>NC_133000.1:19173484-19476515 GCF_048564905.1 Vicugna pacos | reverse complement strand
AGGAAGCCCACACAGGAAACATCCCTAAAGCATCCAGATAGCTCTGGGGATAGTGGGAATTGCACTGCCAGGAGGCACGGAATCTCTCCTACAAAAGGCCACTTCTCCAAGGTTGGGAAACATAACCAACCTACCAAACACACTGAAATAAAACCCATAAATCCAGCAAAATGAGGTGACAGAGAAATATCTTCCAAACAAAGGAACAAGATAAAATCAGAGAAGAAGAACCAAGTCAAGTGGACATAGGCAATCTACCCAACAAAGAGTTCAAGGTAATCATCACAAAGATGTCCAAAGAACTCAGGAGAAGACTGGATGGACAGAGTGAGAAGTTACAAGCTTTTAACACAGAGTTAAAAAAATATAAAGAAGAACCAGAGGTGATGAATATAACAACTGAAATAAAAAAATAGAAGGAATCAGCAGTAGACTAGATGACACAGGAATGGATCAGCGAGCTGGAAGACAGAGTAGGAGAAATCACTGATACTGAACAGAAAAAAGAAAAAGGGATAAAAAGAAATGAGGACAGTTTAAGAGGCCTTTGGGACAACATCAAGTGTACTGACATTCACATTCTAGGGGTTCCAGAGGAGAAGAGAGAGAGAAAGGGGCAGAGAACATATTTGAAGACATAACAGCTGAAAAGTTCCCTAACCTGGGAAAGGAAACAGACATCTAGGTCCAGGAAGCACAGAATTCCAAACAGGATCAACCCAAAGAGGACACATCAAGACACATTGTAACTAAAATGGGAAAAATTTAAGGTAAAGAAAGAAAAATAAAAACATCCAGAGGAAAGCAACTAGTTCCATAAAGGGAACTCCCTTATGGCTATCAGCTGACTTTTCAGCAGAAATTCTGGAAGGGGAGGCACGGTATATTTAAAACAATGAAAGGGAAAAATCTCCCACCAAGAATATTCGACCTGGCAAGGCTTTCATTCATATTTGATGGAGAGAGAGAGATCAAAAGTTTTAATGGACAAGTAGTAGCTTAAAGAGTTCAGCACCACCAAACCAGCTTTGTAAAAAATGCTAAAGGGACTTCTCTCAGTGAAAAAGAAAAGGCCAAAACTAGAAACATGAAAACCATGAAAGGAAAAAAAAATCTCATTGGTAAAGGCGAATATACAGTAAAGGTGGGAAGTGAACCACGTATAAAGCGGGTAGGAAGGTTAAAAGACAAAAGTAGCAAAATTATCTATATCCACAGCAAGTAGTTCAGGGACACACAGAACAGAAAGATGCAAAATACACCAACAACAGTGAACGTGGGGAGTAAAAATGCAGCGCTGTTAAAATGCACTTGAACTTGAGAGAGACCAGCACCTCAATCCTGAAACCAATGTGATATGACACTAGGTTAAAGGCTACCCACTTTACTCTCTAGAAAACCTGAGTTTGTGGCAAATTTATCAGGATTAGGTCATTTGAACTAGAGAATGGTGAGCGCAACTTTGAAACTGCCCATAACGACTATTGGAGTTGATGTCAGCTTTCAAATGACAAGTTACTAGCATTGTGACTAGGGGTGAAAAATAAAGAATGAGAGTGATCTTCACATATTAGAAGGAAAACAGATGTAGAAAATGGACTAGATTAATTAAAGAATACACCAAAGAATAAAATTAGGACCAGTGGGAAGGGATAGGTGAACTGGCTTCGGATTCATTCATTCTTTTCCCCACTCACTCAGTGAATATTTAGTTAACTAGCTCCCATTGTGTGTAGCACCATTTTAAGTTCTAAGCAAATGAAAACTCATTCCAAAGAAGGCTGGCCCAGACAGATAGGTCAGTATATAGGTATGCCTGGAGATAAATGGGTATAGTAATTAAAACACCAGTTAATGTAAAGAACAGAGAGAAAGAACCAATCCACTCGGCCAGTGGAAGTGATTTTAGATTTTTCTTGAAGGATGAATGAAGGTGAAAATTGGAGGGGCATTAAAAAGGAATAAAAAGCGTTTCTGGCATTGACAATACTATGAGCAAAGACACGTAAGTGAGAAGTCTATGGTGTGGTATAGAAATGAGTATTTTTGTTCACTTGGGGCTTACAGGGCAAATGGTGAAACGGTGGGGAATGATGCTGAAAACATAGATGGCGGCCCAGCTAAGGAGTTTGATCTCCACAGGCAGTGGGGACCAGAGTGTTTTACACTGGGAATGACAGAAGCAAATGTGTAATTTAAGATCCTTCTTAGAGTGAAGTAAGGCTCAGCTCACAGGGAGAGAAGCCTGGGGAGGGTTCATCTCTTCCAAAGCAATTGCTAGAGACCAGTCAAGATGGGACGATGGCAGTGGAGATGGAGGGAGGGAACAGATTTGAGAGATATTTCCAGATAGAAAGATAGGATTTGAGGAGCAACTGAAATCCACAGGTGATGGTGCAAGAAGGTCCTATTCAATAACTGTTCCCAGGTTTCTGGCTCAGGGGATTGGTGGATAAAAGTAGGGGATTTCCAAGGCACGAGAAGAGTTAAAGTGTCAGTTTAGTTTGGAAGGAGGAAAATGTGAGCTTTCTACAGAGCAATCAAATGCTCCCATTACTGAACTTACGTAATATACAAAAGCATGTTTGTCCCCAGGCAGACACATGCTTCTATTAGGAGCCGCAGAGCTAGCCTTTGTGCCTGGCACACCACACAGTGGTCCTCAGCCTTTGATGGACACTGAGGAGGAATCAAATGGGGAGGTTTTTACAAACACATATGCTGGTTTCCACCCTCAGATTTTTTTTTTAAACCTTCAGTGGATCTGATATGAGATTCTGGCATTTTTAAAAACAGCTCCAAAATAGATGCTGATGTGTATCAAGATTTGACAGCCACCGTAACATTCAGCCAATAAATAACAGATTAATTAGTTACAAGGAGAGAAGGCTTCCTGAAGTTTATGCAGCAGCAGCTGGTTGACCTTCTATTCTCAATGGTATAGTATTGGCTGGGAAGATGCAAGACGTAAGATGACCTTTAAGATCTTCCAATCTTAAGGGTTCATGAATGTGATGTTATGAAATCCCTGGCTTTGACCCTTGAAGATAGAGCACTAGCTGAACAATCACTGGCCTGACTCAAAGAATCTTTTCTTACATCTTTTACATTATTAATGACCATCCTCTCTTACAGCAACCTGTTCTTTAACCTCACAATATTCTGTGTTTTTGTAGAGATACACTTTTCTCCATTTGCTTCTCCCTCAATGCCTGTCTTCTTCCACTAGACTGAAGTTCTTTACAAACAGGCTGGGATTCTGTTTCTTTGGCTGTTGCGTAACCAGCACCCACCTAGCAAAGCACAGGTACTTAGTGAATAGGTGAGCAGTGAGCCAGATTTTTTTTGTGTGTGAAAATGTTAAAGTCACATCGCATCACTTTCAGTATGCCTACGGATCTGTCCATGAGGGTCTTACAGAATCAGGAAACAATTTCCAAAGTGTTAAAAACATACAGCTGCAGACAAGATATTTTTAAATTCTTCCTCAAGAAAGCACTTCGGCTCCAAGAACTTCGATGTCTTATAAGATAGCTCCTTATGTAAAATAAATCAAACGTAAGTATAGGGAATAAATATCTAAAAGGGCAAAACAGGCACAGGTGCTTAACCTGAAAAATATAATTTAAGCCCTGGCTCTGTTGCTTATCTGGATCTAAGAAGTTGTACCCTCCAAGCCAGATGAACCTGGGGCTTTCATATCATTTATATGTTAATGATCAGGTCTAACGATTAGGTACAAAATAAAGAAATGAATGAAAGGCTGAACTAATGGGAAACTCAAAGTTCATATCAGCAGAGTAATTAAAGAAGTAGAAACAGGTGGCTCATTTGAGGAGCCAAAATGTTACAAATCTCTATACGAATTGTGGTCAATGCGCTTTTATATGTTTGAACAGTTAAACATTTGCTGACAGTACTTACCTATGCTGTTTAACTAACTCACGACATTTTAAAATATTTTACAGCCCTGAGAGGGAACGTGAGTTTTTTTTTTTAAACACAAAAATGATCAAAATCAGAATTCTGCTTTACCTAAAATTTGCCACTTCCTTATTTCTCACCTCATCTGAGTCTCACAACTTTACAGATCAGGAAACAAACCATCAGAGTAACCTCACATGGAGGTTACTAAAACTGGAATACTGTGAGAAGTGTTAATTGTATAACAAAAAAATCACTGAAGCATCATGTTAATCCAGGTGAAAAGGTATATTATATTTACAAAACCATGTTTTTATTAAAATGATAAACATAAACTTCAATTATCAGAATGACAGAAGAATACTAGATTCTAATTGATGATATAATTTGGGTTACCAAGGAGAAAGCCACGTTGTTTCACTGACGTTATCAAAAAGATGTTGAGAGTAGTGGTAAGATACATTGACATCTTGCGGCCTCTGGTAGTGGGGCCACTGAGAAGGACGTTATCACCTCTGTGGTATCCTGGACAAAACTGTTGTATAACCTCAATTTAATCATGAAAGGGTATCAGACAACAATCACATCAAAGACATCTCGTAGACAACTAACCAGTACTCTTCCAAAATACCATGATTATGAAAGACAAAGAAAGAATACAGAACTGACTTGTTGATTTTCCATATTTCTGATGTATTCAGATCATCACTCTAAAGTCGGGACATACTACTGGATATAGAAATGTAGGTTTAAGACATTGGAATAATTCCAGATCACATCCAGGGTATTAGCTAAATTCTAGGATGCAGACTTGCTCTTTTATTATTTGCAGTTTTCCCCGAACAGCTATAATCAAAAAAGGATCCTCTATTAACTAGAGATATCAGTTAACTGATCGAAAATTACGCTCAGCTAAATTTACATAAGTCATTTCTTACAAAGGCTGTACGTCTTTCTGAATCAGTATCTCCGATCAGAGTATTAGAATTATGACGGCTAATTCCATTGTCCAAACAGGAAAGCAGGCACACGAGAAAAGT
The DNA here is from genome assembly GCF_048564905.1 of Vicugna pacos. Lineage (NCBI taxonomy): Eukaryota > Metazoa > Chordata > Mammalia > Artiodactyla > Camelidae > Vicugna > Vicugna pacos. The sequence goes on along the minus strand of NC_133000.1, from coordinate 19,471,551 downwards.
AGAACAAAAAGAGAGAGGGGGAAATTGAAGCAGGGAGGAAGGAAACACTACTCCTTTAAAGCACATTCATTAACCTGGGACTACAAGATGCTCCAGGCTAGAAGTGAGCAGCTTGCTTCTAAACAGATTTTAATTTTTAATCTGGTGGAATAGGTCAGGTGCCGCTCTCCCACCTGGAGGCCCGTCCCAGGACCTACCTGCCCCAAGGCAGTACTGAGGGTCTGCTAGTAATGGTCACCTTTAGGTAAATGCAACCTCCAGGCAGCCAAGTGGCTCTGCGTGTTCTGACCCCCCAGGACCAGTACTAAAAGCTGGATGGGATTTCACAACAAGGTGGGGTTTTTGTCCTTAGATATTTTTTAGGGGTGAGAAAAGACACAGCCAATAAAAACATTTTTTCAAGTAGAGGTAGAAAGAAATAAGATCCTAAAAAAATCAAGATCAGCTTTGCTACTTAAATAAAATTGGGTGGGGGCATGTGTGTTGGTCCAAATGTGATGCTCGTGAAACAAATGCTGAGACACGAGCAAGATCTGGGAAATCAAAACGCCTAAATGCAGGGAGAACTGAATGGAGCAGGCCCCAGAGCTTCCACACGAGAGGCTAAAACAAGCAAAGAAGAACTGAGAGCAACTGATGCCCAAGCTCTTTGCAGACCTAAGATCGGCTGGCTACTAGCACAGGCAGGCCTCAGCTGTCCATGAAAATGAGAGCACATTTTAAAAGCTGCGTTTTAATTTCAGAGGTACTCAACATTTCCAGTATTGTTTACTGGAAAAGGCCAACACCCGCATGTTTTATTTATGCGAGGCAGAGCCTCAGTCTAAAAGCACTCGGGTTTTCCACATGGCATTTGCTGAGAATGTGTTCGACGCATAGTTCCGGGGCCAAGAATATTGTTTTCTTCAGACTCAGTGGATGCATTATTAAAGGCCTTCTGCTGTGCCCACGACCGGGAGATGGGAGAAGAGAGAGCAGTGGCCCCGCATTCTGAATGCAGAGGGCCGACGCCCAGTCATTCACTACAAACTCGAACAGCGATAACCCCAGACTTCACACTACGCCAGGCCTCTCTTCAGTTCCCTCTAGAGAAAAGGAATATGGAAATATTTAAATAAAGCTCATATAAAAGTTCAGTTCCAAACACAACATCTTGGGTTTTTTGGACGGTAAGTACTTCTCTGAGCCTGGTGCCTGGCGTCCCCTTTCCACATTCCAGGGCTGCGTAAACATTCACACCAGCCCCCAGTTCCACCAGCAAAGCCAGAGAACTATGTACTGACTCCTTCCAACAAGATTTGTGTTAAGATCATTAAATGCCCAAAGTAATTTTTTTATTAGCTGAACCAGAAATAATACATAATATACATACCAATTTTGTGACAGCGAGAAGAGTTACTCACGTTAGTGAGCCAAGAATATCTGTGGTATAAATTAAAAATCTTCGGATTAAGTCCAGTGTTTTAAATAGACTATGGAAAAGTGTGAGGCTAATGCCAGGTGAATTTTGACTGGAATACAGGAGAGCCTTTGTCATTCTAGGAAAAGTACTTCTCCACAATAGGCAAGTTCTCAGGTAAGTCCCGAAATTATTCCTTTTACTTGGAAAGTTATCTCCTTTCACTTGGGAAAATGCTTTCTTTAAACTGCTCCCTTATTGCATTTTAATAAATAATTTGATTTATAGACATTAGATACACCCACAACGTTTCTAGTGTAACAACTTTAGCATAAAGCAAAGCGCATCTGTGACAAAAATGTCCATCCTACTTAGATGTGGGGAGCAAATCGATGACCAGCATCCCCATGTGCATGGGAACATGTGCCTCATTTTATATAACGGTTTCCCCTTAAAAATAAGAATATAAAATATTTTCTTCAGAAAACTTCAGAAGAATATGGTTTTTACATTACACCTCTACTTGATACACTTTCCAATATTTCAGAACCCTTATATTAAGAACTGGTGCGGACATAATTTGAATTGACCCCATGAGTACATACAGAAGTGCCAATGCATCTCAGCCACTATGCTCTGAGCAGGTGACGCAAGATGAGTCAGGCATCGTCTGCTGGTCCTGCCTACGAGGAGCCCACGACGGGGCTGGCAGGACAGACACGTGTACCTGGTTGTAACATCCTGGGATTATATCCTAGTGGTGTGAACCGCATGCTCTAGCAGAGCAAAGAGTGAGGACTCCGGGAGGGGATGTGGGAGTCGGGAGGGTAGGGACTCAGCAGAGGAGATGACATCCGAGCTGGGTCGTAAAGGTTTAGCACAGGCTGGGCAGAGCATTCCAAGCCAGGGAAAATCAAACCAGCCCGCCCACGCCAAGTGTTTATAGTCAGACTTTTGAAAGTATTTTCCTTCAACGAGACTTCAGTTTGCAAAGACTCACATAAAATAACAATCGCAAACTAGATGGTTTCCTTCGCACTAGCCTGCCCTTCTGCCAAACTCCCTAGACGTTTAGGAAGTACAAGTAACAAGAAGAGGACTGAAAGTACCTTGGTAGGGACAGAGAAAATGAGGATGCTTCCCTCACTGAAGTCATGGTCGGAATCAGCGCTGCTGGCCTGTGAGTGAAAAGCGCTGGCACTGAAACCACGAGATTCACGCTGCAACAACCACGCCTTTCGGTCTGCTTGCAACACAAATGAAATCAATCTCTTTAAGAAAGAGGGTCTGCTACAAAAAGGTCTGCAAAGCCCTATCAACCACAGGGTGTGTAAGAATTTTGCTCTGTGTTGGGTCCTATTAGCCAGAAGGGAGGAGAGAGAGCAAGGAGAGACTGATCATTTTCACCCAGCCACCTAATCGCACTGGTATCCTGAATGGAGATGAAGGCTGCACTGCAGACTTAGTGATTTGCACTGTGTTTCTCTTCTGCTACAGAGGGAAAAGTAAGGGGGGAGCAGGGTCCCCGGGGTAGACGTGGATGGAGGAAAAGAGTTCTGGGAAGTCTCCTCCTTCATTCAGGTTCTAATGCTCAAATGAAGATGATGCTAAGAGGCTGAGAGACCAAGAGGACAAGACTTCGATGGGTTTTCACAGTGCCTAGAAGCTAATGAAACTGGGGTTAAAAACCTAAGGGGAATTTAAGCTAGCTGGGACCTAAATATAATACATTGCATCTTGCTTATTCACATTTTATGAAATGAAGCATTGGTATTTTTTCAAAGTGGTGTGCCTGCGTGTGTAAGTGTATGTGTGTGTGTGCCTACGTGTGTAAGAGAAAGAGGTTTGGTTACCGGGGGAAAGAGGGTGGGAAGGGATAAATTGGGAGTTCAAAATTTGCAGACACTAACTCCTATATTTAAAATAGGTAAACAGCACGTTTATACTGTAGAGCACAGGGAACTATATTCAATATCTTGTAGTAACCTATAAAGAAAAAGAACATGAAAACAAGCATATGTATGTATATGTATGACTGAACTATTATGCTGTACACCGGAAACTGACACAACATTGTAAACTGACTAGACTTCAATCAAATAAATAAATAAACGAACCAAGTGTTTGGATTGCATTCACTGTTTACTTTTCTTTGAGCGATCGACCAGTAGAGCCAAGTTGTAGGAAGATGTGCCTTGGAGATTGAACCCTCTTACTATTCCCCATGTAGAAGGAGGCAGCTTCAGAAAGCTGAGGGTTTGGCTCCCTATATCCACGTGCCATGCCCTCCTGTCCATGGGGGGGCTATGGAGCTGCCTGGGGCTCATGAGTCTTGGGTTCTGGCTTCTAGTTCTGGGTCTCAGGTAGAAACGAAAAGCCAGAGTTCGGGCTGCACGCTTTGTATGGCCGTTCTCTCCCACTGTTCTCTGATTCCATTGCACTGTGTGATGTTCTGAAGAAATGTTTTCATCCTTCCGGGTTTCGAAGATTCATATTTTAGAGCCACTGTAATAATAACAATGCCCCATCTAGTGTCAAAACAGGGAATACTGGCTCAGGAGTGCCGTGAGGACCGGCTCTGTGGCCCTTCACCGCCTCAGGGCTCAGAATGGAGGTCTGCATAAATGCTGCTGGGGGGGTCTTTGTCATATCCCACCTGGCCAACTTGGTGGTGTGGGACAAGTTTAAAAATCTTTTTAGGAAGCTGTTTTACAGCTTCCATGTGTGATGTACAACACTAGCACAATAGGGCTTTTATTAAGGTCTTATAGGATAATCTTTCCCACTCTCTGTACTGGCAGCACCATCACCAACATAAAAGAGCCTCTGGGGGATGGAGACGGGCGGGCAGTGCCTTCCCGAGGGGAGATCAGGAGAGATTCTGGGTGCCGCAAGCAAGTTAGCCCAATTCTGGCATCTTGAAGACTCACCTGGGGGTTTGGCAGGATTTTAATCTGCCTTCCCCTTTCCACTTCCTTCGTTCTGAACGTTCCCACAAGGAACTGCCTCTGACCAGCTAACGGCTAACTTCACACTCACCCAACTCCCTGGGTTCCGTACAGCTTTGCCCAATCCTTACTAAATGCCACCCCCCAGGAGAGAAACCAAGGGAGGGAACAACATAAGGACTGAGACAAGGCGTGTACCAGTTAGACAAACGACCCTCCTCCTCAGGTGTTTGACCCTCCTGTGTTTCTGTTGTTGTTGTCTCTATTAAGCAATTTAGCTTTCATACTGCCATGTAAGAACTGCTTCATTTTGGAACCTGCCTCCCTCTGGGAACACAGGTCAGCTCAGTGGAGTACTTATGGGGTGTCTGTCTGCTGCAGGCCAGACACTGTCTTAATAATGTCTGGGCCGAGAGAATTGCAAGACTCAGAAATTCTGTGTCACACTGCCCGGCCTGCTTTCAGCCTGGGACCTAGGTAACTGGAGGCATATTTTACTTCCCGTGACCAAGTTCAGTGGAAGAGATTTTCTCCCTGTTTATTACCCTTACACCTCGTTCCCGTGATGGCTGAAGCCCGCCCCAGCAGTGGCTGATCTTTTGGAATGCTCACATCCTGGATGAAATGACGGCTCCAGCCACTCACCCGCTCAGATCTCTTCTAACTGGCTGCCTCCACTAGTCTAACTTCTGCTCAGTCACTTGGAATTCTACCCTTTCCTAGCCAAATGTGACTTTGGCCCAGCCCTCAGCATTGGCTTGCCAGTTTAATGTGCCTCTCCTGGGATCCACATTCCAAAATCAGCTTCATTCCAACTGGCCCAGACCATCCTGAACTTCCTCATCGCCCAACCCCACATTCCTGCCCCATGACCTTCACGTCCATCCTGAGGGCAACACACCCTCTGATAGAGTTCAGAGTGATGGTCTCGGCTCAGTTCTGTTGATCTCGGTCTGGGTCCGGCAGCTGTGGTACTCCGGATTACAACTGTTACCTGGTACCCAGCAACTGAGGCAGCTCCCACAGAAACTCCCAAGGGAGATTTGCCTTAGAGGGCCGCCAGAACAACAGCAGTCTCTGACAATCACTGAGGAAAGGAAACACCTGGAGGTTTTATTGAGCACCTAGAACAGTGCCTGGTACATGATGGGACTCAAATATTTTGGCAAACTATGCAAAGATATCTTTCAGATAACAAATTGCAAATGCTCAGAGTTATGCACGGATACTGTAACTCAGGACAGAGAGTCTGGGTTTATATCTGCACCCCCAGTGCCTGGCGTCCGGTACAACTGATGCCTATTTGTTGGATTAAGATGATTTTGTTGAGAAAAGTATGTCAAAGGCATTTTCGGAGGTTATGTAATTTCCTAGGAATCTGGATGAGGCAGGGCTTTTGAAGATGCCCCAAACATAACCATCAGATCGCCTAGAGCCCTGAGTCTGCATGCTACGGTGTTCCTGAGGCACTGGGGTCCGTGCGTCTACCTGGTGGGCAGGGAGCCCTGCAGGACAGTTGGGACCTAATGTGCATTCCCCTCCTGCTGGGGTCCGTGGCACCCTCAGATCTGACCTGGGATGCGGGAGGTTCCTCTGGACACATCTATTTACTCACAAGCTGAAACAGGAATCTGGGTTTGGCCAAGCATCTCCAACCTGAAACACATCTGAGGATGAAAAACAGGCAGCTACAGACCCTCTAATGGAGTCCGACAGAGCTGCCAAAACAGCTGGATGTCAATGAACATGTCAATGTCATGATTTCAGTATGCCCTTCGCTAAAGGCTACTAGTTTAGAGCATTTATGTATTTATCTTTCATAGCTGAAGCTCTCCATAAATGTGGGGAACACTACACTTAGGCCAATCAAGGGTGCATGATTTCCAAAGTACATTAAAATGTGTTAGTGCTCATTTCACATATAACATAAAGCATCCATTTTTAAAATGCTCACAGCAATCGATGTCTTTAATTGCGCAGAAAAGCACATACAGGTGTAGAAATGTTCAGTCCTCGCTAGGGTTCCTGATAAGTCATCTTCAGAGATAAATCTCCGCAACGGATGTTTCAATTAAGACAGTGATATTTATTGAAAGGTGAGCCATAAATGTATAGGCACTTGAAACATTATTGAACAGAAGTAATTTATGCTGCAGCTGGGCACTGCATTTCAGCCCTGCTTTGATTTTATCAGCATTTGTCAATTAATCAACATGAACCTTGTAAAACATGTACTCTTATTAGTGAAAACAAGCAACGGCTTGCAGACTCTGAAGGAAAGGTCGCTTAATAATTTGCTAATTGTGCAAAGATGGATTTCAATTTTTTTTTTAAAAAGGTAGACTCTCCTTACCACTCTGCATAAAGAGAGCTTTATTTAAGCTTAAACTTGCTAACTGAAATACGGTCAGTGGTTGAGATTTTTTTTTTTTCTTTTCTGGTATTAAATAGCAGAAAAAGATTAAGATGGAAAGAAATCAATTCAGCTTCAGGTTTTTCAAACTTATTTTAAGAAGCTTTTGAGTGCCACCTATGACATTCCAGGGTTGCCCACCTTGAGGCTATGGCTATAAACAAATCAATTATATTTTCTTGGCAGACAAACGAAGAGGAAAAAGACAAAGTAGCAGAAATGGGAAACGAAGAAGCACAAAAGAGCCGTGCAGGGGCAATGTTCTTTTGCTTTTCTTTTCGTTTTTTTCATTTGCCTCAATTCGTCCTCCATCCTGCTAGACGAGACGTCAGCTCCCTACTTCTGACTGCCAGTTCATTTCAAGCTCAGTGAGTAAGAAAGAAGCAGAATCTAGCTCTCCCCAGGGGGAAGCCGGGCATTAGCACACTCGCCACCTCTCCAGGCCACCAAGAAAGCGCTCTACCTTCCGGGCACAGTGTTACCACCACCCAGAGCTCAGGGAAGTTTAAAACAGGTAACATACCTCGGACAGCAATTTCTACAGTGGGGTCTGCAGGGCTGAATCGAGAAATCCGCACCATCTTAGAAGTATAAGTGAAACTTAAGATGAGATAGCGTGCCTCGAGGCATTTGTAAGAGTAAGAATTTTGCACGGAGTTTACAGAGACCACGTTCCTTGAATGGAGATGGGTCTTGGCAGATGGTCTGGGCAAAGCGCTTGGCTGTAGGCTCCTTTTATAAGAGTTACGAGGCCCGGGTTGCTCTCTGCCTGCTCAAACTGGCTGATCAATCCATTCCATTCCATTTTGTTACTCCGTTCTAAATACGGCATTATTTCAGGCACATTTCCCTAAGCAGATGCAAGCACCCTTTTCCTGTGTGAGACTCCCTTGGGCAAATTAGGGTTCTTGGAAAAGGGTCAAGGAGCAATCAAACAAAATACCTACTGAGAAACAAGCATGTGGTTTCAGGGGACGTCATTCGTACCGGCCACAAGTCAAATTTTAGACACTGCTTGGGCAGGAGTGTTGAGTCTGATAGGACCAGCTCTGGGAAGCAAAATCCTGATACCTGCAGCCAAAGATTCTTTTTGTGGTCATGACAAGGAAGTTTTATTCCTCCAGCTTCATCGAAGTATAATTGACAAACAAAATTGTATAAGGTATGTATAAACATGGTTTGATATACATGGGATGAAATAAAAATTCATATTTTAAGGCAAGACAAGACCAATTTCAAAACAAACATTTTTTCTCTGCCTGCTTGGGCCTCCTCCCTCCCCTCTGTATGCTGCATCAGGCATCTGCTTTATGCATTGACCAGACCTCCCCAATAGCAGAAATGCCAACTCCACCATAAAGATCGATTTTCTGGCATCAGCCATGTAACTCCTTAGAAGATAACATTCCTTTCTCAATCCTACAAGGGGTCACAATGACCCACCACTCACGTGTATGGACAGACATCTCTGGTGAACTTTATGGACAATGTCAATATGTCATTTCCCTGAAAGACACAAATTGCTGCAGAACAGATTGGACAGACGACTGGGGAGATACTGGGCCACACCTAGCGGGTGTTCTCACTTAAATACTTACCTGTAACCTCTTTAACGCTACTAACCTTATTCCTTGTATTCTGCCTATTTTGCCAGATTATCGGTTTCTTGCATGACCAAATGTATGACTGAGCTTCCAACAACAACAAAAAATGATGTCCTGAAACAACTGACCAAACATACAGTTCTGTACGATCAATGATTGCAATAGTGTCACTCTAGATATGGGAAGAAACAACAAGGGGGAACCGTGTCCGAGACCATGACAGAGCCTCAGATCCCTTACCTTCAAAACTGGGCTTTCGGCTTCTATTAACAGGGCCTAATCCAGTAGCAGCACATTGAGAAGGCCTAGCAATGAAATGCTTGCCCTACCTGGGAATGTGCATTCCTAGCACAGTGGGACAAACTGGTCATGGAATGCTTCCAAAAACCTTGGTCGAAATTAAGACCAAAAAGGAGGGGACTGTAAAATAAAGAAGGCTGCTCACCATCCAGTTCTGCCAGACTCATGTCATTAAGTCCTGCAGACGCTGACCTACAACACACCCTGAAAGGGATTCAGGGCAAAGATCAGGATGAGGTAGGTACTTTGTGTTCTAGGAAAACTGGCAGGACAGACCCCTTAGATAGTGAGGTATTTTCAGGAGAAAGTTTTATGAACTCAGATTCTTGCATCTTCCCATACTTAGAAAAGCACTAAAATCATTAACCATGTTCCTTGCAAATAGCAGTGACCGTCTACCAAGATATGTGCTTGACTGCAGTACCCTCTTCTCCAAAATCACGTATCTGCTGCCCCTCCCCCCGACCTCTGCAGGATGGTTCTCAGAGCTCCCTGAGAGACTGTCTCTTGAGTTATAATCCTCAGGGTGGCTTGAATAAAATTTCCATTTCTTTCTTTCTTTGACTATTGCTCAATTTTTTTCATCAACACACAATATACATAGTGAAATGATGACCACGATAAAGTAAGTTATGTCCATCACCCCACATAACTCGTGCGTGTGTGTGTGTGTGTGTGTGTGTGTGTGGTAAAGGGTTTAATTTTTTTATGGAAGCAAAATTGATAGTCATGTGATAATGGAAAATTTCCTTGTCTAACATTTCCAATTAAAAGCTGCTAATCAAATCCTAATTTCTTAATAAAATCATATTTTAAAAAATTATAAGGGGAAAGTTACCATAAAATTACTATCTTCAGTTCTCATCGTCCTATCTAACAAATGTGGAATATTTCTGAAATAGATACTCCTTATTGTATTCTTTTCTCTGAGTCATAGGGAGAAAAGACCCTTGTATTTTTTTTTAATATTTGCTTTTATTAAGTTCAGCTGCAGTTAGCTTACTTCCATATATCAGGACTCTTCAAAACAGAAGAGACAAGAGGCAAATGCAAATGTGAGAAGGGAAGCTGCTTGGTAACACAAAAGCCGCTCCCTTGCAAGAATTATTTCTCCCTAAAACATATAGACCATATTAAGAAGCCACAGGGAAAAAAAAATGAATAGATGTGGATGGCAGGTTTTCATCTGTTTCCTTGACATCTCAGAATACTGTAAATGAGTCTGTGTGTTTCAATTCAAACTGTTCCATTATCTTGGAGGTCTTAATCATTTGCAATAGCAGTTTCTGAAATGTTCAAAGCCTGTGCTCAAGGAGCATCACTGGCATTCCATGTAGTCATACTGCGTAAAGCAGATTTACAACTTTGTTCGTGGTTATCCTTGATCATCTTTATTTAAAAGTAAGTTCAGGCTGATGAAGTGGCTTAAGCCTCCTCGTACATTTCAGCCTGTCAGTCCCACCCCACCAGAACACCTGGCTCTGCTGGGCACCCTCACACTTCTCCCAATGAGACTAAAGCTGGCAAGGTGAATGGGGCAGAGTCATAGGTGGCATTTAACCTGGAAAAAAGTTTAAGAGGGAAGCCTTGTTTTCAAATGTGTTGGTTTTATTCAGGTATGGGATGGCCAACAAATTAGAGATGCTGGCTGCTGAAAAGATAGTGTGTTACACGTAGTTCCCAAGAGGAGGTGCCATGAAGGGCTACATGGGGAGGTACCAAGGTTGGTCAGGAGCAGGGGAAATAAGGAAAAGATGTGAGCCAGAACCTTTTCTGTGGTTTCTGCAGGAAAGACAAAGCAAGGCAGGGTAAGAAGGTTTAGGGTTGGACGGTTTAAATAATCTCAGTAGGTTCTGGGGTCCAGGGGTGATTTCTCATTGTCTGGTACCTGGCCCCAGGTTGATTTAGGGCAGGGAGATAGTGTCCTGGACTGCAGGAGCCTGGTAAAAGGGGACAGGTGGGATGTGCAAATCAAAAGTGTGCTCCCAGACAGTGCTCTCTCTAAAAAGTAGCTAAGTCTGGGAAGGGCTATGCCTCCCTGGCTTCTGCAAGACTCTAAGATGTCAAAATACATCTCGTAAAATACAGAAGATAAAAAACATGATGAATACAAGCCTGTTTGAAACAGTACTGTAAGAAACACAAGAACAGAGCTGCTTAAATTTTGCTGTGCTTAAAAATCACCTGGGTATTTGTTAAACTATAGATTCTGATTCATTAGATCAGGTGGGGCTTGAGATTCTGCATTTCTAATAAAGTCCTTGGTGATGTTGGGGCCACGCTTTGAGTAGTCAGGGGTAAGAATATCCCTGGGTCACCTTCTACAGGGGGGAGGGGAGAGCCTGACACTGACTGAACCCTGCTTTGAACCAGATACTGCTCGGCACTGAATGTACAGACTTTACCTTGTTTTGCTTGGACAACATCTTTTGCTCATAGGAAAAATCATCCCAATGTTACAGGTAAGGGAACTGAGACTCAGGGTTGTTCAGTAACCTGCCCCAAGGCACTCAGCTATAAGTTAGAAGATGTAAGTGTCTGACTTAAAAACCCAATTTTTTCCTCTACCGCAATGTAAGTACAGATGGTTCTACTCTGATGGAAAATAAAAAGTCTCTGTTGGTAAAGGCTACATAAAATATAAAGTCCATGGACTTGAATCGTGGCCATTTATAGCTTGACTTCTGAAAAGAAGAGAAATTCTGAATGGTGTTCATTACCTGGGGACCAGAAGTAAACGATGCTGACTAAATCACCTGTATTTCATTATAGCCGTTCGAGAAACACTTTCAATGAGATTCCCTATTAAACTGGTGTTTTTCTTTTAAAAACAGATGCATGTACATGGTAAGATATAGACAATAAAAGTCCATCTTCCACCCACATGCCTTCATTTCTACTGCACAGAGATAACTACTGCTAGGTTGGTGTAGCCTTTTAGAAATTCTAGGCAAAGAGTAACCTCCTATGCAAATAATAAACTTGTTCACACGAATTCATTCATCTGGCCATTCATTTTTCGGGGGGGGGGCTGAAGAGTAAATAAAACACACACAACATTCCTCATGCACCTGACATGCCATTAGGGGAGCTAGATCATAAACAAACAAGTGAAATTATGTTCAATAGGGAAAAATTGTAATGAAAATGCTGGGGAGGGGAGCATTTGCAATTTCAAATGCAGTGGTTAAGGAGGGCCTCTTTGAAAAGGTGGTATTTGAGCAGATACACGAAGAAGGTCATCCTATTCCACATTCACTTTTTCCTTTAGCAGCACATGTTGAAGCCCTTGCTGTACCAGGACTTAGAGGTCCACCTCGTTCTTTTTGATGGCTTCATAGTTCTCCACTATTTCCGTATACCATAAGACTGATCGATATTTAGTTATTTCCACAAAGGGAATGTTTTAGATTAATCCCGTTATTTAATTTGTTAGGTGATCGTCTGAGTGGTTATAAGGAGATTCGGGGAGTGTGGTATAAAGCCTGACGAGGTTAGAAAGGGGCTTAAATTAGGTGGGGGCAGTTGTGGCCGTGAACCCTCATGGGCCATTCGACCAGGTGACCGTGTCATCACTGACTATTTACGGAATGCCTGCTTCATGTCAGTGCTCTCCCTTTTCCTGCCGCATCTGAGGCTGGGCTACATCCACCAGGTGCAGGGGGATGGCTGGGAGTTTCTCTATCTGGAAGCCAAGGTGACATCCTACTTGCAACATCTCCCTCAATACAAGGCTACCCTGAAACCCCTGCAGAGTCAAATAAAAACCCTCCAGATGACAAGTTTTCTAAATTTCCCACACAGGAAGCACAGTCAAAAATTTCAGGGAGGAGTTAACCCTCTGGACTCTGGGTACCATCTTCCCCTTTAGGAGGAAGGAAAACAAATAAAACTCCTTACCTTCTAGTAATAGTTATTTACATGGATACAGATGTTTAGCACTGGGCCATATGACCGAACAGATTTCACATTTAATGAAAGATTCATTTATTCATTTAATTATTATCTGGGGGCAGTACCTGAATTATATCAGTACTCTGCCGGGCTCTAGAGGAGGGATAAATATCAGTGCAATATGGTCCCTGTCCTTGTCACCTGCGAGCTCTTAACAAAGACTGGACAAGGGGAAAAAAACAACCATGATTTCAAAGCGGTGTGTGGTAAGTGGTGCCAAGGACAATGCGACAGGAATTATAGTAAAGAAGGAAAGGGGCGGATGCTATGATCAGAGAGGGATGCTGGCTGACAGATAAGCAGGGAGGGATGGAGGTGGAACCAGGCAACTTAGGGGGGGGGTGTGTGTAACATGTACGGATGGAAGGGGACATAAAGTGGCCCAGTAGAGCTTAAACACAGAATGGGGGGGGGTGACTGCTGGTGACAGAACAAGTTGGCTGGAGGGAGGCTGGCAGAGGGTCTGAGGCTCTGACTTTGTCATCAGACGTGAGATAAACGAATGAGTCCTGAAAGAGATCAAGAGAAGCACCGCCAAAGTGTCCCTTCTTCTCTGTCTCTGTTCTTTTTGGCGGGAGAGGGTGTTGCGCACTTTGGTTTTACAACCTCTATTTCTATATCCAGTCATTTTAAAAAACCAACTCAATACTTATCAAAGTCATACATGCCCATAGTGTCAAGAGGTAAGGAGTGTTCCAAGGCCTCTTGTCAAAACCAGCAATCCCCTACCCCACACCCCCGTCTCCACCACCCCCTCCTGCTCCTCAGAAACCACTTTTTTTGTGGTTTATTTTTATTATGAAAGATAACGATTTGCCGGAGCAAGCAGCCTGCTGTACAGGTAAGACTTATGCCCCAACCAGTGGCTAATCTGTGGGCTCGCCCAGGGCAGGAAGACTAACCCGTGAATTGAACCCACCCCTCCCCTTCGAGGAGGCTGAATCCTGTCATGGGAAAAGACACCCCTTGCAGTTCTGAAATGTGCTTCCGTTTATTGAGGTAATGTGTGTACACTGACCTTTCTTAAATGATCAGTTTTTTAGAGATTACCTAATGTCTTCCTACTGTGCCAAATGAGGACAATGTGACATCGTCTTCCACCATCGCCACCTCCCCATAAGCATCCTTCCCCCGTCTTTCCAGTAGGTTACACAGCAGTTTGGGGTAAACTGATACTCTGTGGTTACACCGCTGTCACCATGTAATACTGTTCACTTTTGGGCCACATAGTGTTAGAACCCACATCCTGGCTTGTTCAATATTTCATTCTTCCTGCTGTTGTCTTTTTCTTCCTTCCTTTTTGTGTGTATCTATTACTGACTGCTCTTGAACTTTTCAAAGGAACTATAAAAACCCTCTTAAAACACATTTTTTTTTTAACGTGATCATCTCAGTCAGTTAATCTATCAGACAAGCTTTTCCCTCCAGGAGCCTCCCCGAGTCCGTCAGGTCTCGCGGTTTGGTTTCCCAGGCCAGCTGCCCACCTGTTGTCCTGGGGCTTCTTTTTAACAGCATCTTGCGAAATCCCTGTGCCTCTCGCCTGTGCTGGGTCCCCCGTTTCCTGGATCCCATGGTTTCCGCTTTCTTGGTTTACAGCCTCATTTTTGTAGATCCTCATTCTCTAGTGGCTTCCTGAGGAAAGGTACACGGGAGGTAAATTTGCTGAGACCTTCCTTGCGTGTCTGAAAAACGTCCTAACTCTGCTCTCGCACGTGCTTGCCAGTTACGCTTGCCATTTAGGTCCGAGTGAAAAACCACTGCCCTCGGAATTCTGAAGGCTGAACGGTGTCACCGTCTTCCAGCTTCCAGGGCTGCGGCGGCGAAGTCGGATGCCGCTGGCTTTCCTGATCTGTTATCTGGGACCTGCTTTATTTCTCCGGAAGGTTTTGGACTCTTCCTTTTAATCCCTGGTGTTCTAAAGAAACTTAACAAGGATCTTTTCTTAACCACTGTCTGGGAACTTGCTCTTCCCTTTAAAACTGGAAATTCCTGTCATTCTGATTTGAAAATTTTTCTTGTATTGTTGTTTGATACTTGTCTCCCCACCGTTTTTTTTTTTCTTTCCTATTTTCTCTTTCTGGAACACCTGCGGTTGAAACGTTGAACCCCGTGGATTGATCCACTACATTCCTTGCCTTCTTTTCCCCCACTTTTCCCACCACTGTTCATCTTTGCTTATTTATCTACTTTCTAGAAAGTTTGCCTGACTTTATCTTTTACATGTCTGAACAATTTTTTTTAACCATGAGTTTAATTTCCAAGATATCTTTATTTTCTGATTGTTCCTTATATATATATAAACATATATATAAAACTTCTGTTTTATTTTCATGGAAATAGTACTGTCTCCCATCTTTTGGAAGATACTATAGGTTTTTAAAAGCTCTTCTTTTGCTTCTTGAATTATCTATATTTTCTCTAAGTCCCCCAACCCCCTTCTCTCTCTCTGTTTTGATCTCTATATTTTACTGCATTTTTTGTTGGGGGTTATACTCAAATATCTGGTGACCCTCTCACCATCTATATTTAAGATACTCATATATACATGTGACATTTATCAAATACATATATATATATATATACACATATATATGGAAAGAAAGTGCAGGCTTCAGTTATAGTCAGATGCAGCGAGTCCCTACACAAATGACTGGAGACCTGAGTTGGGGGAGGATGTGCTTACTCCCTGGCAGGCATCCCTGGGAGGTAACCGGGCGGGAACCCAGCCATTTCGCTAGGGACACTCCAATGCCAGTCAGGTTATTTCTTTGAACTATTCAGTTCCTCTAGCTAAGAATTCTTCACACTTTTGTTTCAGGAGCCTGTCTGTGGCTACAGGTGCTCTGGGAGCTATGCTGTGGGACAGTCCAGGAGGGTCTTACCTGTTCACTCTGTGGACTTTCACTCAGTTCCCCTGGTTTCATCTCTCTATCCTGGGCCTTGTTTCCCTGAGTCCAGAGCATCTCTGATTCAGTTTAGCCCAGGACGATGCCTCAAGCCTCCAGGGGGGATGGAGATTTGGTAGCAGCAGTGTGAGGCTGGAGAGGAACAGGGCCAAGCTGTTCTATACACTCTCTCTGTCCCACTAAGTACTACTAACTACTCGGTAACGACTGTTAACCAGTTCCCCTTTTCCAGTCTCACCCCCACACCCTTCCTAAGCCTCCCCAGGGTCCCATGGAATGAATCTGTAGGCTTCTCTCACTCCCCCTCAGCCACCCGCACGCTCCATCACTGGGCCGTCTTCCCCAAGCTTGCCAGCATCTCTTGTTTGGTACCAACTCTTCCTCTGCTCTCTCTCATTCTCACTTTCTGCCTCTTTATGGTTTTTTGATTCTCTGCTGCAATTTTAGGGAGATGTTTGGAAGAAGAAGAGATACGTGCATGTGTTCAATCTGACAGAACCACAAGTTCCCAGTCTTATTAATTTTAGCTTGTCCTCGTGTACTTATACATACTTCACTCTAGTCGAGTTAGTTTATCCAGAGAACTTTAGGCGTTGCCTCAAATCAACTAACTTTCAGGTAGGACATTGCCAAAATCATTTTAATTCTCTGTTATTTTCTAGGGACCCCCAGCAAAGTGAGTTGAATTCCTCCATAAATTTACCTTTATAGGGAATCTCACTGTTACCTTGGCTCTAGAAATTTGGACAAAGAGTCTGTTTGAGGCCGATGCCACATAAATTTTTAAATACACAGGAAGGAGGGAAGGAGGGAAGAGGGGAGGGAGAGATGGAGGAATAACGGAGGGAGGAAAAAAGAAAGAAATGGACCTCAAGAAAATGATTTAAAAACATAATAGGAAGAGGATTGGCCCAAATAAATAACTATTTTGGGAAAAGGTATGTAAATTTATTAAGTAAGATAAGAGACTGCAGAAAATGAAGTGACTTTAAGATAACTAAACAACAGTTGCTCCCTTGGAAGGCAGCTGAGTAATCTCTATCATGGAATATTAGCTGTGAAATGCCAGTTATTCACTAAGTTAGCCAGTAAGAAAATATCCACATGAAAAATTCTCACAGTTACATACACAGGTCACCTTCCAATTATGTACCCACCCTTTTATTGGCTTGAAAGGAATCTATTTTTGGCTTAAGAATGCATATATCCTCACCTCATCCCCCAAACAAATTTAAGTCAGCTTATTTGTTATCCTTTTAACATATTACTTGAATATATTTTTATTTTCCTGAGTACATTTCTTACAAATTTGTCTACCTGAAATTATGTAATTCTCTCTACTCTGTGCCACGCTCAATCATGGACCAATAAGTTTCTAAAAAAATTAATCATGTTGTCAACAAGAACGCTTCTAATGGAGCTGCAGTCACCTCTTTGAGCTTGACAAGATGAAAAACTTTATAGTCAAGACTGATCTCGTTTTGAATCTCAACTCTTTCACTTACGGAATGTGTGGCCTTCAGGGAGCTAGTAATCTCCCCAGTAGGATAATGGACACACTATTATCTACTTCATAGGTTGTTACGTGGATTAAATCATATAATGCAGATAAAGAGCCTGACATATTGTAAGTGCCCAATAGATAAAAGCTATTAAAATCAGAACATGAGAGGAAACTGAAACCCTTGATCTCTAAAAATACACCTTTTCTATGTGAATTGTTTTCACCTCCGTTTTTAGGCATCAGATCGCCAGTATGCTGGTCAACCAGAAGCAGCTTGTCAGCCACGGAAAAGCAAGGGGCAAGTTCTTACAGACAATGAGAGAAAGCAATAGGAAAGTGGGGGACAGGTAAAGGAGACTGGGAAAAAAAGGCAAGTATTTGGGTCAGTCCCTTAACCTTTCTGTAGCTGATTTAACTATAAAATTAGGAGGTGGATAAGTCCCTCCAGATGTTCATGGAAGAGTTCTGTGGCTGGATAATTTTGGAACATGACTCTTTGTCCCACGCTCTCCACCTCCCCTATTCAAGTCAGGGGATCGATTTTTTTTTTTAACCTGGCACACCACAAACTTACTCGCCTACAAATAAATTCTCCCCATTTTTTTCTTTTCAGGTGCTACGTATTAACATCTCGGAAAGGATGGATGAGTTGATCTGTAATTTCCCACCTACAATAGATTTCTCTGGGTTTTATTACATCACCTAAATGTTTGGTTGAGGAAAAAAGGGTAAACATGGTAAGTCAGACGTTTTATTTATTGATGTTTTCTCCTATAGCAGCCCTATTAACTTTTAGAGTGGGAGAAAAATCTTTCATAATTTCAATGAAACTGGACATTTCTACGTCTGGTTTACCAAGTTCATCTGTGCAGGAGCATCAGTGTCTTGGGCAGCTGATCACCAAAGCGCTGCCAAGTCAGTGGATGTGATTTGGTGATGAAGACAGACGTATTACTGGGACACATCTGGCAATTTTGGCAATCAGTGAATGAAATGAATCAACCATGTAGTGATGGGACCAGCTGCTCGGTGATCAACGTGACCTGAATGGAAAATAACTGGGATAAATTCATCCCTAGACTGCAGGACTGGACCCTGACACCAGAATAAAATTCTAACGGGCGTTGAGGATGAGTTACAAAGTAAACCATTAGATCATTTCTAATAATAAAATACTTTCCCTTTTTCTATCAATCTACCAACATCTACTTTATCTGAAAGGGAAAGACTGTGCTGAGCGTTCGCTGGGGAGGAAAGGATGTAGCAGGAAGGAGGCCAGAGAGCCTACCAGAAAAGAACTAGGAGCCAAGTGCTGTCAGTAACTTTCCATGCAGCCTTCAGTAAGTCTTTTGTTTCCTTACTTTCAAAAATAACTATCCTCAAGTAGCTTATAATTTCACTGATTATATTTATATTTACAAATTTGGGATTTCTGTTTAATGCTTTCTCACGTTACAAAATCATTCTTCAAAAAAATTTTTTTTTCTTATTTGGCGGGGTGGAGATAATTAGGTTTATTTTTTAATTTATGTTTAGAGGAGGTACTGGGGATTGAACCCAGGGCCTCATGCATGCTAAGCATGGGCTCTACCCCTTGAGCTATACCCACTGCCCCACCCCCCACAAAATCATTCTTAATGTATCTACCTAGCAGAGATAAAAGTGAATACATATTTTGATGTTCTTTAGTTAATGACATGCAATGAAGCCCCCCGTTTCATCTTACTTGTAGGAATTCTTTCAGAACCTGTTGTGATGTTTTGCCTTTTCCTCTTTCCTTCCCCTCAATCTGCTAAGGTTTTCAAGTGTTATAATTATTACCATATTTTCCCTGAATAATCTACTCTCACCCCCCCCAAAATACTCTCCCTTCTTTTCAAAAGGAAGTTTATCAAAAGACAATTCTGTAGAATCCAAAGGAGGAGTGTGTTGGTAGTAAGGTGGCCAAATGAGGGGTTTCCCACTGCGCAGGACTTTCCGGGCCAAAACCGGCACAGTCCCTGATAAACAGGGACAGTGGGTCACCCTGGTCGGTAGCTTGAGAGGACTCGAAGTGGCAGCGGATGCCTCCTTCAGAAAATTGCCACTTTCTCCCTCCTAGTAGAAGTACTCTTCTTTCAGGGCTGAGCAGCTATAGCAAGCAAACACCAGATGGACGAATGCATTTCATGACCTTTAAGTTTCCTTTATACCAGTGGTTCTCAGTTCTGCCTTCTTACTAAAATCGTCTGGTTAGCTTTTTAAAAATGATACTAATTTCCTGACTTCCCTGGGCTGAAGGTGAGTCGCAGTCACCAGCATGTATGCCTGAAATTCTCCAGCTTATCCTCATGTTACCCAGGGCTAAGAAATAGGATTTGCGTGTGTTCTGAGATTCAAACTACAGGTCTTGCAAGAGCCACCTGAAGCAGGGAGAAATCCACTCTATGATCTCTGGCTTCTTAACTATTGCATGCCAGTTTCCACCTCCACATTTAAAACAAGTGAGAACCCCCAGACTGACTTCAGATGTATTCACCCGGGGTTCATGACCTATTTCATGATCCCTGGTCATGTTTTCATTCTGATCATCAGTCACCACCATCTACTGACATAATTTTTTACATGAGACACTGTGTTAGGTAGGCACCGTGGGGCCGCAAAGATTTACAACTCAAGGTTTCTGCCTTCAGGGAGCTCAATGCAGAAAACATGAAAGGTGACGAAATGATCAAGCAAGTGACCTCAAGAGGAGCTCCAGGAGGAAATGGCTGTGGCCTGGGACGGGTGGGAGATCTGCACGGAGCAAGTAGGATTTAAAGAAGGTCTTTGTGGACTTGCGTAGAATTTCAATGAGAAGGCCAGAAAAGGCCTTCCAAGGATGGAGTGGCTAAGAAGCAATCAGACTACCATATTTAAATATATATGCAAATAATAAAGTTCACATCCTGAGCAACGCAAACTATGCGAGGCCAACTGCTGAGCAAGGGGACGTAACCAGCCTGGTCGCTCTTTTTGGTGGTAACCACTTGTGATGGTGAAAAGAATGAAACCGGCAGAGGAAACAGTTGGTTCAGCATAAGCCAAAAGACAAGCCTGGTCTGTAACTGGGAGAAGGAGCCACGGAGCAGCAGCCCCAGTCCCTTCCGTCTCGTGCGGGGCCCATTGAAGAGACCTGATTACCCGGCATCCAGGCAAAAGCTGCGCAGATCACTGCCAGACCCTTGAGGTTCCTACTCTCTCTCTGATCAGATGATTGTTTAATGTTGAAGGAGCACAAAAAAGCATGCAGAAGCTACGTGTTATCTTTTATGTCCTGTTACGTGATTATCAGTCACTGATTTTCAATTACTTTCCTAACACAGTGGCCTCCTCTCTGGATTTCAAAATGAAAAGCACCACTGTTCCATTTGTCTTTGCCTCCTAAAATAGTTGATTTTCATATTCATTCCAGTATCTGGTCTTCATGCAAGACATTAACTAAATGCCAACGAACGATCTGGGTATGCGTCATCTCAGGAAGTCAGTTGGCAAAATTAACATTTAGAAGTAGGCACCACTGGTTATTTCACACATTATTAACTTATATTACAATTCAAATAAGCTTACAGCTGGCAAAAAAAAAAATCTCTTCTGTAAAGTGATCTCAGACATAATAGGCTTAATCAGAGATAAATTAAATTAGGCAGCCATGCATACTACAGCATATTAATTCTGAGTAGTTATTAAATACATTTTCTGTTATCAGTGGTGTGAACAACATTATATGCAAACAAATTCTTCAAGAGGATAGCAAGTAAAGTTTATCTTTGGGGTGCTGTGTGCCTGACATTTTCCCATGCCTTCTTATAATGTTAAGTAATATTTTCTGCTAATAATGGCACGAGGTTAAGTCTCCATAAATGAGTCAACTTCACTCCCAGGCAAGGAAGCCAAAGGACTACAGACAAAACTGCTGGTGTGGTTTTGGATTTTTCCAAAGGAAACTTTTCTACCTTTCTATGGCAATTTTTAAAAGAAGACATTGGTGAGTCATAGTTGGAGGAAAATTGACCAAAATATAAGGTAGTGGATATTCATCATGTCAAAAGGGATTCATGGTGCATTTCATTGTGTTTTGGGTAACCTGTGCTGCCTGAGAATGTTCAAAGAAGGAAATTATTAAGGTTGAATGCTGTTTTGTAAATAATATCCTACCATTTTCTCTTTCTTTCCCTAAATGGTAGTAATTTAAGCCATCAAGCTAACACTTGGATTCCATAAACTAGCCAGTGGTGCTTATGATAAAAGAAAAGAAAAGAAACAGAGACATGTAAGGAATAAAGAGATGTATCAAGGGAGGTAATGTACACACATACATTCATGCTACCTTTCTGGATGTATTTTTGCCATATTATCTTGTTCTTTTATTAATCAATCAGGCTCTGTCACTTCTATATCCAGAAGCAATTCAAGTTACTAGGTCTAACTCCCCCATCCCCAGGTGTGCCCTCAAGTCTGAGAAAAACGTTTGACATTCTCCGTGCTTTGCACATTTAAAACTCAACGTAAGGTGACAAGAACGTTAAGCTGCCCAGTGAGCAAAACGTGAAACTAATCACTACCTGTTCTTAGCCACGGGTACAGTAATTGGCAAATTAAAGTGCCTGAGAATGGCTGGGCCACCTGCGTCGGAAAGCATCACCTCGGAATGACTAATGAAGACAAATGTATGCAGCTAGCTTTACTGACAACTTCATTCAAGCGCCAGCAGACTGAAAAGGCAACATGATGGTACCAATTTCATTTACCGTAAAGTTCGCATCATGTTGAATTTTTGTTCTTTAAAGGAATGAAACCTAACTGCCCTCGATAATTTGTATATACATACTGGTTGAGTTAAGACTGTTATTTACTCCTGAAAACCCAATGTTTTTCTTTTTAAGATGGCAAACTGGGATCTACTTGCTTATTAAAATGTTGGATTTGTAGCTTTATAACAACTAGATTCAAATAAATACAAATACTTCAAAAGAGAAAATGAGTTTGTTTTAATACATTTGCTACTATTCATCCATCCATCCATCCATGTATTCGACATTTACTGAACACCTACTATGTGCTAGGCACTTCTTGATATCTGGCAGAGAGAGATGAATGACGACATCTCCTTAAGGAGCCTGTCAACTATTGGAGGAAAGTTGAATGCACACCCACAACTAGGAGAGACTACTTATTATGTAGGAATATTTTCAGAGTACCTCCCTCTTCCTTAGAGACTTCAAAGAGAAGACCTTGAGCTGTGTTCTAGCACAGTATAAAGAGGGCACAAAAGGAAGAGTTTTTGAGGCCAAACAAGCTCGAGAAAAATCTTCCACGATGAGAGAATGTAGCATGTGCAGAAATCAACAGAAGGTCATGGTCTGACTGAGGAAAAGGGACCGCCTTCAGAGTACAAGAAGGAAATAAATACAAGAGACAAGAAGTCAACAGATGATGAAGGTGAATGCTAGGCAAGGATGAGAATGTGAGGGGCCCCAGAAGGCAAGCCCAGGACTTGGGATTTACTTCTATGAGGCAGTAGTTTGCAAAACACGTGCCCAGGGGCTCCAGGAAGGGAGGGAGACAGACCGGGGAGGAGTGAAAAGTGGGGGAGAGGCTGGGCAGTCAGGACTCCGGGCTCCACAACTCTGCCTCAACCATGGTAGCTTTGACAATATCTGTCTTCTGCGGCACCTTTTAAGTGTTAAAATAATTTTTAATTTGAAATAATTTCAGATTTACAGAAAACCTGCAAAGAGTTTCCATAAACACCTCACCGGGTTTCCCCTAATATTAACCTTTTTACGTTACTGTGGCACAACCAAGAAACCAACATTGCAATTCACCAAACCCCAGACTACATTCCTATTTCACCAGTGTTTCCAGTTGTGGCCTTCCTCTGCTCCAGACTCCAGGCCAAGACGCCACACTGCATTGAGTCATCATGTCTCTTTTGTCTCTTTTGGTGTGTGACAGGTTCTCAGTTTTTCCTGGTTACTCATGACCTTGACAGTCTTGAGAAAGATGTGCCAGGTACTTCACAGAAGGCCCCTGTGGGTCCGCCTGATGTTTTCCTCATGGTTAGACTAGGATTGTGGGTTTTGGGAAGAGTTCCACAGTGGTGACGTACACTTTTCATCATGGCAGACTGGGGGACATATATCATCGACAAGACTTGGTACCTGCAATGCTAACCTTGATCACTCGGTTAAGGTAGTGCTAACCAGGCTAAAGCTACTGTTCTTCATCTTCACGTACTCTCTTATTTGGAAGTTAGTCACTAAGTCCAGCCCACATTCAAGGATGAGGGGTAAGCCTCACTTCCTGGAGGAGCCTCTATCTACGTATATTATCTGGAATTATTCTACAAGGAAGATTTGTCACTTCTACTCCTATTATTTGTTCAATCATTTATTTAAATTAAGAACTCATATATATTTACTTTATACTTTAGGTTATAATCCAATACCAATCCAATTTTATCGCTCAGATTGTTCCTGCTTTGGCCATTGGGAACTTTTTTCAAGTTGGCTCTTACTGTCCTTTGATATGCTCTCATCCTCCATTTTTTTCTCCCCCAAACATAAATCACATTTTTATGAAAAACTGATTTTTTTTCTGAAACAAAAACGTAAGTGAGAAGAGTGGCATTGTTCTATATTTTAAAAAATTCCTTTGCTGTGCAGAAGCTTGTAAGTTTGGTCCCATTTGTTTATTCTTGCTTTTATTTCTATTGTTTGGGTAGACTGCCCTAGGAGAGCATTTCTGAGATGAATATCAGATAATGTTTTGCCTGTATTTTCTTCTAGGAGGTTTACTGTATCTTGTCTTATGTTCCTTTAATGCCTGGCATAATCAAAGACATCCTTTTGTTTTTTGAGCACTTTATTGTTTTAGAGCATAGCAGATGATCCAGGCTTATATTGTACTTTCACTGCCCCAGCCCTAGAACCAGCCATTTCTCCAAGGATCCCTAGTTCCTTTTAATGGGGGATGACATTTAGAAACCAGTATCTGGGCATGGGTGTGCTAGATGCTACTGAGATATCACTGCTCCCAGGCTCTGCCAGCAGAAAGAGTTAGGAAATGTATGTATATATTCAAGCCCAAATATATATACATAGCTGTAATTGGTTTTGTGTCTGTCCATCTGTATCTACAATTACACTGAACATGAGCTCATACTGACATGTCCAACTCTAATCCATTACTAACTGGTTCATTCTGGCTTTCCTTCCTTGCTTATCTGCAAGGGCCTCGACAGGGAGAAATCTGGCTCTCCTCATCCAGTTACTTATTTGTTCAAATCCAATATTTGAAACTTACTTTGAAAACAAATTTCTATTCCTTTAAAATAATGGAAAAAAGCTTGCAAATAAACATTGATAAGAGAGGTCCTTAAATTATTTAATGTAGTAAAGTGTATTATTAAATTTATACTTTTAAGAATATTGTTCTGAGACTGAGGGAGGGATGGATTGAAGGGGTCTGAGAGCTGAGATAAGGATAAATGTTACAGAGGATGCAGAGATACTCTACACATGACAGTAAGGGCCTGAGATAAAACAGCAACTATGGAAAAACAGAAGAAGGAATTTATCTGAGTAATACTTTAGAAGATTAATGCATGGAACTTGAGTGATTAGATGCGTAAAGTGAGAGAGAGAAGCTGGAGATAAAAATGGCTTAAGTAATGGGATGAATGGTGTCCTTTAATCTGAGGTAGAAAATACAGTGGGAGGAAAGAATTTAAAATGGAATTTTAGGGCATTTAAAATGGAACATCCGTGTGGACATGTTTCAAAGACCTCATGAAATGTGGTTCTGGATTTCAAGAAAGTTGTCTAAGCTGTAAAACTGAATTTCAGGATCCTAATCAAAAAAGGAAGATGGAAAATCTTGGGACTGGATAAAAAAGCCAGGAATATGGGAAGAATAAGAAACAGAAAATCAGGGACAACAGTCTAGACAACATTAATATTGAGAAATACATGCTGAATTCTAACACAAGCCATAATGAAATGGAGTTTTGAATTAGATAATATATAGTGTTACATAAATATAACACAGGATTACTTTTTATCCATTATCATCTTTGCTCTTGTTTTGTTTTCACCAATTATTTCCTGCATCTTCTGGGCACACAGAAAGACTATAATTCCCACTAGTCCTTGCATTTAGGTGTAAGCACGTAACCAGTTCTACCCAAAGGAATGTGGATTACACACGTAGCCTTTAAAATTTCCTGTGGGATCCTCTACTTAATTGTCTATTTTACTATTTCCTTAATATCAGGTATAAGATAGAGAGGAAGATTACAAGAATAATAGAGAAAAACTGTATGACAGATTCAAAGGATAAAGAAAAATTTTTGAAAAAAATTTATAAACCACTCATGATAAAACACTTATCAACTAGGAATGGAAGAGAACATTCCCAATATGATAAAACAAAAATCTCTGAAAATCCTACAGCTAAAATTTTTCTCAATTTTTAATACAGTAGAAGACTCCTCATAAAATCAGGAGTAAGGCAAGGATGCCCAGTCTCACCACTTCCATGCAATACTGTATAGGAGGTTTGAGCCACTGCAATAAAGTAAGAAAAAAGAAACAAATCATAAAATTTACAAAGAAACAAAAGTGTCTCTCTGCACATATTGTGTATAAAAAAATCCTATGAAATCTACCAAACAACATTTAGAACTAATAAGGAAACTTACAAAAAAAATTACAGGGCACACTTTTATTTTTTTATTGCTATATAATTCACATAACATATGTTTCACCCATTTAAAGTGTATGATTCAGTGATTTTTTGGTATATTCACAAGGTTGTGCAACCATTATCCTTATCTAATTCCAGGATATTTTCATCATTCAAAAAGAAAGCTGTACCTATTAGCAGTCACTCTCCATTTACTTCCTGACACCACTAATCTACACCCTCTCTCCATGAAGTTGCCTACTCTGGATATTTCATATAAATGGAATTATACAATATGGGGTCTTTTGTGTCTGGCTTCTTTCAATTAGCACAGTGTTTTCAAGGTTCATCCACATTGTAGCATTTATTTGTATTTCATCCCTTTTCTTGGCTGAAAAATGTTATTCCAAGATAATACCATAATTGTAGTTTTATGTGTTAGCAGGAGACAATTGGAAGATAAAAACTTTAAATTCTACCAAATTATTTGAAGTATATAAAATTGTTACAATAAATGAACCAAGAGGCACACAAGAATTATACACTAAAAATTATAAAATATTGCTGACAAATATTAAATAAGACCTATAACCAAAGAGAGAGTGTATATTTATGGATTGAAAGGCTCAATATTGATGTCAATTCTGCCCAAATTGAGCCTTAGATTCAACATATCCTCAACTGTAATCCCACTAAGCTGATTATTTTTAGAAATTGGCAAGTAATTCTAAAGTCTACATATATTTTCAGAAGAACTAGGTTATCTAAGCCAATTTTGTAAAAGAAGAACAAAGATGGAGGACTTAGACCATCTGACCTGAAGACTTACCATAAAGGTACAGTAATCAATACAATATGGCATTAGCATAAGGAGCAACAAAATTAAAGGAACAGAATAGAGAGCTTCAAAATAGATGCACATTTATGTGGTCATGTGATTTTTGAAAGAAGCACTAAGGTATTCCAATAGGGAAAGGAAAGGTTTTTCAAAATAGTGGTGGAAGAATTAAATATCTTATACAGGAAATAATAAACCCTGCCCTGACCTCACATAATACACAG
Source organism: Vicugna pacos (assembly GCF_048564905.1). Classification (NCBI taxonomy): domain Eukaryota; kingdom Metazoa; phylum Chordata; class Mammalia; order Artiodactyla; family Camelidae; genus Vicugna; species Vicugna pacos. The sequence continues at coordinate 19,444,755 of NC_133000.1, read as the reverse complement.
AAGTTAATTCAACACGGATCATAAATCTAATATAAAAGTTAAAACCATAAAGCTTTTCAAAGACATCATAAATTTTTTTGACTTGGGGGTAAAGTTATCTTAAGATACAAAAATCAATGAAAGAAAAAGGTCAACAGACTATACCCTCAAAATTAAAACTTCTGCTCATCAAAAGACATCATTAAGAGAATGAATAGGCAAGTCATAGATTGGAATTGGAAGGAAATAGTTGCAAAGTATACATCTAATAAAATACTGGAATACATACATCTTACACCTCAAAAATAAAAATACAAACAATCCAATATAAAGATGAGCAAATAACTATTTAATGGATGGACACCTTACAAAGGAAGATACATGAACGGCGAGTAAGTACTTGAAGATGTCATGGAAAATGAATAGTAAATCACAATGAAATATCACCACAAACCTGATTTTAGCTTACCAGGTTGGCTAAAGTTAAAGAGACTGATAATACCAAATGCTTTGGGGAATGTGTGACAATTAAATCTATCGTATATTGTTGGTGGGGAAGTAAAATGGTGCAACTACTTTGGAAAAAGATCTGATAATTTCTTCTAAAACTGAATATACACCTACCTATAACTATTCCACTCTTAGATATTGACTTAATAGAAATGATGGCCTATGCTTACAGAAAGACTTGTTCAAGAATGTTCACAGCAACATCATTCAGAAAAGAAGAGCACAAGTGTCCATCCAAAGAAGAACATAAACAAACTGTGGTACATGAATACAATCAAATGTCACTCAGTGAGAGATAGACATGAATTACTGATAGACTCAAGGATAGACTTATCTCAAAAACACAGTACGGAAAAGAAACCTGAGAAAAAAAGAGTATGTAGTATATGATTCTCTTTGCATAAAGTTCTAAAAGTAGACATGATTTTCTCTGGGGGTGGGTAGGGGATGAAGATGTGCTAGGAAGGTGTGTAAGGGAAATTTCCGGGGTAATACACAGTTGGGGGAGCACAGAAGTATGTATCTGTTGGAACTCACAGAAATGCACACTTAAGATCTACGTACTTTATGTAAGTACATATGTAAATTTTACTGTAAAATTTTTACTTAAAAAGAAGAATCATAAAAAAATCATCAACTTTGAATTCTAGTAATGATACATATGCCGAAGCATGAGGGGGAATCTTACTGATGTCTGCAACTTACTTTGAAGTGCTTCCAAAACCAAGATGAATTCATGGGTGAATAAAGGGAGGCACAGGGGTGAGTATGCGAATAGTCACTGCAAATTTCTTTCAACTTTTCTGTGTGGTTACACATTTTCATAATAAAATGGTGCAAGAGAAAAAAAAATCCTTAAAAACTGAGTGTTTCACAATAAATAACAAATAAAAGGAAAAAGTTAAAAAAAAAAAGAAAGAAAGCAATCCCAACTTCATTAAAGGATGAGCCATGAGAAACTGGCAAAGTTTTAAAATAAATAGTCCAAGTCTTAATTTCATTATTTGTGTCATGTAAATGATAGTAACTCCTATACAGGATGTTAAAGGACTACACTTGCTAAGATATGTAAAGAACAGTTTCTGATATCAATAAGCCCTGAGTAAATATCTTAGCTACTATTTTTAGTGAGCACGGAGTGCCTCAGGCCATAAATCCAGTTTTTTTTAATTTATTAATTTAAAAATAAAATGTCTCAGAAACAGAAGAGGAAGACGATGTTTGCACACTTTGCCAAGGCAATTGTTATGTCTGTTGTATAAATCAGATTCCTTGTGATTATTTTTCTGTGCATGAGTGTCATTTATCAGGACCCCTAAGCGAACGAGCTAGTAGAAAGGAAATACGATATTTTTAAAAACCCATAAAGCATATTTTTAGAAATGGTATTTCCTTGACTTTCATTCCAGGAAAACGCTAACACATGGCATGGAGCATGCTAGGCCCAGAAAAGCAAGCCTGCCAGATGCCACAGCAATAAATAGAGCGGGGCTTTGGAGAGAAAATGTAAAACGGGATGTTAATGTAAAATGCAACGTTACATTACCATCTGATAACCTTACCATCTGGTATTCAGCCCACTGAAATGAGCGGGTTTTGGGAAATTCACCTTTGTCGGTCACCTTTAATTAATTTTCTTACTTATTTGTGTAGCAAACATTTAAATCACAATCTACTATGGGCAAAGTTCTATGCATGTCCTCCAGGGCCTTCGCAAAATGAAGCTGGGTGAGGTAATTTTAGAACAAGCTCTAAGTGCAGTGTAATGAGAGGTCAGTACTATTTACTAACTAGTAACTACTAACTACCACTACTACTAACTATGTATGTAATAGTAAACAGTAATTTACCATTGACACCTGCCACGTCCTTTTTCAATATTCGTTTTAAAAAAGACAATTTTAGCATTTTCAGTCAACAGATTAAGCAACCACATATTTTCACAAAGGACAGGAATTCTCAGAGAGGAAAGAAAGGTAGCAGAATGTGTTATGTGGGTTATGTCTTACTTTGCTGAGGAATGCCTAAGTAGAAATACGTTTTTATAAACTGTATTTTCTGTAGTACTTACAATATGATCATTTTTATAAATAGATATTTTAAATGCAGGTGGAATTTCTTCATGTGATACCTTTCACTTTGAATTCAGTAATGTTTCTGAGAAGAGAACTGAGCTCCAGAATGCTGAAAATTGCTTCATCCTACAATGACTGCTGTCCTTTGGGTTTTCAAATACATACACTTGTGATAATTCTAAGCAACTGTGATTGACGGATTTTTACCCAGAATTCGTAAATAACAACAAAACATTCTTCTAAGTTAAAGGAAAAGTACATTCCATTCCTTTCACTCATCTTTATTTTGGGATTATACGTTCTCTGGTAAAATTTAGGATGGAATTTCAAACAGTGTTGGCATTGTTCAGTTAATAGCAGTCTTTTGTGTGTGTGAAAAATTTCAAATGAATGGAAATGGTCTTAGACATTTTATCTAGAAAACTTGCGCCCATAGTATTTATTCAAATGTTGTCCATACTTGCAGGAAAGAAGTCAGAAAAATGTCTGTCTCATAAAAAAAATGTCATCCCCTTGTGTGTATTTAAAAAAGAACCCCCTACCCTACACCCAGTACACATACACACAACCCTTGTGCTATCAATAGAAGCTAAAGATAAAATTAAAGAAACACTGACTGCATGCCAAATTCGGGGATAACGGGGAAGAAAAAGCTGGTCGGCAATCACCTCTCTCGGCTCTTATCTTTTCCTCCCACTTATCTCTCCCAGGCTGGGATGTCCATACTCCATGACCTCTTTCTTGGGTGGAGACGCAAGCTGTGAGTCAGGTGCCCTGCACTTTAATGTCTTATTATTCTTCCTCTTGAGTGAAACCTTACTGTTAAGAGGAAATAAAATGCTAGATGTAAATGAAAATACTCATCACCTGGAAATCCTCTTTCTGGACTTTGGCACCAATACACCTGTAATCTTGACGCATCCTTTCAATTTAAATAGTACTGAATTTGTCAGAGAAGTGTATTAGGAGACCTATATTCACCACTGACTTTTGGTGAATCCACTGTTTTCTAAATTAATACAAGTTGCTTAGGACAATGAAAGGCTAAACTTCTATAATCCCTTCGAATGCAGATCATCTTAGAGTAAAAGTACAGGGAGAAATCAGAGATTCATAAAGCAAGACAGAGAGGGTTTTTTTTGTTGCTGCTGAGATTCTTATTAGCCACAAGCTTATATTATGTATTTACTTGAGTGTTTAACTGCCTTGAAATTAAAAATCACATAATTCCAACAAGTGTGCTCTTTCGAGTTCACCCAAATTAAGGAGGCTTCTCTATATTAATTTTGTTTCTTTCACAAGCATCCTTGAGAGCCTTTGTCCTTAATTATTTGTGTCTATGTTTCAAGTATTAACAGTACACTTGAAATTCACAGTTTTTCTAAGTTCCTAACAATTACTTAGCTTTGTTTTCTGCCTAGACTTGTTAACCTAATTTTGTCTTCAACCCTTTGGGGAATGATGCATTGCTTACCTTTAAATTTTGCATGGCTGTTTCTGTATTAAAGAATCCAAATTCAGGTTTCAATTTACTCAATATGAATTCGCTAATCCTCTCATCTGAATTAAAAACCACACTTTTTTTTTCATTCCTCTCCATTACGTTTCAAATTTTAACAGATGCTTTCTCAAATTATATTTGAAAAGCTTATAATCCAACATCATGACCAAGCTTTTTTCTGCCTGGCACTGGCGGCCTAATTATTTCTTGCTTTCTTTTTATGGACTCTGATATAAAAGAAAAGGAAAAGAAAATGCAGAAGGATGACAGCAGGCCTATTACTAGACACATATCCTCAATCTCCTCTGCAGCTTCATCTTCTTGGATGGTCTCTGAACCCAGGGGCTCCGCCCTCACTCCTGAGCGAACGGGCCTGCACAGGAAGGGAGGGGAACGGAAGGCAGGCCGCGGAGCTGAAGATAATTTGAGCTGAGTCCTGAAGCCATACCTTGGAAGCAGATGGATGGGCAGAGCAGCTATCTGACTTTCTAAAATGAAATCCACCAGAAATTAAGACTGTGGGAATTCCGGCATACTTATTAACAAATATACCAAAGGTCATCCGCAAATCTATCATTTGGATGGATACTGGCAAAAAATCAAATATTTACTGTTAGGAAATAGCACTAATTATCTTATATTGGGGGTATTAGTGCTACCAGGACACATTTTACTTAAAAACATATGTGAGCTAAGATTGAAAAGCGTTTCCCTGCTGATTTCAGACATACAAGAGCGCCTGAGTGGTGCGGGGATGCCCAGCAGAACCGCTACAGGTAATATGTGCAGGAATTTCTGACAGAAATCCTATTTTCTGAAGACTTACACTCAGCTGAAGAAGTCTGTTGAAAACTAAACTTGGTACAAATCTTAGCTTAGCAGAATTCCATCAAATGCAACAAAAATAAAGATTAAGGAAGGGAAAAAAATTTCCTATAAACTTGACTTTCAGAAAAGACCAGAGCACTGCTTGCAAGGGAAACCAAAGGAAATTCTCAATACTTATTAATCTTTTTATATAGAAAATTACATTTGGCAAGTGCTGAGATCATTTACAGTCTAATAATTTCCAGTATCTTGAAAGGAATAAATAATTAAAAAGAGCAAGAATTGAACCCAAGAAAGGCTCTGTCAGTTCTAGAAATAATTGCTTTTACTCTTCAATTTTTCAAAGTTTCATTGTTTTTTTTTCTAGTGGTGTCAATTGGCTCAGCCCACAGTCATATACATAAATATAATTGAAAAACTTTAATCTCATAGAATAACAAAACAGAACAGAATTTCACAGTAGTCTTAACTCTGACATATACGGCTCTTAAAATTCTAAGAGTAGACACTTATTTTTAGAGTCCTAAATAACCTGGGAACCCTAAAGTCTCTAAAACACAGAGACTTTAATTTTAATAACTCCTGAGGACTGATGCTGTCAGTTAACTCTGATATTTCATCTGTTTTTAGACCTCAGCGTTCAATCATAGGAGGTCTAAATGTTAAAGTTAAGTGTTCTAATAGATGAAAGATGGAACACTAAACTACCTCCAAGTCAAATGACCATGTAACCTCTACAAATATTTATTACTGCAACCCATATAAATATTTATTGCTTTGCTTATTTATTCAACCATTCCACAAATATTTATTTAGCACATGCTAGTCAAAACATAAAACAATCCTAAAATCCACTAAAGAGTACAAAGGTATATCCATTTGGGGATTTTTGATAGCTCCCTTTTTCTGAGGCATCAGAATCTAAACAAATATTTAATGTGAAATAGATCTTGAAACATTACACCTAACTTTTAAAAAATAATGCACATTTTTCTTATGTTGTTATGAAACTAAGAGACAAAAGGAAGTATTTGATTGGTTTAACAGCCTCCAAAACTAGCTGATGTCTGAGATGATGGAGTGTAAAAAATTGTAGAAGAAATAGAAAATATGAACAGACCAATTACCAGGAATGAAACTGAATTGGTAATTCAAAAACTCTCAACAAACAAAAGCCCAGGACCAGATGGTTTCATGGGTAAATTTTACTAAACATTTGGAGAAGAATTAACACCTATTCTAAAACTACTGCAGAAGGACTACTTCCATACTTATTCTATAAGGCCAGCATCACCTTGATAACCAAAATCAAACAAAGGTATCACACAAAGAGAAAATTACAGGCTAACATCACTGATGGACATAAAAGCAAAAATCCTCAACAAAATATTAGCAAAATGAATCCAATAATACATTAAAAGGATCATACACCATGATCAAGTGGGATTTATCCCAGGGATGCAAGGGTTTTTCAGTATCTGCAAATCAATCAATGCAATACACCACATTAATAAACTGAAGAATAATCATATGATCTTCTCCATAGACGCTGAAAAAGCTTTTGATAAAATTCAACATCCATTATGAGAAAAACTCTCTAGAAAGTGGGCATAGAGGGACTATATCTCAACATAATAAAGGCCATATATGACAAACCCACAGCTAACATCACACTCATTCCTCAAAAAGGGAAGAATGCCCACTCTCACTACTTTTATTCAACACTGTATTGGAAGTCCTATCAGAAAAGAAAAAGAAATTTAAAAAATCTAAATTGTAAAGGAAAAAGTAACATTGTCCCTGTTTGCAGATGACATGATACTATATAGAGAAAATCCCAAAGATGCTACCAAAAAAACTGTTAGAACTCATCAGTGAATTCAGTAAAGTTGCAGGATACAAAATTCATAAACAGAAATCTGTTGGGTTTATATACACTAACAATGAAATATCAGAAAGAGAAATTAAGTAAAGAATCCCATTCATAATTATATCAAAAAGAATAAAATGCCTAGGAATAAATCTAACAAAGGAGACAAAAGACCTGTACTCAAAAAGCTAAGATGTTGAGGAAAAAAACTGAAGATGACACAAACAAACGGAAAGATAGAGTGCTCATGGATTGGAAGAATTAATATTGTTAAAATGACCATACTACTCAAGGAAATCTACTGATACAATGCAATTACTATCAAAATATCAATGGTGGTTTTCACAGAACTAGAAAAAAAATCCTAAAATTTGTATGGAAACACAAAAGATCCCAAATAGCAAAAATAATCTTGAGAAAGAAGAACAAAGTTGGAGGTATATGCTCTCTGATTTTAAACTACACTACAAGCTACAGTCATCAAAACAGCGTGGTATCAGCACAAAAACATATGCATGGATAAATGGAACAGAATAGAGAGCCCAGAAATAAATCCATACTTATATAGGCCATTAACCTATGACAGGGGGCAAAATATACAATGGGGATAAGGCAGTCCCTTCAATAGATGATGTTGGGAAAACTGGACACCTACAAGAAAAATTCAAACTGAACGACTTTCTCACAACATATACAAAAATAAACTGAAAATAGATTAAAAACTTAAATGCAAGACCTGACAACATAAAACTCCTAGAAGAAAAATAGGCAGTACACTTTTTGACATTGGCCTTAGCAATAATTTTTTGAATATGTCTCCTCAGGCAAGGGAAACAAAAGCAAAAATTAAAAAATGGGACTGCATCAAGCTAAATAGCTTTTGCACAGTGAAAGAAACTATCAGAAAAATGAAAAGGCCACCCACTGGATGGGAGAAGATACTTGCAAACAATACATCTGGTAAGGAATTAATATCCAAAGTATACAAAACTCATTTAACTCAACATCAAAAAAAAGAAACTCATTAAAAAATGGGCAGAGGCCTGAACAGACATTTTTTCAAAGAAGATATACAGACTGCAACAGACACACGAAAAAATGTTCAACATTACTAATCATTAGGGAAAAGCAAACCAAAATGACAGTGAGATATCATCTCACACCTATTAGAATAGTTATTACCAAAAAAAGAACAAGTAACAAGTGTTGGTGAGGATGGGGAGAAAAAGGGACCCTAGTATTCTGTTAGTAAGAATGTAAATTGGTACAATCATTATGGAAAACAGTATAGAGCGTCCTCAAAAAATTAAAAACAGAACTACCATATGATCCAGCGATTCCATCTCTGTGTATTATTCTGATGAAAACAAAGATAGTGATTTGGAAAGATATATGTACCCCTATGTTCAATGCAGCATTGTTTACAAAAGGAAAGATATGGAAGCAACCTAACTGTGCATTAATGAATGAATGGATAAAGATGTGGTACATATATCCAATGGAATATTACTCAGTCATAAAAAAGAATGAAATCTTGCTATTTGTGACAACATGGATGGATCTAGAGGGTATTATGATAAGTGAAAAAAGTCAGACAGATAAAGACAAATACTGTATGACTTCACTTATATGTGGAATCTAAAAAAAACAAAACAAATGAACAAACATAGAAGAAGAGACAACAGAGAACAAACAGATGGTTACCAGAGGGGAGGGGGGACTAAGAGATGAGGGACATAGTTGAAGGAGATTAAGAGTTACAAATTTTCAGTTACAAAATAATGAATCACAGGGATGAAATGTACAGTATGGGGAATATCATTAGTTACGTTGTGATATTTCTGTATGGTGACAGATGGTAACTAGACATACCATGGTGATCACTTTGTAATGTATAGAAATACTGAGTCACTATTCTGTGCACCTGGAACTATCATAGCGATGCAGGTCAATTATACCTCAATTTACAAAAATTTGTAAACACTGGGAGGAAATGCATAAAAATGCTAATAATGATAGTTACCTCTGGGGGGGTATTATGGGTGATTTTTAGTTTTTCATCTATATTTTTATGTATTTCTAGTTGTCTGCAATAAACAGGTATTGTTTGTAAAATTAGAAAGAAAACAATAAATGTCATTAAAATGAAAATAAATAAAATATGGCAGTAGATACACAACCTTTATTACATTCTGTAGGTTTAAACCATTTCATAACAAAAATTAATATATTTTTTAAAATTTTGTTGTGTAAATGGAGAATGCTAGAGAAATTTAGGTAACTAGAAGGAGCTATTCCAGCAAGTCCAATATTCTTACTTTTGAGTCTAGAATATAGAAGGCTGATTATTTCCCATCTTTAGCAAGAGGAACAATGAAGAGTTAATGCAGAAAGAAAAACTGTCCTTGATATGGTAGATTATTGGCACTTTTGGCAAATGCATGGTCATTTCCAGAGGGAAGTAAATTATCTGAAAGTAATTATATTGTACCCCCTAGATTTCAAAGAGTGTTTCAACTCATACACTGTGCACGTAGGTTACTCTTTTTCTTCCTTACTGGGCATGAATGTGAAGTTTAAGGGGCACAGTTAATGCATGTTACATTTTCACTGCTGCTAAAAATGTATAATTAGAGTCTAGATTTTGAAATAATAATTTGCACACTTAGAGTACTGATTAGCTGTGCAAGACCATAATTGAGGGGGTTTTTTTTGTAAATGTTTAAACCTTTCACAAAAACTTCTTCTTGATTCCAAATTGTCACCAAACATTTTCTAACATAATTCCAAGAAGGTCACTCAGTGCTGAGGGGCTCTAGCAAGAACGGAACCTACAAACATGTTAGCTTTGGACCATATATAGTTTTTAGAATTAACAGCAAGTGTCTCAGAGTTAATTTGTTTGTTTGTTTTTAAATCATAGTGGTAAATAAGTCTGAAATATTTCACTAGTGAAGCAAGAGTCATTTGAGATATATTATTAAACATGAGGGGTGAAAATTTATCTCAGACACAAGTGGCATCGCACAGCACACATTTTTCTGAAAATAGAGCCTCCGTGCATAAGGATTAGATATATACCCATAATAACAGGACATACTGACCTATAATTTTCCATATTACATCCTTGTATTTTTTATTACATGCTATTTTTCAACTAGGAGAGGAACATGGTCTCATAAAGCTAATATTTATTCTTCCAAGTTTACAGAGCTAGTAGTCCACTTCAGGAAATGAGAAAGTCAAATACAACTTGGTGTCCTGTGCACTGAAGAAGAAAGGACAGGACAATCACCATGTTTAAAAAAACCGGACTCAGGAACTCGGTCATAAAGCTTTAAATAATTAAACAACACAACGTAAGGGAAGCCTTTGTTGTTATTACTTCTCTCTCCATAAATGTAGCCTTTTTATAGATGATAAATCTTATCATGTAGGACTCTTCATTTTAGTAGAAAGCAAAAAAAAAAACCAAAAAGTCCCTTGAATTCAGTTTCCATTCTCAGCCCTGTACCTATTGTGTGTATCTCGTGTAAGTGAAGGCAGTCAGTGTAATCCACCATAACAACCAAGACGCCCCTACTTATAACTGTATCTTTAAGTCATTAATTCTTCTCATTTTGTTAAGTAACCTCTGTACTAGGGAATTCAATGATTTCTAACGTTAAATCCAAAGAAAATCGTAGCGAACGAGAAATCGTTTTTCTATGGAAAGGTTGTGCCTGTATTACGGTAACTGTCTCAAGAGATCATAGCCTTAAACAAAGCTTTTGTGGGAGAAATTTCCCAAAGTGCGTTGTTTCTATGCCCTTTCCTTTTACTTTATAGCCTTACTTGAGATTTTTGGAAGAATCCAGAGACTTAAGAGGCATCAAGTCATTTCTCCATTCTCTGCTGCATGAGGAGTGAAGGGGGAGTAAGTGAGGGAGAAGACAAATGCTGATGGAGGTGGGTGAGGCACAGGGTATTGGGGCTGATGGGAGAGAGTGTCAGCTGTAGTGAAGGACCTTTGAGCTCCCCACAAACTGATCCCTGAATTCCCGAGGAAGCCTGTGACATGGAGCAGAGAGCTGAAACTGAGCTGCACCGTACAAAGCAAGTGAAAAAAAAAGTACTCCTTTGCTACTTACCTTTTTCAGCCTTCCCTCAGATTTCAGATGCTCAGTCGCTTCCTGTCTCAGTGACTGAGCTTTGCAACGTCAGCCCCATTCTTTCCCCTGGGGTTCTGGCCCTATCTTTTCCATAAGTCTCCAGCTGTCCTCTCTCTCCCATTTTCCTGCACTGAATTCTTCTGATGGTATCTTTCCCATAGCCATGTTCCCATTTCAAACAACAGTGATCTCCTTTAAACACCAAACCAGAAAGTCTGGTTCTCCAAAAGAGCATCCATATATGAGCATCAGTGTGTTTCTAGACAGCTGGAAAATGAATGTAAGCCCAGAGCATAAGAATGATATGACAAGGAGAGAACAGTACCTGGAGTTAAAAAATTGGGATTCACTCTCAGCCCCACCATTGGCTCAACTCTGCCAAGTTCAGCATTCTCAACTCCAGCTGAGGACTTTGTAGTCTGGGCAGTCCCTCTGAACAGATGTGCGAAGCAGGTTTGAATCTGGTTATCACATCGACTGGGGATGGGGGAGTTGCTGGTCTTTAGCTCCTGGAAGCTTGGGGCTCCTAACCATTCTAAAATCACTGGGACAATCTTGCATCATAAAGAAGCATCCCCCTCAAAAAGTCAACAGTGACCCCACTGAGAAATACTAATAGATGATTTTTAATGCTCCTGCATCCGCTCTGTATTCTCAAACTTAAGTGAAATGCAGAGAATGCAAGAGACCCAGAACAAAAACCATGAGGATAAATGAAGCTGTGGATTGTACAATTTCAAAGGTTCGGAAAAATGGGTTTCACTCTCCCAAGGAGAAAAAGGATGACTTGAGATTTGTGTCTGGGATGATATGGGGCGCTCTGACCGATACATTCTCTCTGTGGCAGAAGAAATAAACTGCCTCGCTAGGAGGTCAGGAATTACTTAGGCTTTCCTGACAAAAAGGTTTCTAAGAAAGGAGAATCTCTATTAGGTTTCAAAAGGAAAGTGGCTACCGAAGTATGAAAGTCTGAAAGCAAAAAGATTCTCATTGGTTTCAGTCAGTTCAAGCAGGATCATGCTCGTAGACTGGGGAAGAATATTTAGGTAACTTCTCAAGTCCTTTCCAGCACCTGTTCTTTCCATGGATACACTTGTTACATCTTGACCAAACTGACAGACTGGAGAGTTCAAGGTACAGGCAGAATCTCCCACCCACCCTCTCCCCGAATACGTTCTGCATGCCCCACACTTCAAAGTGAGCCAATTGTGGGGCCCAGCAAGGAGGGGTGCACTGGGAAAACTGGAACCTAGCCCAGCACTGCAGCGAAATCTACTTTGATTTCTCAGTAGAAATAAAAGAAGTTTTCTAAAGAGCCCACAGTAAAGGGCTATTAGAGGAGAAAACATTTGTCACTGTGGACAGTATAAAAGTCCAACTAAATGAAATAAATGCCTGTGAAAAAGACACGTCATTCGAGGCAAAGTACTATGTTCCTTTTCCTTGCTCTTCATTGAGTTTCATCCACTCAATGTACCAAGCTCCAGCTGCTCCCCTGTTCATTTTTCCATGCACGAAAGATGCACGGATTAATTCTGGCCTTTAGGTAGGTCTTTGTCAGAAAGTACTTACAAAATCCAAGTGTTTTACTTGGTCCTATATCAACAGCAGACAGGGGACTTCCAAAATAAAATGCTTGCTTTGCTAGCGAGCTTTTTCCTTAAGTAAGCAACGATCACTGTGAGTGATTTTCTGAGCTGTTAATGCACACGCATTAGACAACCACCACCACAACCCTCTTCTATCGGAATAAATCACAGGGTGAGTACCCTATGGTGGAACTAAACGAAAATATTCTGGCCACTGGGATGTTATAATTTGAAAAATGTCAAATGATAACGCTAGCTGATATTGATAAATGCAGTTCTGATTTTCAACGATTCAAAATATAATTTATCCACAAGGCCTTAACTAATTGAAAGTACTTAACAAGATCCGATATATATAGACACCCAATATAAATGTATTGAATCTATTCAGTTAGAATTTATGAGCACAGAAATAAAATTTGTTTTAAGGCAACATGCGGGGGTATTTTCTTTCTAATATCCTTGTAATATCCATGGAGTGTACAGTAATAAGTATGGGAAGCAGCACGTCAAATTTCTTTTCATTACATCCATCTCCCAATGAAGTCAAAGGAGTCCAATCTGTGCACTACTTACTTCCAGAATTCTTATTGCAATAGGGTATGGCTATTGCCCATCTTAAAGTTATCCCTCCAAATTAATAATAACTTCAGTGAGACAAATGGGAAAATTAACACAAACCTGAAGACCTCCAGTAGATCAGAAGACAAAGGTGTTCTCTGCGGACTTGACTGAAACAGTGTGTTCACAGAAGTCTTTTCAATGGAAGTTGTTCACAAAGGTAGCTCCGTGGAAAACAGGGTAGCTTCGACATGCCAGATGCTTCTGGAAGGAGAGAAAAGCACACCATTAAGTGTCCGAAGTACTGTTACTGCCAGTACCAGCCAGGGCGGTCAGCAGGTGCTGTAGGAGCATCTACTGCTGTTATTAAAATAATGATATTAATTTCTATTAATATTTTGTACTCCCAGATCTTACTTACTTATAAATGGCAAGGTGGGACAGTAACCATTCAGCACTGCATTTAGAAATTTCTAAAGGTCAAAACTATTTCATAACCAAGTGAACTCTGCTTTTGCCCTTATCTAATCAGATGGGGGTTGAAGGATGGTGTGTGGGGTGCAAGCATGAAGGTGGCAATGCTGCCTGCCCTTCACTGAGCGCCCACTGGCTGCCAGGCCCTGGGCACGGGCTTCATGGCTCTTTAACCTGAATGGTGGCCCTGCAATTGGAGGGCACTGGTCCCACTTTCCAGATGAGAAGACTAAGGCACAGATTCCTCAGGTCAGGCTTACAACCCAGGTCATCAAAGCCCCAAAGGCCTCAGGGCTGGCTCTTTCTCTCATTTCACTCTGTGGCTTGTGTGACTTAGAAAAATATTTCACTTGGTGCAGCCACTATGGAGAACAGTATGGAGGTTCCTTAAAAAACTAAAAATGGAGTTGCCGTATGATCCAGCAATCGTATTCCTGGACATATATTTGGAAGAAATTCTAATTTGAAAAGATACATACACCCCAATGTTTATAGCAGCACTGTTTACAATAGCCAAGACATGGAAGCAACCTAAATGTCCATCAACAGATGGCTGCATAAAGAAGTGGTGGTATATATATACAACGGAATATTACTTGGCCATAAAATAGAATAAAATAATGCCATTTGCAGCAACCTGGACAGACTTCAGAGATTATCATACTAAGTGAAGAAGTCAGACAGAGAAAGACAAATATCATGAGATATCACTTATATGTAAATCTAAAAAAAGTGGAACCAAAAATGATGATGTAACAGAAGTCAACAAGAATAGATTTTGAAGTGGAAACCTCAGAATCACATGAAAGGGAAGTGGGAACAGGAATTTTGAAAAATATATTAAATACATGTATACCAAAAAGAGCACAGATCTTAAGTGGCTTGATGAATTATTCTGAACCCTTATAACCATAACCTGCATCAAGAAACTTCTAGAACACTGATAATATTCAGAATCCTGGTTTATGTCTTCTCCCAAATACTGTCTGTTACCTCCCCTCCAAAGGTACCACTCTTCTGACTTCTAACCACATATATTAGCTTTGTCCATCTTTGAGCTTTATATAAATGGATTTATATTAAAAAATAAAATTTAAAACGTGATACAAATGTACTTATTTACAAAACAGAAACAGACCCACAGACATAGAAAAAAACCTACGGTTACCAAAGGGGAAAGTGGGGGGAGGGATAAATTAGGAATTCAGGATTAACAGACACACATTACAATATATAAAATAGATAAACAACAAGGACCTACTGTATAGCACAGGGAACTATATTCAATACCTTGTAATAACCTATAATGGAAAAGAATCTGAAAATGAATATGTGTGTGTGTGTATAAAACTGAACCACTTTGCTGTATATCAGAAAGTGACAACACACTATAAATCAACTGTACTTCAATAAATTTTAAAAAATTTCTCTCCTAATTTGCTTTAGTTTTATATCAGATACTATCTTATTCAGTCAGGTCCCACAGAAATAGAGACACCCAGTTTTAAGCAGTGCCTTCCTCTCCCACTTTCTTCCTTCTGCAAAGAGAGAGAGCTCCGTGGAAACGCAGAGGTCCCCTTGCGCTGTGGGGTAGGTTCGTGTGCTGTGAGACATCAAGGAGATACCAACGCAAACGATCCATCTTCATCTGGCCCCTCCACGGGACCCACAGTTCCTTTGATGTCGGGATGAAGGGGAACATTGCCTCTCCCTCTGGGCTTTCCTGATGCATTTAGCAACAGAGCCTGCATCTTCTGTGGACAACTCTGAGCCATATGAGGGTATCTCCCCATGGCCATGTCTGTCTTAGCAGCTAAGGGTTGGCTGACAAGGTGGGGCTCTATCTAAATTTCTGTCCTTATTTTTAGTCAAATATCTACATGTTTTGGGTCGTTCTGGTGCCAAGAGCTTACCCTCCACCAATTGTCCCAGTACCCATTTTTACAGTGTGTTTCAGGGTCACTGCCCCCAAGTAATCACTTCCAAATTCCCCTCGAAGCGCCAGCTTTTAATGCCACTGCCTTCCATATGGGCTTTGGAACTTTCAGCTCATATCATCTGCACTGCATTTGGGAAGCTCCTCAGAAAGGCTAGAGGAAGATAAAGCGGGAAGGTCATGCGTAACTTTTTAAATTTTTATTTTATTTTAGGCAACAGAAGCTTAAGTCATGAATAAAGAAACAAGGAAAAATGGTTGACAGCATTTTCAGAGTTCTGCAGAGCAGGAGCGTGGGATTATTACATGGGGAAAAAAGAAGAAAAAGAAAAAAGAACAGAGCCAAACAGAGCCAGTTTATCTCTGCATAAAAGAAGGAAGAAGGGCTTGACAAAGAACAGGGAATGAAAAGATTTGGACCATAGACTCTAACCTAAATGACCGGAATACAAAATAAATAGAAACTCTTCTTAAAACCTCAATGCTAGCATTTTGATTTCATCACACCACTTAAAGACAAAGTTTCCGGTGGCGAGTTGAAACCTGCACACCCTGTTTCCCACAAAATCTCAATGGCAATTTCCAAGCATTCACTCAGCCACTATTTAGTGCCTCCTCCTGAGTGAGTCAAAATGTTCAAAAATTCTAGGAATACAGGAAAAAAGCAAGATAGTCTCTCCCTTAAGAATCTTACTGCCTTGTAGGAGGAGGCAACGAGGACGTGCCTGGCACAACCCAGGGCGCATCCTAAGAACTCATTAGTGGTCAGGAAGCAGTGGTGGTACTGTTACGTAACAGAGCATGATGATGTCGGTGAGGGAAGAGATGCTCTGAAGCTTTGAAAGGACTGGAGATCCTCTCTCTTGGGGATGAGGGGAATCAAGGAGGCTTCAGTGAGGTTCAGGAGCAACCATAGCTAAACACACACAAATAATCATGCTTTCACAGAAATCCTCTAATGATAATTAAAAAGCTACAAAATGAGCTACGTGAGGGGAAAAAAAATAGGTCCATGAAATTAGACATTATTTCCTAGGATTTGGTGTGAAAGTAGATATCTACCATAACAACACAGCCAGGGAATGAGACAAAGAAGAAAATCTCTGTATTGCTACCAAGAAAGATACACTGGGTCCTGTTCTATTCAACTGTGATCCAAAATGACACCATGACTTTTAATGAAACTCAGCAATTTCTAGACACACCATTTAAAATCTTAGCCTCAAATTTAAGTCACAGGGCTTGTGACTCACATCTCCAGGGTGACCTTTCCAGGGTATTGTTCGCAGAAACATGTCTGTCACTGTGCAGAGAAACTACACGCCATTTTATTCTGCAAAGTAGGATGAAAAGATGCACTATATTGTGCAGAGCCACAAAATGATTCTGGCTTTGATTCTCTAGAAGCAGTGAAAACAAAGACTCTGTTTGACTTTGTATCTTTCATGTAGAAACACTGTCCTATGGCATTAATGAACATTCCTATGTCCCCCATATTCTGGACCTTATTTAATTCAAAAGAAGCTTGGCAGGAATCTCATCATTTGTGGATTTCAAATAAAGTCCCCCTGAATAAATCCCTTTTTCAAGAGCTTACTGAGTCATGCTACTTTGTCCTCGTCAGATCCGTACAATATTGTACTGAGCAGAAGAGCTAAATGCACATGGTAACCTTGAATCCTCTCAACACCCTCTCTGCTTCCCAGCCCTGGCAGCTCTGCTTAAGGCGAGTGAACTTGCAAAAGACGTGGTGTGGTCATTCCCTTCTCAATCCCTTCCACTGAATTATGAAATCCTACCAACCCCTCTCCCCATTCACCCAACTCATGACATCACATTCTATGCACAGCCACAAGCTTTTCACTGGTTTTCCTTCTTGTAGTTCATCCTTCTAACCATTGAAAGATCTGTAATCCCCTCTTACTGGTCTATAGTGGTGATAAATAAATATCTGGATTAAAAATACACGAATGAATGTATAAATGAAATATTTTTTAAATTTAACTCTAATTATGTACATCTGCTATTCAAGAACTTGTAATGGTTCCCTGTTCTCTTAAGGATGAGACCTAAGTTCTCATCAGGAATATCTGCTCCCACCATCCTCTCTAACCTTAAAACACACTATTTCTGACCCAAATCCTGGGTCAAATAGAAATATTCTGCTCTTTATATCATGGTGACTCTCAACTAGGGATGCATTGTACTTACCCAGGTCAACGGAACTGGAATCACCAGAGGAAAGTTTGCACCATGTGCAGATGTACATCACCTGTGTCTCTCCTTCTCCAGGTGTTATGAACCCACCTAGCACGGCACAGGGAAGCCTCACCTTTTAAATGGATCTTCCTAGGCCACAGCAATATTCCATCCCTTCCCTAGATAACAGCATAGAGTTAAAATATTTTAAACCAGAAAGGACCTGCCATTGATTCTCCTGCTTGACTCTATAGTAGCATTCACACCCTTGTGAATTCACAGCCCCTCTCCTCCCTCACCTTGAGTGTGGGCTAGACCTAGAGTCTTCTGATGAACAGGATATGGCAGAAGTGATGGGAGGTGGTCCCTCTCTTATCCTCTGACTCTAATGATGCCAGCCGCCATGCTGGGAAATGCTCTATGGAGAGGCCCCTGCACAGTGACAGACATGTTTCTGTGAACAATACCCTGTAAAGGTCACCCTGGAGATCTGCGTCACAAGCCCTGTGACTTAAATTTGAGGCTAAGTTTAAAAACAGTGTGTCTAGCTAGAGCTTGCCAAGTTACGATAAAGAGCATTGTCATGACCCCAGAAAGTTGTTTTCTAGTCAAGCCCTCGCAAAAGGGAAGCTTCGGTTTCTCTACCACCATTGATGGCTTTGCCCGTACATGAACTTCTTATACAGAGAATAACACATTATACATTCTTTTCCGTCAGGCTTCCTTTGCTCAACATAATGATCATGACTTATTTTTATTGTTAAATCTGTTTAGTTAATTCATGAGCATTATTGTATGAATGACAACTGTATAAATGAGTACTATTCCATTGTATGAAAACTTCAGAGTTCATTATCCATTCTCCTGCTGACAGACATTGAGGTTGAGTCAGCTTTTGGCCATTATAGACAAAGTTATGGCAACCATTCTGATACAAGGCTTTTTGTGAACATGTGCTTTCATGTTTCTTAAATAAATAACTAGGTGTGAGATGGTTGGCGCATAGGGCAGGGATATGTTCAAGTTCTAAAGAACCACCAGTCTTCCAAAAATGGCCGTACTGTTTTACACCCTCATCAGCAGTCAGAGTTCCCGTATTCCCACATCCTTACCGACATTCAGTGTCATCGCCGCTTCTATTTGTAGCCAATCTAGTGGGTGTGAAGTGGTACTTGAACCTGCATTTCCCTCATGACTAATGATGTCATTACTGTATCTTCAAATATTTACTGGATGTTCTGATGTCTTCTTATGTGAACGTTCTGTTTGAGCAATTCGCCCATGGGGACGAGGGGTGTTCTCTGTCTTCTCAAACTGTGTTGTAAAGGTTCTTCATAGATTCTGGATTCAATTCCTTTGTCACGTATCTATATTGTGAATTATTTTCCCAGCCTGTGGTTTCTCTATTAACAGTGTCCATTCATGAACAGAAGTTCTTCCTGTGGTGAAGTCCAATTTATTGACTTTTTTTTTTCTATATGTGTTAGTGTTTTTGGTATTCTAAGAAACAGTTGCTATCTTTCTAAGACATTCTCCTACATTTTTTTTTTCTAGAAGCTTTACAGTTTTTGCCTTTATGGGAAGGTCTATGACACATCTTGAATTACTTTTTGTGTGAAGTAGTCACTAGTTTCATTTTGTTTCAGTGCAGTTAATGAATGGCTCTAGTACCCATCTGTTGATGAATTTTCCTTTATCTCACTAAACTGCTTTGATATCTTTGTTGAAAATCAGTTAACCATATAATTGTTCATTTCTGATTGTTTCACTGATCCATTTTTGTATCCTTATCTAATATTTTATTTTCTTAATTATTGATGCTTTTATAGTAAGTCTTGGAATCAGGGAGGCAGAGTCTCCTCACATTGTCATTCTTTTTTCAAAAATGTTTGACTCAAAAAAAAAAAGAGGAAAATGTTTTGACTTTTATAAATCCTTGTATTTTCATATGAATTTTAGAGTTAACTTGCCAATTTTTCCAAAAAGAAAAAAGAAACCTTCTGAGATTATGATAGACTATACATTATTTTGGGAAAAATTAATATCTTAAAAATACTAAGTCTTCCATTATAGAATACTATATATTTTTCCACTTACTTAGGTCATCTTTAATTTTCATCAGAAATATTTTATAATTTTTAGTGTTCAGGTTTTGCGCTTCTCATTTAAATATATTATTACCTTATGGTGTTGATATGACTGTAAGTGGTGTTTTAAATTTCATTTTCTAATTGTTTCTTCACGTATAGAAATAGAATTGATATTTTATATTGACCTTGTATCCTGAGGCCTTGATAAATTGAATAGATTTTTGCTAAGTTCATATAGATCTTTTTAGATTCCTTTGAGTTTTCCAGATAGACGATAATGCCATTTGCAAATAGAAACAGTTTAATTACTTCTTCCTTTCCAATCTGTTAACTTTAAAAATTACTCTTAGTAACTTAAAAAATTTCTCTTAGTAGCTAATCCTATTTCACTGGCTAGGACCTCCAGTAAAACGTTGAGCAAAGGAAGCCTGCTCAATTTCTTTCATCAATGTTTTCCTAGTTTATAGAGTATATAGTATAGATCTTTCACCTTCTTGATTAAGTTTATTCCCAGGTGTTTTATTCTTTCTAATGCAAATTGAAATAGGATTGCTTTTTTACTTTCTCTTTCTGGTAGTTCATTATTGGTGTACAGAAAAGTAACAGATTTCTGTATTATTAATTTTGTATCCTGAAACTTAACTGAAATTATTTAGGGTTTTCTATATAAGGTATACTGTCATCTGAAAATAGTGACAGTTTTACTTCCTTCCTTCCAATTTGGATGACTTTTATTTCCTTTTCTTGTCTGACTGTGTGGCTGGAACTTCCAATACTATGTTAAATGTAAGTGGTGAGAGTGGGCATCCTTGTCCCGCTCCTGAATGTGGAGAAAAGGCTTTCGGCTTTTCACCACTGAGTTTGATATTAGTTGTGAGTTAGTCATGAATGGCCTTTATTATGTTGAGATATGTTAACTCTGTACACACTTTAATGAGAGTTTTTATCATAAGTGGATGCTGAATTTTGTCAAATGCTGTTTCTGGATCTGCTGAGACAATCACATGACTTTTATCCTTGATTTCATTAATGTACACGGATTGTTGGATGTTAAAGCATACTTGCATACATGGAATAAACTCAGTGTAGTCATGATGTATCATTCTTTTCATATATCACTGCATTCTATTCCTAATTGTGGGTTAAATATTTTTGTGTCTATGGTCATGGCAGGTATCAATGCGTATTATTTTAATGGTGTCTTTATGAGGATTTAGTATTAAAATAGTACAGATCTCAGAAAATGACTTAGGAGGTCTTCTATTTTCTATATTTTCTTAATATTGGTATTATTTCTTCCTCAAATATTTGAAGGAATTCACTAGTAACACCATCCAGATCTGGAGGGGTTTTTTTTTTTTTGGTTGTTGTCATGGTGATGTTAAATTTCATTAATTTAATAAATACAGAACTGCTCCTATCTTCTACTTCTTCTATCAGTTTTAGTAGATTTTTTTTATCTTACTAAACAAGAAAATTTTCAATTTCAAGTAAGATGATTTTGTCTCCTACTACTTTTCATACCCTATACTAACAATTCCTGCCCTTACTTTTTTCCTTTCCATTTCACTTGACTAAACTATAACCATATCCCTGGGTATTCAGCTAAATGTTATTTTTTCCTTTTCTGTGAGCTTCTCCAGTCCTTACTAATTTAATCTTATACTGTCTTGTATTTCCCATTATCTTTCATTAGTTTACCTCTGAAAATAGATTATAGAATCCTTGAAGGCAGAAATCATATCTTAAACTTCATTGTTCCCCATAGCAACTTCACATAGTTATTTAATGTTAGTAAATATTTATGGGATTATTGACATGCCCACTCTTGGGGTTAGTCTGAACATCTACTGTGGATGAGTGTGGAGTACCTTATATAGTTCCAGGAAGCAAGGGAGTATTTAAAAATAATGATAATAGTAAAAAATTAGTATCAGGCCATGACAAAAGGCGTAGGAGCCAACCTGAAAGAGCTGACCATATACCCCAAAGAATAAAATAAACATCATGAGTTCATAATCCTATAAACAAATGACTGAAAAAACAAATGGGAGAGAAGAGACAAGTCTTCCTTAAATAATGCTAGATAGAAAATAAAGAAGGAAGGAGGGAAACAGAAAATAATTAGAATAGCCAGTAGGAATTGCAACAGGTAAAATCCATTGATGAATGCTAAAATTAGTTAGCAAAACTTTGAGGAGGAACAGTTAAATGGCTTCAAAGTAGCCCCCTAAAACATTTATCAATTACTGTGGTAGTTTTAACACACGTCCACAATTATTTTAGAGTCTCCTGTCTGGGAGACAGAACTGTATTTCTCTCCCCTTGACTGTGTGCCAGACTTAGTGACTTGCTTGAAATGGATACAATATGGAAAGAGAAAATGGTAACTATGAAGAAGCCTGGAAGATACCACCTTAATCAAGTGATCAAGGTTCACGTTACCAGTAAAAGGAATGTTGATATCATATACCTTTTATATGATGAGAAAGGTACTTCACCTCTGTGGTATTCATCCTTAGAATCCAAAATCCTCATCTAACTATGACAAAACATCAGAAAAAAATTCAGGAATATTCTACAGAATATCTGACAAGTGTTCTTCAAAACTGTCAAGGCCATAAAAGACAAAGAAAAACTGAAACTGTCACAGATTAGAAGAAACTAAGGGGATATGAGCCCTGTGGTGTCCTAGAAGAGAAAAAGGACAGATTTGAAAATCTGGTGAAGTTTGGGTTAAGTATGGAGTAGAGTTAATTGTATTTTGCAAATGTTAATTTGTTAGTTTGGATAGATGTACCATAGTTAGGTAACCATGGTGCCACAGGCACCTTTAGGGGAAGCTGGGTGAAGAGCGCAGACTAACTTTCTGTTTTGCTTTTGCAATTCTTTGGTAAACTTAAAATTATTTCCAAAATGAAAGACTTTTTTAACTAAAAAAATCTATTGTATTATTCCACACATTGTTTGGCTTCACTGTAAGTCTGTATTCCTTCTGTTTATATTAATAATTAATAATTGAACTTACATTCCTTTCTGTGAAACAGTCTAGAGCTGTTTGGACTTATAATTACACATATACAAATCTCATGAAATGGGATAAAGAAAAGCAATTTATTAGAAACATTATAATTTATTAATAACACAATGGCTATTAGTAATAACTATAATAACTATTTCCAAGAAAACGCAGGGTACCACAAGAGAAGGAAGTAATAGTCAGTTCCACAACCACTCTCTCTTAGGAAACAAATAAATAAAAGAAACTTATTATCCTTTAGAGAGGCAGAACCAAATTATTTCCCAATTTAACTTCTCAATCAACTGTAGAAAGATAGTAGATTTATGCTTGTTCTAGATGTTTCCAGCTGAAGATGTCAAATTGATCACATCAGTTTACTCATGCCTTCCCAGGTTCCCATTAATATTAAAGTCAAGAAGCCAAGTAGTCACAAATCCGTGAAACCAAAGAAAGTAGGAATGGATGAAACACTTCAGCAGAATTCTAGATGATGGAGTTGATCAGAAAACTGATAAAGCAATAACCCGAATACATGTAAGAAGGGAGGATGATTAAGAAAATGCAGAAAGGGAGAATCTTGCAGGGAAACAACCGAATTTTCAACAAACATCCTAAAAAAAAGTAGGATGATGGGCTATACTCTCTGACGATAGTTCCCAAATTTTCATTCTTAAATATATTTGGATAACAACTATTGACAGACATTTGAAGAAAGTTGGAAAGATAAAGCAAAATATCTCAATAAGCAACAACCAACCAAACAAACAAAAAAGATTCTTGAGAAAACCTGAATAATTTGGGGGACAGAACTTTAAAAACTCTAAAAAACAAGAACAGAATTCTATTCTTAAAAAGGAACAGAGAATAAAAAAGAGTGTTAGAAAAGTAAAAATATAATAGTCAAAAAAATTTTAATCAATATAAGGTAAGAAAAGAGTTTTGAATAAGTCACCCCAAAAGTTAGGCAAACAATTGAGAAAGAAGTGGAAAGCACAAAAGAAAAGGTGTGCGGAAGCCAACCAGAAGGCCCAGCTACTGAGAATTCTAAAAAGAGTTCTAAAGAAGAAAAACAGAGGAAAGGGAATAATCAAAGAAATCATTTAAAAGAAATTCCCACAACTAAGGGTCACAAGTCATCAAAATGAAAGCGCCCATCAAGAAGCCCATCAAAATGATCCGTTAAGAAAAAGAACTATAATCAGATATGTTTTAGTGAAAGTTTCTAAAAATCAGTTTCCAAAAATTGAGGGCAGAGAAAAGTAACTTGTGAAGGAAAAGAATCAGATTTCTTATCAGCAATATTAGATCCTAAAAAATAGGGCAAAGTCTTCCAAGTTTTCAAGGAAAATTATAATTAACCTATAATTTTGATCTGGCCAAACTACTACTGTGCATTTCATTTTCAGATATGCAGAAAGTTGGAATATTTACCTCCTATCTACCTCCTTTTAGGAAGATCCCTGACATATGCTTCAGCAGTATTCGGGATTAAAGTGAGAAAGACAAAGGCACGGACCCAGGGAAGATCAGTGCAAGGCAAGATGACTAGAGAGCAGCTGCTCCAGCCTGGGACAGTGGGAAGGACCTAGGAAATGGGCGTACTGCAAAGATTTGATTCTACCCCCGAGAAGCTGAACGAACCTAAGGATGCCATAAAGACAGATTATGCAAAGAAAAATAAAAACAACTAGAAACTCTAGGAGAAACAAAAAGCTATACAAAATAAGGCAATGTAAGCATAGTATACAACTTCAATCAGCAGTAAGGTGCACATACTCATAATAATTTTTATTGAGTTTTTTAACCTTTAGAGTCAACCTACAGACAAAACATAAAAAGCCTTAATATGGTAAAAAAGACTATAAATGATAACATCTTCATAATGTAAAATTCAAAGCACACGTCAGAGAAACTAGGAGGTATTAAAAGGAGAAGTTAGGGAAAGGGTAATATTCTCATCTTAGAAAGTAAGAAATCATTAGATACTGCCTACAACTAATAAAATAGAAATACAGGAATAAGTATACGATTTAAATATATACAGGTAGCAAGAACTAAAAATGGTAGTACACTGGGAGTGGAATGGTAGAGTACAAATAATCTAGACCCTTATCTATCATAATAAAAACTCAATATATTAATAGTATCTAAATTTGACAAATCAAGAAATGGTGTTTATATACACACGCACACACACTTGATTCAGCCAATATTACAAATATATTTAGAGTTATAAAGGCAAAAGCATAAACACAGAAACAGACAAAAGAATGCTAAGCTTTTCCCTGTGCAGTTAGACTGGGGGTGAGGTCTAGTGAGGCGGGAAGCCCCTTAAAAAGACCGGCAGGACCCCCCAAGCAGGGCCACTACTTTCGTGCAGGGCACCATCCGGTTCCCTGGCCCAGAGGCTCTATCTCACTTTTTGCCTCTGAAATGGCTTACTTACCCCTAAAATTCTATTGGTTCCCTGAGCTCACTTCTGATTGGTTATTTCCTTCACTCCTGATTGGTTATTACTCTCACTTCTGATTGGTCCATTCCCCTCACTCCTGATTGGTTATTTCTCTCACTCCTGATTGGTCTATTTCTACAAAGCTTGTTCCTGGTTGGTCAACTTCTATTATACTTTGTTTGCATATGATGTTGCAAAGTGTAAAACTGGCAGCCTACAAAGGCCTGTGTAAACCGACAGACAGGGTCCAGAGCTTGGAATGTTAACTCCTCTGGGCCTGCTGGCATAATAAACCCGAGTTCTCCAACTCTCTGAGTGCTGCTTGGTCTCTCGCCCAGATCCAGGTTGCTATCACAACTGAGCTATAACACCAAGCTGTAACACATTTTTCTGCAACACTAGGACTATAGCTTTTCATTATAAGCCTTCTGTACTTTTCTTTGACACAACATTGTAAGATGACTATTATTCAATAAAAAAAAAGTTTAAAAAAAAGCCTTCTGTACTTTTCAATTTTAAAAGCATATATACATATATATGCACTTTATTGATAAAAATAAATATTTCTGAAATATTTAACACTTGGAATGTGAAATATTTATTAACATTTTAAAAAATCTATCTGGAAATCATCCCATTAGACTGTGTTTCATAGTGTTGACCTCAGCATTTAAATAAGGTCTTGTTGGTATTTCAGAAATTAAAATAGTACATTTTAAAGTCTCAAATAGAAATGTCTTCTACAGATCCTACCCTGTGGCAGGCCATAGCACAGAAAAATTTTAGAATACATGACTAAATTGCCTACTTCAGGGGCATCAGGTGTCAACGAAATTAAAAAAACTGTGGTTAAAATATTTCTGAAAAATACATGAGGTGAGTAAGTGCCTGTCTTTCATGATTCTCCGTGATTGGGGCCATCCTGAAATACCCTGGGTCTGTCATTTAGTCCCTGTGTGATTTCCACTAAGTGAGATGACAAACTGTCCATCAGAATCAGAGTCTGTGAGCCACATCCCCAACCTTCATTTCTAGGTGACAATACCTCTGCCATCAAAACATAATACAGCTCAAAAGACTTTAGGCACAGTAGGACACCACAGAATTTATGTCACCTGAAATCTGGGAAGTACCTGATGTGGCATGAATTGGAATTTTCCGGATAGAATAAAGTACTCTGTGATATGGATTTGGAAAAAGGAAAAATGAAGTGGAAAGCCTTAAAAAGAGACAAGTGTCAACATAAGAAAGATTGTTGAGTCTGTGGATGGTATTCTCATTCATCTTCAAATTTCTTTTGCTCCATGTTTAAACATTTCAAATGAAGAGTTTTTTCCAATGTCATTTGATACAGGCAAACATCTGAAATTCAACGGCAGACTTTAAATACTTCCCGTCTTGTAGGAGCTTTAAAAATGAATGTTGGCTTGCTTTTCCTAAAGAAAAAAAAATATGCAGGCTTCTTCTCTCCCCTT
Source organism: Vicugna pacos (assembly GCF_048564905.1). NCBI lineage: Eukaryota > Metazoa > Chordata > Mammalia > Artiodactyla > Camelidae > Vicugna > Vicugna pacos. Next base: position 19,418,043 of record NC_133000.1, on the reverse strand, counting down.
CCTGAATGAGAATTTTCCAGCTGCTGCTAAGTTTCCAGACATGTGTCCTCTGGGTTGGATAGTCCTACATGAAAATACTCTGTTTTTGTTTTTCTTTTTTTAGCAAAAATTAGGGCTCAGGAAGGTTAACAAGTAGTAATAGACTTCAGATATCTATTGGAAAACATTATGGAAAGAGTTTATCTGGACATATATAGGGATATAACTAGAAAACGGAAGTCACTAAAATGTTTTTGCAACAGAATAACAACCCCCCAAAGAGCAAATAATCCATAATTATTACAGGATCCCCTTCCTGTGAATGAAATCAGAGCTTAAAGAGCTTCCAGATCATGGCATGTGAGCTTTCACAAGTCTTCTAGAATCAGGAAAGAACAAGGCGTTGCTGCCCTGCCCTTTCTGAAGCATGCACATGTAGCAATGGTTGCTACTAACACGATTATTACTACGCAGTCTTTTTAAGTAGGTAAGTTCGGCGAGAACGAGTTCCATGTCTTGTTCACTACTGTATCCCATCTTCTAGAAAAGTGTCTGACATACAATGGCGTTTTGTAAGTTTCGTAAGTGAATGACAACCTTCTAATTTTACTGCACAGAGCAAAGGAGCAGGTCGAAGTGCTGTGCAAATTCAAAAACACGAAGATGTCTCTTGTTATTCCCTATAATTCAGTCCCCTGTTGGGGACAGCTCCTGAACACCCTGACAAAGCCTGTTCCCTGCATTTTGAGTCCTACTACAGGCTCTGTAATTAGATGCGTCCACAGAGGTGACAGGCAGAACAGTGCAGGTGTTCAGAGCATGAACTCTGGAACCAGATTCCACCACTACGACTGACTTACTGGCGGTATGACTTCGAGCAAATTATTTAACTTCTTTATACTGAATTGGCTCATCTGTAAATTGGGAGATAACCGTGCCTAACTTACATGACTGTTGTTTAAATTAAATGGGTTGCTCTACGTAACTCATGGAAAACTGAGCCTGACACACAGAAGGCAGTAAGGAGCACTGCTAATTCTGATACCAGTGCTCCTATGACTGTTGGGAGGCAGACACAATATAAGGGAATTCAGTAATGTCCATACTGCGACTTTAAAAAATTCTTTTTTTTACTAATGCCACACAAGTTTAAGGACAGAGTTGATATTCCTGAATTCCCCTGAAGTTTCAATTTGATGCACTTCTCTTGTACATATTTACTTCCTTAAAGAGCCCAGTGAAACTACAGCTTAGTAAGTTATATGTTTCGGATACAATATAAATATTAGCTGAGGCATTTAATCATGGAGGCAGCTTCGGGGTCTCTCCCCCTGCTTTTTAAAGCACGCTGCTGAAGGTGCTCTCTCTTTCACGAAGGCCTTTGAAAGTGATGTGGACATGACAAGCTTCTTTAAAGGGAAAACAATTTTAATTTTTATGGAGATTTGCTTTAGGAACGTTCTTAGCATGGGTAGGCTGACATACTTCCTGACAACAATTTCATTCAGAAGAGCTTAGTTTATGATTATTGTACACATGTTAGAGTTTGTGCAGTTATATTTATATTGACTCTCTGCTCCATTAGTATTGAAATCCAGATGTCAGTTTCCTTCAATGCAAACATATCAGATTGATCTGAATTTTTCTGGAGACTTAAAAGCAAAACCCAGCACATCACTCCTGAACCCTACTCTGTATTGTGAGCAAAATCTTCCGGTTAGAACCTATTCCATCAGGTCAAGGGGTTCTCTTGGGGGGCAAAAAAAAAAAGCAGTTTGCCAAAGAAATTCTAAAAGTCCCAAAATAAAGTATAAAGCAATATGTCATTTCATTGATTCTTATTTATTCTTTTATAGTGCTTTGGGAAATGTCAGACCATCGGTCTGCATCATTTCATCTCTTTCTAGGGGAAAAAACTGTCACCAGCAGTTGCTGCTTCAAACTAGATAATCTTGTAGGTTCATTCTAAGAGATCCCTAGAAATTGCCTTCCCATGCGTGACCATGCCAATATCCTAGCGTAAAGCTTAGAAATGTGTGTGTGTGTGTGTGTGTGATTGATTGATTGATTTATACTTTTATAAGACCAGGTTGAGCTTTACTATTACTGGAAGGTCTACAAATGGCCATCTGATTTAAATCATTGCAGTTACACAAAAACCCTTCCAGAATGAAGGGGCCCAGGAAGCCAGTTCTAACTTACTTTCCTTCTGACTCCACTAGACACTTCTAATTACACCACACTGTTTGAGGCACTTGTACCACCTTGCATATTATCATCCCCAAATTCAAACCTATTCCATCCTGAGAACAAAAAGCTGGCAAGAACCACTCAAGTGATGAGTGAACAAAATCCAATAAAAAAGCAACATCCTGATGTGGAAATGTCGTGTGAGCTGCTGGATGGCACACGGCTCCAAAGTTTACCAAAATATTTTGAAAGATTTTGCCAGTGAGCATATAATTGACTGAAAGACTTGCCAGCACTGTTCTAGAGAAGTTTAACACGCTATATAACAAAGAAAATCATTTACAAAAACAGTTGAATGATAAAAATATATTTTTAGAGAGCTTCCAAAACCAATTTGTTCCCTCCGACCCTCTGCCATCTTTGGCCAAGGAAATAACTGTGATGTTATCAGCTTTCACATTTTGATGTTCATACTTCACCTGCTGCCTGTCGCTTGCATTTCTGCATGGGGACCTAAGAAGCACAAATTTCCTGGTTCAAATTGCTGTTAGTATAATCCTGACTCATGAGGCCAGCATCTGCTCTTTTTTATCAGCGTTAACATTCTTCCATTCATCCATCTATCCATCCACTCATCCATACATCCATCTAGTCTTCCAACCATCTGTCCATTTTTCTAACAAATATTAGTCAAGTCTAAGATGTGTCAAGCATTGTGCTGGTTCCAGAGATATAGTGATGATCAAGAGAGAGGCCTTGCCATCATGGAACGTACAGTATAGCTGGGAAGACTCAGAGTGAAAGGATTAATAGTCATAATTTGTGCTAAGTGTCAAGATAAACAAAGCACATGTTACATGGGGAATCCAGAGAAAGGTCAAAGGATTCCTAAGAGAAACAGCATTTATCCTGAGGCCTTAAGAATAAGTAGTACTCAGTCAGAAAAAAAGTAAATAAATAAAGGGAGTTAGAGGCCAGGGGGAACAGCACAATTTAATGACCAGGGGAAGGAAGAGTGTGAAACACTAAAAGAAAAAAACTGAAAGAAGGAATGGCTGGTGCGTAGACAACAAGTAGAGACATGAAAAGAAATAAGACTGGGGAGGTGGGCACAGGTTGGGACTCTTCCTGTTTTTCCAAGAGTCATCCTTCGCGCTTCTCTGATTAACTACTGTCTTAATCAATACTGGGCAGAGTCACTCTCATGATACACCCTGAAGTAGTAATACACAATACAAGTATTATTCTGCTATTCTTCATGCCTTTTAGACACGTATCTCATTTCAACTTCACAGCACTGCCATGACAGTATTCCCAGTGCACTGTCACCACACACAAGCAACCGTCCATCTACTCCCTCAGGCAATGGGGGAGGGGGGGAGCTTTTATTAAATGACAGGTCAAGCATCATGACCACATCTCCAACTGTGATTTACATTTCCTTTATGAGACTCGTTATAAGGAGGGAAAATAACACAGATGTAATGAAGACATTTCAAGAAATAAAAAGGAGAAAAATCACAAGTACCGCTTTGTCTTTTTAAGTAAAAATTTTCCCTTAGCTGTTGGTCAGATGGTTTGGAAAACAGTAGTTTTCAAGGAAAAATAAGGATCTCAAAACTGTAATTTTGCATTAATTTATTCTATAAACAATTGTCTTCCTAGAATACATCAAAATAGTTAACCATGAAACGCACATATTAATACAAGGCTTGTTTACATCCAGACACATTTATGTACACATTTGTATGTGCATCTATTTCTCTCTTAGCAGGCAGGGAAGGGAGCAGTAATAATTAGCTTTTATTCTTCTGGGTTAAGTAGAGCAATGATATCTACTTCATATTCACTGCTAGAGACAAAGAGGCAATTTGGGATTCCAGCTCTTCTTGTTGGATTCTATTACAATTAAAGTGGAATAAAATAAAACTCAAACCAGTTTTATATGTCCTAAATTTCCAATTGATAGGTTTTTTTTTTTGATTTTTGGTCCTAACCACTTTTGTTCCATCCCAGGAAGTCCCTATGGGTAGCTGCTGAATTCCTAAACCAGAAGCAACTCTGTTCTAGGAACATGTTTCTATCTAACAGCAAACATGTTTTCATCTTAATAAATTGTAAGAAGTCTCTCCTATCCTTTACTTTTTTCTAAATTCTCTCTCCCCCTTTCCCTCTGGCATGTGAAACTTGTGGCTGGAGCCAAATACATTGGTTGAGAGGGTGTTAACTTGAACAGCTGGGAGGGAGCAGTGGATGCTGCGGGCCAGCCAACCCTCCCCACCCAAGTGCCGGGCTCCAGCCCCACTCAGTGGAAACAGCTTGTTCTAAGTAACTCTCCCACGTTCAGTTGTCTAACGATACGGTGAAATCTGCTGGTAGGCCTATTTCGGCTTAATCCATAGATCTTCCTTACAATCAGAGCTGTCTAATATGGGGATGGTTTGCTTTTTATAAAGTATCAACCCTCTTGATCTGCTGTCTGCTGAGCGCTGGAATATTAGCTCCATGATCGGTCAAGATGCCGTGGGAGAGACAGGTGGATTCCACGGGAAAAAAAGTGGCCAGAGGCCCAACTTTGATCACCCTCACTCTCCCTCATCCTAAAATAACCTCATCGTCAATACTGAGGCTTCCTGCCGGCCTGGCTGTAGGTTGAGGCACCTCACTTCCCCTAACAAGACCACTTAACAACGGTGGGTTCCCTGACGCCTTTCAGACACGTATCTCATTTCAGTTTCACAGCAGCGCCATGACAGTATTCCCAGACAAAGGCATGGATGGTCACCGCATTCATCGACTTGTCCAGGGTCACACAAGGAAGTGGCAGAGCCGGGACAAGACACAGGTCTTCTGAGTCCCTCTGCGTCACGTGTCCCCAAAGGGCCAAGGCTTAGACAAGGTCTCATGAAGATTCTGCGATCATCTACCATGAAAATCACTGATCACTGCAGGTGAGGTTTTCCATGCATATTCCTGGATCCCAGCCAAGAGCTATGAACTAGATTCTTGAAGGGTGGGGCCAAGAGTCTGCATTTTAACAAGCGCCCTGGGCGATTCTTACTCACAGTGGAGTTAACAGACTGCTGCTCTCAGTTTTTTCTTCTATCTCTCAACTTCAGAGGGTTACTCATCTTGTCATTAGGGATCTTTCTGGGATTTTTAAAAATCATCCTTTAAGTGTCTTTGATGAAAAAGCACTTGCCCAGACCCTCCTGATCTCACATTTTCTATTTAACAAATACTTATATAGTATTTACTACATGCTAGGCCCTGTTACTCGATTAAATTCACAGCCAGCTTCGGTCCGGGGTTTACAGAGCAGCGCAGGGTTGTCCCAGGACGTCCTCCTACTCCCTGGGCCTCCATGTCTTCTGTGTTCTGTTCCCCCTGCGGGCACGCCCGGCATGCCCCCAGCCCCTTCTTCACACAGCGGATACCTTCTCATCCAACACAACCTGGACACCATCCCTGGACGTCCATGACTTGTGAGAGCCCCCTCGTCCTCACTTCCAGGGCCCAGCGCACAGATCACACAGAGCCACACCCGGAGATCTGCTCCCAGCTTCCACAGGATACTGCAGACCCCCTCGGGGTGGACATCCAGCCCTAGTTACTTTCTGCCCCCGGTATCCAGTGGTGGGAAGAAGCTCACTGTGCCATAAACATGCGGTTATATACCCAGTAAGGAATGGTTATTCGCCTTATAATAGAATTTACCAAAGGTTTCTAAACCCCTGTGCTCACTGACATATCATTAATTTCTGGATAGAAAGCCTGGAGAACAGAAAGTCAAAGCCACTGCCAGCTGGAGATCAATTCAAATTTCTGATAAAATATCTCTGAAATGATCATTTAAGTCAGCGGGAAATCTGTGGACCTACGAAAATGGGAATTAAGCTCTGGTTCTCAGGGACACTGCTGCACACATCAGTGCACGCTGGCTTCAGAAGCAAGCAAACGGGGGAGGTGAGGCTTGGCTTGTGAATTCGGTCCTTCCCTCTCCAGCTGGCGGAAGCAAGAAATTGTGAGAGCTCGGCTCTCCAGGCTACTGAAGGATCAAGTTTCCCTGCTCTGCAATGACCGCTGAAGCCATCTGGGGCAAACAAAATTCTTTAGCACAAGAAGGATGCAGGAAACAATGGAGAGGAATTGGTTCTCTGGCTCCTGCTTCTAGAAAAGTCTGGCTGGTGTTTGATCTAACTTGTCTCTCAGCGGCCTAGTAAATCAAACAGGATAGTTGCAAAATGTTCTACAGTGTTAGGGTAAGAATACTTTGCATGCCTAGAAAGCCACCCGAGTTGTAATTAAATTTTTCAAACAAGCAAAGCAGCCCCAAATACAGAGAATTAGCTCCCCCATCTTGCGCAGCTTACTAAATCCTTGAGATTGCAGACATGCTAAGCAGACTCATGGACGTTTTTCTCCCTTTAAAAGAGATTTAGTCTTTTCCCTCACATCAAAGAAAGTATATCAAAGAAATACAAAATGGAATTTGTGATCAGTAGAAACAGACCGTATTAATTTTTCTTTCTAAACAATACCCTAAGATGAAAACAAGCCAAAGCCATTATGCTAATGTGGTGATGGAGAGCTCAGATTGCCACACAAATAAACAGCGTATTTCAGATTGATGAAAAAAAAAAAGACTATACACTGTACCTCACAATTATATTTTATAGTGGAAAATATGTTTATGAAGCTTTTGGCCTGGTGATTTAAGGGAGATGCCCTCGAGTCTTCAGGTCCCTACAAGTTTCACTTGAAACACACAGTTCTGGGAAACCCATTACTTTATGAAATATGAACAAAAGTTCAAGAGTTAGTGCCCTCTGCCGTGGCTGTAGGCTTGACGGACTCTAGCGTGGGCTGATTACCTCTGCTGTGCCCCATGGTCAAAAAATGAACTATGATTTCTTCGAAATGGATCCCATGGGATAAGTCAGGGAGCACTGATGCCCGATCAGAGAGCGTCCCCCAAGCAAAACCAGCCTCAACAGTGCATTCCTCACCAAGAAGAACTAACTCATCGGCCACGTCAATAAGGCTTCCTCTCCTTTAAATTCCCTGCCCGCTTCTTTCAGTTCATTCTCAGGCGGTTGGTTTTGAGAACTGATCCGAGCCAATTTGGTCATTCATGGATATTAGATTTCTTTTGATAGGTGAGACCGTGGATCTTCCTCTCCCACAATCTTGCTACCAAATTCGGCCATAAATGCAAACATCTCTTGGCAAAATGCACAAAAACAGTTATGTAATCAGTTCCATGAAAAATCCCTCTCTCTCTCTTCTTTTTGGGGTTCCAACATCATTTTGGATGGAGTTCAGGGCAGACAGATGTCATGATATTCTAATGCAACATTCAGCTAATTCTTTCAGTTAGTTAAGGGCAGTCTTGCATAGAAAATGGTCCAGAGCTATAAACCTGTGGTTCAAAAGGCAACCGAGTTTCCTATATTTGTTTCACTAGATTCTTAAAAAATGTTTATCCATGCATCAGTATGGAATCCACAAAATCTTGAACCCATTCATTGCACCACTAGGGGAACAATTCTAAATCCTCCTTTTTGATTAGATACAAAGATCACTGATGCATTCATGGTAACCATCTCATGAATCTTTCAGACACTAGCAAAACACCCTGAACTGAATATTCTCGATTAGGGGCTTCAGATATTAGTTTTCCATCATTGATGTAGATTAATTCAAATATAACACACACACTGCACTGTGTCTACACTGAGGAATTTATAAGTAAATTATAGAAAACATAATCAAGTGGAATCTCCATTCATTTCAACATTCTTTTGTTAAATTTAAGATTGAAATTAGTGATTCTGGGCAGCACAGGACAAAACTCTCTCCTCCCCCAGTCAGGAGTCCGCGTCAAATCTTATTTCCTTTTCATAGTATACGAAAGACTTGGGGGCCTAAAGAGAGCATAGGTGGAGAACATGAAAAGCCTGGGGACTAGTTTCAAGTATGCAAATAGCCATGTGAGGTCTTTCGATTAGGAATCTGTGCGCAAATGTTTCCCCAAGGTACTGGCAAGGCAACTGAGATGCATATTAATTCATATTCAATTGCAACAGATTCAATTCAGTGCAATTCAGTTCAATAGCATTATTGAACTCATGTGTATGTTTCCCCCAATTTTGCCATCCACCCTATATGCCACCTCTGACCCACCCACCTACAGAATGTGCTGGCTTGGAAAAAAAAATGTATCTGCCTAACAGGAAACAGATTCTCTGGCCACTAAGCCTACTGGGCCACCACTTGGACCATTTCTTCCCATTTCCTACCTCTGTGCTTCAGCTCAGACTGTTCCCAGCACCTGAAATGCCCTTCCACACACCCTCCATGATCTGCCTCTAATTAGCTGAGACTGTGATGAGTTCATGTCAGTCTGCCCATATCCCCTGGCAGACAGCGCATGCTGTGTCAGGGACCACAGCAACACAGCAGCAGACTCACTCCAGGCCCCGAACATCACCTGCAGTGACCATCACTCTTTAAAAGCAATCCTTTCATGAACTCACCCCGGCAGTAGACTTCAGGATTGAAAAAAAAAAAAGTATTAAACTAAGACAGTTAATAAATAATTTAAGCTGCTGAAAACTTGTCAGTGTGGCACATTTCTACTGAATAAAAAAAGAAAAAAGTGACCTGGCAGAAGCAAGGCTGCTAAAATCAACACAGCTGAGCGCCAAGTGGCCAACTGCTTTAGCAAACACCTCGGAAGATGTGCAATTAAAACGGGCCACGTTAAGGGGTGAAGGGCACGACCATAAAACATGGCAGTGCTTCGTGCTTCTGCAAAGTTAATCTCAACTGTATTTAACTCCATAAACCCAAGAGCCCCGTTCTTTAGAAGTTTAGTTTTAAAGATCTAGCATAAGAATTCTAGACTATGCCATCCCTTTTCACAGACACATTACGAGATATTAACACAATGCCATAAACTTTCATCAAAATGAGGCTGAAGTGACTTTCTCCAAGGCTGAAACCTACACTTTTTTTCTTCTTCTTCATTATCTGCAGAGGGTTTAGAATCGTCTCTGTAAGTTCAACAGGGGATCATCTGTACTTTCCAAAAAATGTGATATGACTACAGAGAGTTGAAACAGAAAGCCTCTGCCTACTAATTACGCTATGGAAAAATGCACAGTCATTCCCTCTCCTCCACACGCAATCATACCAGCCGAGGGGGAGGGAGGGAAGAGCATCACTTACTGGTCACCTTATGTAACTTCTACAACCCTGTGACGTAGGTCTGATTATCTTCATTTTAATAGATGACAGAAGTGAGACTAAGAGAGTAATTTGTCCAAGGTCATGAAGCTAATAAAGGGCAGGGTTGGGACCCAAACCCTGACTTGAGTCCAAAAACTCTTGTGTCCTTGGCGCCCAGGAGAACACACTGTGTTCAGTGAATGATGCAGGGGAGGAGGCCGGGGAGGGTGCAGTGTGTGAAGAGGCTGCCACGCCCTTTGGCCCTGCCGCTGAGCGGGCTGCGCTGTGATGCAAGTGCTCCTTACAACTGGGCCGGGCCAGAGGAGGCCAGGAGGGACTGAATGGGGCTCAGCTGAACAGGGTGGAGGGGAAGGGATGTTCGTACAGACATCTGGAGTCCAGGGAATCAGTTAAGAGTGATTAGCCACCATAGGTCAGATTACACCTATCAGATGCTATGCTTTTAAAAATAGAACCTGATGTCAAATATCTCATGGTAAAGAAACACAGCTGACCATCTAGATGATTTGGCTATCTGAAATTAGCCTGGGCTAGCAAACGAGGAGAGAAGGTGGGTCTCCATCAGAAGATCCTGCTCTCTCACTGTCACCCCACTCACTGATCCCCCAACTACATGAGCAACAGTACACTGCCCAGTGTGGGAGACGTGTTTGCTTAAGATTCCCGAACTTATGGAACCACAAACCTGCAAGGGAAGACTGACAAATGACAAACATTCCAACATAGAGTCAAGTGCAAAATATATACAATCTACAGTAATTACCCCAGGAGTCCAGAAAGGGGAGGAACATGGCGTCCCAGGACGCCAAGGTCCCTCCCAGCCCCTCACCCCTACGACCCCTAGTCCAGGTAAAAGCAAAAAGGAACAAACTAGTAGGGCCATGTTTTAATAGTCATCCCCCTCACGCAAGCAACATGATTCTTCCTAGTTTAGCCAAAGGGAGGGGAGGAGGGAAGGAGAGAAAACTGTTTCCGGTAAAGTACACACACAAAGTTTGTATCACACCAAGTTTTTCGCAAATTCTTAGAAGTTCCTACCTAAGAGTGCCCCTCCCTCTTTCCTTTCTATATCCTTTACTGGAAACAGATTTCCTGAAGATGCGGGTGCCTGAGAACACACCGCAGTTCTCCAAACTCAAGAAGAATGCGCTCTGGCCCACGCTGTTTTGGGACTGTGTGAAAAAGTCAGTAAAATTTGACTTTTGTCCAGATTCTCTGCATGAGGTACACTGACCTCTTGTGTCTGCAAACAAGGTTGGTTTGTTTGTTTGTTTTTGTAGAAGAGAGTAATTGAAGTCTATATTTTATAGGTACATTATGAAAGGAACAAATTAATAAACTGCAAGGACTGTCTGACATGCACAACTGAATAATAAAATATTTAGTTTTAATTTTGGAACAGGGAGAGATTCACCCTTAGAAGACATTATTTGGACACAAGCCCATGTGACGATGCAGGCTGTGCAGGATACGACAGGCCTTGCGGGAGGAGTGCTCAGGACTGCCCGAAGACTGATGCCAGGGGCTCAGCCTAGTTTGCTTAACAACTGATGCTGGTCGGGCAGTCCGGCTCCCGCAGGAGGGGCTGTGTCCAAGTTCTCCCTCCTAAGAGGCCAGTGACTACCCTCACCCCCACGGGGAAAGCTGCAGTCTCCCCCTTTCCCTACACGTTTTGCAAACAAGCCCTTCGGTAGCAAAGCAGCTCTTTGTCCCTGGGTCCTACGAGGCCACACTTGTGTCCCTCCTCCTAAAAAGGAATTTAATCCTAAAAAGGAAGGACAACAGAGACCGGGAAGGCCTGAACAGCCTCGGCAGCTTCTCAAGGGGGCTAAGTGCACCCATGACCTCTCTGACCGCAAGTCCCAGCCTACACGGAAAGATAGCTTCGCCCTATGAGTCCACGGCTTGGAACAGACAAGAACAGAAGTTTGAGTGTAAAGGCTGAAAATGTGAATTGCCCAATACTGCATTTAGACTGTATTTTAATCATTTATTTGTAAGACTGACTCCTCTACTGGACTGGGAGCTTCCTGAGGTCTGGGACTAAGTCCTCAAGGCCTCGCTCAGTTCCACAGACAGAGCGAGTGCGTTACACGCTTGTCAGATACACGAAAAAATTAGTGCTACAAGGCAAGAGAGTTGCCCCAAATGATACATGAATTTTAAAGCTGATGTGGCATTTAAGTATTTATAAGATACCACGGAGACTGATTAGTATAGAGTTACGAAGAGAATCAAATTAAGTATCTGACAGTTTATTTATGGACTAGATCCTTGGTGTGGGATCGTGGTTATCAAGGTGAGTCCACCTTCTGAGAAGTCAGAGGTAGATGCTCGATGGCACATACATCACGGTTCTTGAATTAGAAGGGAAAACTCTATTTAAGAATAGGGAAATTGAAAAAAATGAGTCTTGCATTAACGAGATTCAGATAATTCAATATTTTACTACTAAACCACAGAGATCCAGATTACTAGGGAATAGCGGTTGCTCTGAATTAACCACCACCCTGGGTAAGCCAGTGTTGGCTTAATGAGCTTTCCGTGGACTGGGCTTAGTAAAAAATTGTATTAGTTGTTTCATACAAATATGGTAGAGTTGATGAATTACTCATAATGAAGGAAAATAACCTCTAATCCATTTTAATAATCCCCTTACTTCAAAATACAAAAGTTTATCCCTAAGCACAGAGAATCTTAGACAGTGATATGAGCCCAGAGAAGCGAAGTGGTTTGCTGAAGTCACACAGCTAATTCACGATGGAGACAAGACTGAAATCTCGGTCTCACAACTCTTTGTCTGGTACACGTTCCACCACCTCAGTGATTCTCAAAGAGTGCTCTGCGGAACCTGCCGGGCACCCAGGATGGGGCACGGGGAGGCCTGGAAGGCAGCGTTCCACTGCTTGCCTGGCGCTTCCTTTTCAGGTGGACACGCTGGGCTTTTAGTGCTTTGGCATCCAGATTTGTGGATTTTATGCCATTAAAAAAAATTACTACAAACAATTACCACCATGTCATGAAAGAAGGGATATTCTGCTACTAAAAACATTTAGTATAAAATAATCTCAGAATAAACAGAGACTCTTGATAAAAAAAACACAACACTGTCCTACAATTTCCTCATTTCATACAGGTCATAGAAAAAATACAAACACCGAAAGGCACTGCTTTGTAGACCTGCATTTGGGAAGGAATGGTTTTGTGGGAAGAAGACAGAATTTGGGTCTTAACCGCATCACAGTAGCAGAACATCCTGTTTTTTTAATCCATAAAGTTCAATAATAATTCCTAACCTACACCCTGGAAGGGTGGTTCCTTTACAAAAAATCAAGTTTGGTTATTCTCAAAACGTGGCCTCTGGGCTACCTACAAAAGCAACATCTGAGGTATGTACCAAAAAGTCAAGTTCCTTGGCCCTGTGCTGGATGAGGCTCTCAGGAAATAAGGTCTATTTCTAGGAGACAAGAGTAGGAAGGCAGGAAACCTGGGTTCTTATTTTTTAAATGGTGGTTTACCAGATCTGCTCCAACCCCTGCAGACACTGGTGGTAAGAGTCCAAGGAGGAATCCCTTTGAAAATCTGCACCAACTGTAAAAGTGGGAAAGAGGAGAACAGGAGAAGGAGGATGAGAGCAGGGGGTACTAGGGCAGAGGACATCATTTGTTCGCACAGTCGCTGTTTTCTCACCTGACAAACAAGGATTGCAAACAAGAACAGTGACTTTTTAACCCCTTTCTTCCCCGTTAAGCTGTGTTCAAGGAGAATCTCTCAAGGAAACAAATCTTTTGATAGACCCAGAGCTGCTCTGGTAGAAGTGACCAGGGACCCTGTCCCGTGAGCCTCCTCTCAGACACCCTCCACATTCCACCCTCCGGGTAGCCTCTGAGGTTCCCTACACGGGAGGATGACAGAACCACCTGATCTCCAAGATATCATTCTGGTTCCAGAGAAGGTAAATCTAACCATCAAGCATCAGCCATCAACCAATGCCATCATTTGACATAATTAGCCCAGAAAATGTAGTCAACTCAGTCGCCAGATTCTCCTTCTTGAGGAGGGGTTCACGAGCAGGTGAAGTGGCCAGTGTGGCACACCACAAACTCAGTCAATGAGAAGGTCCTAACTTTAACTTTTCATTTAATCCATCCTTCTTCTTCATCCAACACAGAGGTTCTAACAAAGCATTCGGCACCCTTTCTTCCTTCACGGTACCTGCGGAACCGGTCTCTTCCTTTCCTTCCTCCACGGCTCCAGCCACAGTCCAAGCGTCTGGAGACGACCTGAGCCCCCCAGCTGCCTTCCTCCCGCTGTTCCGGCCCTCAGACCTCTTCAGTTAACCGCACGCCTTCTCTCTAACTCCTTGCTTTGATAATGACATCTGAAAATCCAACTGTGATCAGGGTTAAGTTCTCACCCCACAGTCTCCAAAGAGACATTTCTCTCATTAACTGACAAGAGCCCCAGTGATTCCTGCGTTCCCTAACTCCTTTCACTGACAAGCATATTCACCTTCAAGCTCCCACCTTTTGTTCCATACACTGGACAGTGTTCCTGTCTGGGTCCCCGCCATGGTGGACAGCAGATTCCATAACACACCTCTGTGTTGAGGTCAAATCTTTGGACTCGTTCTCGAGTATGGTCCCCTCACATCCTCCCCAGCCCGAGTCCTGTCATGACCGTGAAATACAGCCACCACCTCCCTTGTCCCGCTCGCTCTGCCCCGGTGACCTGGGCCCTATGCTGTCCTCAAACACAGCAGGCACGTTCCAGCTTCTGGGCCCTTGAACATGCTGGTTCCTCTCCCTGGAAGATCTCCCCTCAGATATCTGCACAGGTAAGTCTTTCTTTTCATTCACGTTTCTGTTCAAATGCCATCTTGTCAGAGAGGACTTACCTGACCACCCTATTTAAATGAGTGCTTCCCTTTCTCTCTTCACCCTGCTTTATTATTTCTTTTCATAACCTCACTGCCTGAAATTCCAACATATATGCATTAGTTGATATGCTATTGTCTGGTTCTCCTCTCATGATTCTACAGCAACACGAGTTCTGAAGAGTAATTTTGTTTTTGACACAGTATTCTGGGCATAGGGCACTTAGAAGGGGTTCAATTAGGAAGGAAGGAAGGAAAGAAGAAAAAATTTGACTTTGTTCTTAAAATCCTCATTTCATCAACTCTCCTTTTACATTTAATGTGAAATAATGCATATAGATATATATTTAAAAATTTTAATTGTGGTAGAAGAGACATAATATTATAATGTCTATTTTAACAATGTTCAACTGTATCATTCAGTGGCATCAAGTACATCGATACTGTTGTGCAGCCATCACCACCATCCACCTCCAGAACTCTTCTCAGTGTGCAAAACCAGCCCCCTGATTCCCCTACCTCCAGCCCCTGGAAACCACCATTCTACACTCTGCTTCTATGAATTTGACTATTCTAAGTGTCTTGTATAAGTGAAATTATGCAGTATTTTTTTAATGACTGGTTTGATTCATTTGGTATAATGTCCTCAAGGTTTATCCATGTTGTAGCATGGTCAGAATTTCCTTCCTTTTTAAGGCTGAGTAATATTGCATTGTACGTATATATCACATTTTGTTTATCCGTTCTTCCATAGATGGATAATTGGGTTGCCTCCACTTTTTGGTTATTGTGGGAAATGTTGCTGTGAACACGGATATACAAATACCTCTTTGAAACTCTACTTTTAATTCTTTTGGATACATACCGAGAAGTAAAATTGATGGACATCTGGTAAACCTATTATTTCTTGAGCAATTGTCATACTGTTTTCATAGTGGCTGCATCATTTTATTCCTACCAGCCAAGTGTTCCATTTCTTCACATTCTCATCAACTCTTGTTATTTTCTGGGTTTTTTTTTTTCCTTTTTGATAGTAGCCATCTTAAAGGGTTGGAGATATCTCACTGGGGTTTTGATTTGCATTTCCCTAATGACTGTTAATACTGAGCATCTTTTATTATACTTGTTGGCCATCTGCATGTCTGTTTAAGTCCTTTGCCCATTTATTAAATTGGGTTATTTGTTTTCTGTTGTTGCTGTTATTTCTGAGTTGTAGTTCTTTTAATATTCTGGATATTAATCCCTTATCAGATATATGATTTGCAAATATTTTCTCTCATTCAATGGGCTGCTGAATAATATGTATTTTTAATTCCTTGGATTGATGGGTGTCCTCTTAACCTGACCATAATTTATACTGGATGGTGCACTTCTAGAGAAGAGAGATGGGCCTGTTACTTCGATCTATGCAATTCTCAGCAAACAATGCTCCGTGCAGACTTGACGCCTAAAGTTTTTTAAAGATGATTAAGAAACAAGGTAGGATACTATTTGGTATCTTGGTACCAACTCTTCTTTCAATAGTGGCCGATAAACGGAAGTACAAATGCTAATTAAAAGCACATAATGTTGCCTGATTATGAATAAAATGTCCCAGCTCACTAGAGCATAATTCCCACAGCATTAGAGGAGAATTAACTAGCTTTATTAAAGATTTGGAGGACTAGTCACTTTTTCATCATCCTTTAATTAAAACCTCTACATCTTGCACTTGAAAGCCTTTGTTTTTTACCCATTATTTTCACTCTTTTATTCTGGCCTCAAAAAAAAAAGATGAAAAAAGTTTAAAAGCACATACGTTTCTAAATGAGCTTTTCATGCTCTGTAATAAAAGAAAGGCAGGGTTTTCTAAAATACTGAAAAAAAATAAGATTTTAATGTTCTTTGAACTAGGAGGCCACGGGAAAGCAAAGCAAAGCAGTGGTTAGCAGAACATTTTGAATGTAAAGTTCTTTTTGAGTCTCAAATAAATTATGTTCATATGCAGTTTCTCTCTCCCTCCCTGCTCAACCTAACTGAAAGGTGCTGCGGTGCAGGGGCACCAGTGTGAAGTCCTAGAGCAGAAAAGCATCCAGTTACAGCACAGCTTACTCTACTTTCTTCTTAACTTGGAAGTTATTTGCTCTCAAGTAAATGGCGGGGCGAGACCACCTCCCTCAACCTCAGGCCTCTTCCCCTCCCAAAGGCCCACTCCTGAGTGCCTCACACCGTGTGTGACACAGAGCAGACATGCAATAAAAGTTTGTTAAATAAATTAATAATCTAAATAATATTAGTTAGGACCAGAGGGGTATTGTGTGCCAGGCCCTCTGCTGGGTGCTCCACAGCCGTGATGTCACAGCTCCCGGGAGAGGTGTGGTCACTTCACAACCATCACACTCTCCTACACTCAATTCTCTATTTATCCCCATAAACCCCAGTTACGGAGTTTCTCTCTAAAAATTCTACTGTATGCTACTTAAGGAAAGGAAAATCGGCTTGGTATTTTTTTTTTTATATTGATTTCGAGACCCCCATTTCTCAACCCTTTTATACAAGTAGAGTTTATGACATAGCTAGTTTCAGTCCAGCAGGGAAGAAGCCTAGAAACAATCTACTTTTTTGGTTTTACCCTGTCAGTGAATTTAGTCTGATGCATCTTGCAAAAAGAAAAAATAGATATATGTGATAAAGAATCTGAGTGTTTGAGATTTACAATGTTAGCCACTATATATGAAAACAGATTTCAAAAAAGTTTCTTCTGCCCATTTTTGGATTGGGTTGTTTATTTTTTTCTTATTGAGTCGTATGAGCTGCTTATATATTCTGGAGATCAAGCCTTTGTCGGTTTCATTTGCAAAAATTTTCTCCCATTCCGTAGGTTTTCTTCTTGTTTTATTTCTGGTTTCCTTTGCTCTGCAGAAGCTTGTAAGTTTCATTACGTCCCATTTGTTTATTCTTGCTTTTATTTCTTCTAGGAGAAAATTTTTGAAATGTATGTCAGATAATGTTTTGCCTATGTTTTTCTCTAGGAGGTTTATTGTATCTTGTCTTATGCTTAAGTCTTTGATCCATTTTGAGTTGATTTTTGTATACGGTGTAAGGGAGTGTTCTAGCTTCATTGTTTTACATGCTGCTGTCCAATTTTCCCAACACCATTTGCTGAAGAGACTGTCTTTATTCCGTTGTATTTTCTTGCCTCCTTTGTCGAAGATGAGTTGACCAAAAGTTTGTGGGTTCATTTCTGGCCTCTCTATTCTGTTCCATTGGTCTTCATGTCTGTTTTCCCAATACCATGCTGTCCTGATGACTGCAGCTCTATAGTATTGTCTGAAGTCTGGGAGAGTTATTCCTCCAGCCTCTTTCTTTCTCTTCAGTAATGCTTTGGCAATTCTAGGTCTTTGATGGTTCCATATAAATTTTATACCTAAACAAGCAGTTCTCCAAGGAAGACATACAAATGATCAATAGGCACATGAAAAAATGCTCAATATCACTAATTACCAGAGAAATGCAAATCAAAACTACAATGAGGTATCACCTCACACCAGTCAGAATGGCCGTCATTCAAAAATCCACAAATGACAAATGTTGGAGAGGCTGTGGAGAAAGGGGAACCCTCCTACACTGCTGGTGGGAATGCAGTTTGGTGCAGCCACTGTGGAAAACAGTGTGGAGATTCCTCAAAAGACTAGGAATAGACTTACCGTACGACCCAGGAATCCCACTCTTGGGCTTGTATCTAGAAGGAAATCTACTTCAGGATGACACCTGCACCCCAATGTTCATAGCAGCACTATTTACAATAGCCAAAACATGGAAACAGCCTAAATGTCCATCAGTAGGTGACTGGATAAAGAAGAGGTGGTATATTTATACAATGGAATACTACTCAGCCATAAAAACCGACAACATAACGCCATTTGCAGCAACATGGATGCTCCTGGAGAATGTCATTCTAAGCGAAGTAAGCCAGAAAGAGAAAGAAAAATACCATATGAGATTGCTCATATGTGGAATCTAAAAAACAAACAAACAAAAACAAAGCATAAATACAGGACAGAAATAGACTCACAGACAGAGAATACAGACTTGTGGTTACCAGGGGGGCGGAGGGTGGGAGGGGATAGACTGGGATTTCAAAATTGTAGAATAGATAAACAAGATTATACTGTATAGCACAGGGAAATTTACACAAAACGTTATGGTAAGTAACAGAGAAAAAAATGTGACAATGAGGGTGTATATGTCCATGTATGACTGAAAAATTGTGCTGAACACTGGAATTTGACACAACATTGTAAAATGATTATAAATCAATAAAAAATGTTAAAAAAAGTTTCTTCTGTATAGCACAGGGAACTATTTTCAATATCTTGTAATAACCTTTAATGAAAAAGAATATGAAAACGAATATATGTGTGTATATGCATGACTGGGACATTGTGCTGTACGCCAGAAACTGACACATTGTAACTGGTGGTAATTCAATTAAAAAAAAAAGAATCTGAGTGATGGCAGTAAAGAGAGGCACCTAACTTTCTACATCAGAATTATGATCTGTATGATTAGAATATAAAGACACCTGAATTTCTCTTTTCGGTTTATGCTTTTGGAGGCTCATTAAGTCTATGTTTTTGCTTTCTTCTAAATATTGTTTTCCATATTTCAAACATCTAATTACGTAAACGCAATGTAAAGTAAGATGATATACTATTTGGAAAACCATAAAATTATAGAGTAGATAGACTTCCATTATAATCCAATTTTCACTCTGTCATAATTTTCCCAAAGGGTTTCCTTTGGGGTTGAAACTTCCCAAGCTTGATGTCGGCTCAAAACTGAATGTTTTGACTCATGTGAATTTGGAGAAGAGTCAGCTCCACCTTCTCTGTGTTGATCGAGTTTGTTTCCTATAAAAGTAAATCAGGCTTAATCTCCTTTTTGTTGACATAGCCTCTGACAGAATTCAGGACCCTTTCTCCTTCTGAATTCTTGGGCACTTAATTACTTACGTCACGTAAACGGCACAGAAGATTGCTGAGATGATGCTCTTTGCCCAATCCCCTGGTTCCGTCCTTCGCATGATGTACCCCCAGTATATCTAGTACATACTCTTCTATACATAGGACTGTTGTCTTACTGTAGACACCTAGAACTGTTAGATCCAATGGAATGTAGCTATTAAATAGTAAAATATGCTGCCACACTACCTTTCAAGATGACAGGACTAAATTATCATAATGTCACCTAAAGTAAATATGTGAGAGTACTTATTTCCCATATTCGCCAACACTGAATATTATCAATCTATTGGATAAAAATTTGTTCACTGTTATTTTAATATAAAATTCCATCATTGTTACAAGTTTGAATATTTTGCTGTCCACTTTTAAAATGTTATCATTCGTTTTGCTTTTAATTTTGTTGTGGTAGGTCTGTAAGTTATTTTTTATAGAAGGTTTTGCACCTTGAAAAATATCTTTATTACACCTTCATGTCTGTGATTTCTGGGCTTAATGTAATTTTCCATAACAATTTAAGAGTTTTATATGTCATTGTATTGAAGAATCAAGGGTGGTCAAAAGAAGTCTGTTCACATAATGTTCTCTTTCTTATATAGCTTTCTTTTTCATCTGTGAGAACAGCACTTTTTCTTTATCCTTTCCTAGAAGCTCTGAAATTTCATCAAGATGTACTTAGATGTACTTTGTTTTCCTTTCATTGTGCTAGAATTTGGTCAAACCATTTAATCTCAAGACACAAGTCTACTTTCAACTTAGAGAAATTATCTTCTGCTATTTCTCTGATAATTTCTTTGATTATTGTCTTATCTATTTTCTTTGCTCCCTTCTAGAACTCCAAGTCAATAACTGTTTGACCCCTCAGATTGATTTTCCATGACCCACATTTTGCTCATGTTTTCATTCTTCTGTCCCATTGCTTTGCGCAATGAATTTGGTAGGAGTGCCTCAACTTCCCAAATCACTATTTTGGCACTCAGCATTTTCATCCTATTATTCACCCCCTCCACTGAATTTTTTTTTTAATTTGGGAACTTCCATGTTTGCCAGTATCTCTTTTTTGTTCTCTGACTCCCCCATTCTCCCTTCCTTATTTTTAAGTCTGAGCAATATCATGTTCTCTTATACTTGAAAGAGGTTTTAATGAGGGTAGCGTATGCACAATCTGACTCCTCCCAAACTATATATATATATATATAAAAGTATAGTCAGTTTACAGTGTTGTGTTCATTTCTGGTGTACAGCATAATCCTTCAGTCATACATGAACATAAGTTACTATAAGATATTAAATATAGTTCCCTGTGCTATACAGTATAAACTTGTTTCTCTATTTTATATATATGAGTTAGTATCTTAATGTGACACTTCAAGTTGCTTGATACAAAACTTGGTGGGGGAGGGGGAGAATTCTGTACCATTGTTGTGTGCTGACCTAAATTAAGAATTACAGTTCTACTAACAACAACAGCAGTTCATGTATGTTGAAATTTCCTGTTTAAGTATTCTGTGCATGTTAGCTCATTCAGTCCTTGGAGGAATCCTGTTATTCCCATTTTACAGAAAAAGACATTGACAGAAAGTGGCTAGCTGGCTTCAACAACACTAATAACACTGCGAGTATCATTACTAGCAGTGCACAATACTACTGCTAGAAGGAGAGGAGCTGAGTTTGATCCCAGGCTGAGTATCTCCAGCGGCCACTCAATTAAAAAAGACAATATTCTAACAATCGTTTGTACAACTATGAAAACAACAAACAAACAAGTAATGCAGCTGTCACACTAAGCTGTCCAACCTGGAGTAGATGGAGTTTAGGTGCCAAGAATGCCTCTGACTCAGGATCCCTCAGAATCAATTACTGAAGTGAGGACAACCCTCCTGTGTACGTTTTAATATTCACCTAATACTTCCTGTGGCATGTGAGTGAAGGCTGTGTTGGAAGAGACAGGAAATAACTAAACAAAGCATCGTTTGTTCATAGCATTTCCAACAATACCTATCAGCTCCCATAAATCGCCTGATGCAATGGAGGTAACAAGCCAGACGCAGATATTGTTAGGAACTGAAGTATATAATCAGAGTAGACAAGATGCTGCAGGGATTTACTTTGTGATAGACAGAAAGAGTAAAATTTCTCCCAAAGAATCAAAGCTGTACAAAGGAAAGGTGGTGCCATTCAATTATTTCTTACTTCTCACTTCTGATAGGAAGCCACCCGGGACTGACCCTGCCGAGCCTACCTGTAAAACATGCCCTCAGCCTGCGCTCTTCATACAAGTGAAGCTAAGAAATGAAAATTGCCTGGCTTCGAAAATGGCTATGGTGGAATGCCAACCAGCAGGCATCTCTCCTCTGCAGACATAATGCATCATCAGAATTTGAAAAGAGTTATCTTTCTACATTAGCCCTAAGTGGTGTGTGGAATCAACCAGGCTGAGAATGATTAAAAGTTAAAAGGGGGTAGTTACAGCGACAATAACATTAAACAAAACTGCCTAAGCTACAGTACCCCTGGCTATTTTTAAATCTTAAGAACAAACAGGAATTTGCTAAATCATTAAAATCAAATTAGCATAATTTAGGATCTAAAGTTATTAGAGTGTTAATGCAGTGATGATATTTCTTTAAACTCAGTTAATGAAAAGTCACTGTTACTTTCTGTTAGAAGAAATTGCGTTAACTAGTATCACTGGGTACCATTTAGATTAGCCAGTTCATCTCCATAGGAGCCAAAATTTGTACCACTACTAAGAATGTTAATATTTTACATATAATTAGACTGAAAGTTCTTGGCCAAATACAATTACAAATACAAAAATGAATTTTCTACTATTGTATGGAAAACACTATTCAAAACATCAATACAAATGAATAAAACCTAAAATGAACAAGAAGTGAAAGCATGTAAGTTTGAGTGGTCAGTTGTGCTTAACAACACTGTCTTGTACACTTAAAAAATTGAGAGAGTAGATTTTATGTTAAGTATTCTCACATCCACAATAAAATTTTTTAAAAAGAGTGAAAACATTCTTACGAGGGGGTAATGGGACTATAATAAGAGGTTTTGTATTTTGCTTAAAATTTCAAAATATTTAATTTCTAGTAAGTTAAAGATTGAATCAACAACTGTTCTGTTACAAAACATTTTCTACAGGAAATTCTTACAAAATAAACAAAAAGAGGAGAATACAGTGACCCCTAATTCTTCTATCCTGAGATATTACCATTGTTTAACAGTTTGAAACACACTTTCCAGTTTTTCTCTTTACTATAAATATTTTTATTTAAAAACAGGATAAATTTTTGTGTTCCTTTATTGCTAAGTAATACACTATGGACTTTTCCCACATTTTAAAATGTTGTTCTATAACAGCAGTTCTCAAAGTAGGCACAGCAGGCTCCTAAGTGTCCCTGACATCCTTTCTTTGGGTCTCAAAAGTCAAATCTATTTTCATAACAGTACTAAATGTTATTTGCCTTTTTCACCGTGTTGACCTTTGCACTAATGGGGGACAAGCCACTGTGGGTCAAACTGCTGTAGCATGAAATAGAATCAAGGTAGTTTTTGAGTTGAGGTCCAGTATCAAAGAAGCATATCCACAATTATTCAAAAAGGCTATTGAAATGCTCCTTCCATATATTTGTGGGACAGGGTTTTCTTTATATTCTTCAACTGAAACGTATCATAGCAGACTGAACAGTGAAAAAGGTAGGAGAACCCATATGTCTTCTTTTGAGCCAATCAAGTAAGATATTAAAGAGATTTTCAAAAATCTAAAACAAGACTTACTGTTCTAGTATTTTTTGTTTTGAAAAACATATTTTCCAAAAAGTGTGTTATTTAGAAGGTAATATGTTTAATGTTCTTTTTAAATGTCTGAATACATGTATTGATTTTTTTTCTATTTCATTTCTAATATAGCAAATATTAATGGATATAAATCAGATGAACAAAAGTTCTTTGGAATCCTCAGTAATTTTTAAGGTGTAAAGAAGTTCTGAGGCCAAAAAGTTTGGGGAAGGACTTTTATCAAAAGCATAGCGGTCTTTTTAATGGGCATGCTTTTATTTATTTAACACAAGCATACACAGTTCTTGAAAGCAAGGACTACAGTGTAAATCCTACAGAGCCCAGTAGGAAGATTTGCCCCCAAGGAGTAAGCACCTAATTCTGGGGAGGGATTGCGGACAGCTCCCGGAAAGCACGTCCCTCTCCCACGAGGGGGGCGGACTGAAGACAAGGACCAAAGGCTAGACTTCCCCCAGCTCTTTATACACAACCACACTCCTTCTCCTGCTTAGCTTTTCTCCCTTCTCAATATTTTGTCCAATTTTTCTAGGATTTCCACAAAAGTAATGTCCAAAGAAGTTGTCATACAAATGTATTTCAGCAAGCCAAGTGATACTTCCCTTGAACTCACATTACATTTCTGGTATCTTTTTTCTATTTCTCACTGATAATCAATCAGGCTGAGTCCTGAGCACTTACTTCTGTCACTGACTCCCTTCCCATCCTCATGGCCTCTGAGTCAAATACTGGGGAACTGAATGGCCCTTAATAATTAGAAGTATTATTTAAATCATGCTTTTGGGTTTTTTAGGGGTTTTTTTGGTGGGGGCAAGGTTAAGAATATACATACAGTACTATGAACTCGTGGCCCAGTTTATCTATTTTGCAAATCTGGATTTTCTTAAATCAAGATTATCCAGTTACTGATTTTTTAAATTAATCTAGAATAAAAAACATCTGCCCAGAGTCCTAAAGCATAAAAATTCCATAAAATGCATTCTCTCCTGCTTTAATATTACTTTCAATGAATTAAATACATACAGAGTTAGCCTCATTAATCTCAAATGGTCTCCAGAGGACTTACTAAGTAACTTTAAACCTGACTACACTCCCTAAAATGGGCTCTGCGGTATTCAGGGATTCCCATTGTTACAGGGGCACTGGAGTCCCCATTTAAAGCAGTCTGGGTATCCACACTAGAATGCTCACAAGAGCAGAACTACAGGACAGGATGGCCACGTGAGGTTCCAAACCTGTGATCGCCAGAGCGGCAGACCCCGATGTTAGTGCAGAATGAGTCTGGGAATCTTCAGCAATGAATTTCAAGTGCAAAAGCTGAATCTTCTCTCCAAAGATGTACTCTGGCTCTTCCTAATTTTATTTTATTTTTTTAAATAAAACGATACATTTTTATTTTCAAAATCGGGGATTTACTCTCTAGGTTAGCAACGTCAAAGAATAGTAGCTAACTGAAAGTTCTGAGAAATTCGCAAGCCTCTCTTTGTAGTAAACAACTTGGTTTGCAGCATTACCTTTAACAACGTAACATATGCAGAGCCTTGATGAGCACCTCACTAACTTCAACTTGACATGGTCTTAAGTGTTAGGATACTTCTAATTCTTACTAACAAAAACGTGCCAGGTGGAACGTCTCTACGTTTCCAAATGGACTTACCCTTACCTTTTCATTTCTCACTCAGGATTTTAAAAATGTTTGGCTCTTCCTATTTTAAATCAAACCACACCCTTCTGTCCAATACAGCCTTCCCATTTTGTGAGGCAATCACAGACTCCGGGTCCTCAATAAACAGAGATTCTCAAGAAACCTAAGAGTGGGGTATGAAACAACCCACTTGGGTCCTCTTCCCAACCTCCTCTGGGCCTGGGATACTTGCATTGGACCTGGTCTCGTGTTCTTAAGACTAGGGCCACTGTTGCTGCAACCAGTGAATTAAATTCTTCCTACCACTGCAATACATTTTACTCATGGTCCTACTCCTAAATGTCTACCCTTCTCCTCTCCCGGGATAAGAAAGTGACTTTTCTGGACAGGTTTTTGTCATTTTCTCTAGGGATAACGTTTTGACTCTCTCTCTTCCATAACCGAAGGAGAAAACATGGAAAAATATCAAAAAACTAAATACTATGCCCTACCTCATCCCTAACCCTGACTCCTAGAGGGTGAAGACAGTAACGTCATCACGGAGGAAGGCAAATGCACTTGAGCTTGGTCTTCTAGGGGCCGCTGACAGAGGCGCTGTTGGTCTCTGGAAGGTAAAGTGTCCCAGGTGCCCCCAGTAGGAATCTGTGCTCGAGAAGCAGATGCCTCAGGTGCCCTTCTCGCTCCAGTGCTTCTCAACAGGCAACCATATGCCCTCGAGAGACATTCTGGGTTGTCACAACTAGAGGAGTGGGAGTCGGGGGGGGGGGATGCTGTGCTACCAGCATTCAGCAGGCAGAAGGCAGGAATGCTGCTAACACCCCAGCACACACGGGACAGCTCCCACAACAACATATTCCCTGGTGCAAGATGTCAATAGGTTAAGAAATCCTGCCCCAGTCTAACACAAAACATCCAGCTTCTAGGTCCGCGGGTATGAATGGAAACGCCACTTGCCACATTCAATACTTCATTCAACTCACTGCATTTCTGTACTGTGTCCATGAGCAAAGAGATCTGACCCTCAGCTCTGACACTAGTTAAGGGACCTTGGGGAAGGGGCTGAAAATCGGTGTCTCATCAATGAAGCAAGCAAGCAAGCAAGCCTGCCTGCCTGCCTGCCTGCCTGCCTGCCTGCCTGCCTGCCTTCAAGACAACTGCCATGAAGATTACATTAGAAAATATATACAAAAAAAAGCTCAGTGGGTAAAAGTTAGCTGCTGTTGCTGGCGCCATCATCATCACCAGTATCATGATCACCGTCAAACACTTAACAACTACCAGGTGCCTGGCACTGTGTTTGGACCTGAAAATACACTAATGAGGAAAGACTTGGAGCTCATCAGAAGGGAGCTCACAGACACACCCAGCTGGGCAGAAATGCAATCAGAAATCATATCCCAAAGTTCTGAAATCCTAAAGAATTGTCCCAAAGCGAGAAGCATGCTTATGTGCTCCTTGACCACCCAGTGAGGCACATCTCTCCCTCCTCCTCTAGCATCACAGGATGCTATGTTGGTCCCAACGGGGTCTCCTCCCGCTCCCCTGCTACCTCTCCCTCCCATCATAACCCCGGGTTCTCTGGTTCCCTGGAACTTCAGGCATTTTAAGGTGAACAGTTACTCTCATAACAAAGAGAAAAGAGCATGCAAGCAGGTTGACTTCCCATGGGCCTCAGAAAGGGGCTGGGCTGACAATGCCACCACGTTCAAAATTCAGGGGTCGAAATGTCAGCCCAGGAGGAGCATGTGGTCAGGACATACCATCAGTCCATCTGCTCCCTCTTGGTATGTCAGCTAGCAACTCTAATTAATTTAGCAGAAATAAGCATCTTTCAGGGAAAAAAATCCCCCCCCAGTTAAAGAATCCCTCATAATTTATTTTCTTTATTGTATCAAGTGACTTTTACTTTTCCCTCTTATACCACCTGGTACAGTTCTGCTCTTTGCTCTGTGCAAGAAGGTTACAATTTGCACATACACATTATAATTTGTACCTGTGCGAATGACTGCGGTGTCACATTCACTAGAATAATGACCTGTAGCATAAATAAATACGGGCTGGCAGGAAGGTATACGCCCTAAGAGAATATCCTTTAAGCTCTGCGGTTCAAAAATGAAGTTCTGTCTTGCATCCATCTACACCCTCAGCAGCAGGGAAAATTACTTAAAAGGTAAAAGCTCCATTTAGATGTTGCATTTTTTTTTTGTGGATTTGGATTAAACCCAAATGGTTATTTTTAGGTTCATGTAGAAACGCTGTGGGAAAATGAATCATGCTTTAATTGCCACAATGCTGTATCATTTACTTCCACTAGGAATGATGGGTGGATCTGGTTTGGGGGTAAGTCCTAAACAAGCCAATTAGCGCACGGATTAACCTCTGTAATCACTCTCTAGCCAATTGCTTTCCATAATTTTTCCATAAAGTTTGTTTGCGCTCATGTTTCGTAATGAAGCAGGTAACTAGCCTGTGTTTCAGGAATTTGGTCCTGCAGCATAGAAAAGTTTGCAGTATTTGCTTTGGAGACACTTACTGCCGATTTACGTGCATATAACACAAAAATCCCCTATTTCGCTGAAAGGCTTCAAGCCATAGAGGCTACAAGATAATTAATTGGGGGACTGTCAAAAAACAGACAGTTTCACTCAGAAAAAAAAAAAAAAAACCTCCATGAGTTCTCAACTCTACAAACCCTTTTTCAAGAAAAAAACACATCCTGACCAGACAGATAAAGGAGGCAGAGACATGTCTGCGTGACAGATTTCTTCCTTCAAAGTCGATCATCACCTTCCATAATATTTCTCTATTATTCTGGTCACTCAATCTTTTACGTTCGGGAAGGGATATTTTTAAGATCTAACTGTGAAAAGTGCTAAGCTGCTCCCCCTTTTGTTGGGGCAGCCCTAGGAAGATACTTATGTCCCAAATCTGAGCTGAAGACTGTGTGCCCCGGGGCCAGGCGTACCTGATGTGTGGACGACTGAGAGGTGGATTCTCTTTGGACCAATCCATGTCAACACAGGAGGAGCCGAGAACCCTCCTAGGCTAGGAATGGAAGGAAAAGGAGTGACAAGGAAATGATTTTCTTCTAAGATAAATACAAAGAAGCAATCTGAGAGCAACAAAATGTCTACCTGCTGAATATGGAGGGTCTCCATTCCAGCAGGCATGCAGGAGTCCTGGGTAGAGAAATTACAAGAAACGTTGTGCCAGCAAGTAAGAGCAGTTTATCTGAAATCTAATTGGGGCACTAGAAGTTTGAGGCATTAGAAGCATTTGTTCAGCAGCATTTATCAGTTTATGGGAGATGACACTCACTCCTGGGCCACACTTCAGTGCCATAGATGTGAGGTTGTCACCCTCGAGGGGGCATCGGTAGAAATCTCAAGAACTCCCAGTTACCAATGACTTAGGGGCCACGTGTGGAGTCACAGCTGCTGGAAACCCTGCCCAGGGTGGAAGGGGAATAAACTTGCTGGTGATCAGCAGTAATCAACAGGATGCATGCAAGACATTCACTGGAGACTCCCGAGTTACTTGGGAGGAATCTGAAGGAGCTGGCTGGAGCCAAAGAAATGCTGTTGTGTAACTGTTACTGTGATTTGTTTCTACTCCCAGGACAGAGTGCCCTGGGAAATACAGGAAATGTGCAGCAGTAATAATGATGACTGAGATAATGGCTACTTCATTTTTTGTGTCGTTCTCGGCATTGTTTCTGTGAATTCAGACAACTGTATCAAAATATTTCACTGGAAATTAATAAGCTCTCAAGTCAAATTATAGAACACCCCGTGATGTGAGACACAGTAGCCAAAAGTATTGAACCAGGTGGAAGAAACTGCTGAAAATCGATGTTTCTTCTATCTTCTCATGATGATATACCACACACATAAAAATTTTCCTGGCTTATTACTGATTGGAACCAAGGAGTGGAAGAATGGTCTCATTTACCTTGAGTCGCAGGGTTCTTTGGGGGCATATCTGGCACCTGCCAAGTAAGTCTCTCACCCTGTGGGCAGGGTCCTTCCGGCCACAGTTAACACCCACCAGGCAGAGTCCTCACAGACTCCAGGAAGCAGAAGTCATTCTACAGGGTGGTACTTAGCCTCTGTCTCCAAACAGACAATAGTACTGCCTCTCAGTGACCCTGCATTTCCCGGGCTCTGGACAAAGCCCCCCCTCCGGACATAGGACAGCTACCCATCCTCTCTGCACTAGCTGATTTCTCTCAGCTCGTCCTAGGTCTGGCCCTTGAACTGGGTTCCAGACCTGGCCCTCCTTTCCAATTCTGCATGCCTGTTAATTCAGGTATTCTCTCGGGCAATATCTGACTTAAAACCAAAACAATATTTAATCTAATCCTACCAACTTTACAGGCATTCTATATGGCATCAAAAATAAGCCAAGTATTTCATTTTTCTTTTATTTCATCAATTTTTGAAGAAATCATAGAGAAGATGGGGGATTAAATGTTGAATGGCACAGGACAGGTCTGAATGGGGCCAGAATGACCTCTGACAGGACACAGGCTTATAGATTTGGGGGTGCACACATGTAAACTGCACTGTACTTTTTTGGGGTGGGTACCATTTTCAGATTAAGAAAACTACCTTTTCCTTCCTGGTATACTAAGAATTAATATCACGAACTAATGTTGGATTTCAATCAATACTTCGTTGGCATATAATGAGATAATCACACGATTTTTCTCCTTTACAAAATTAGTGTGGAATATTACATTGAACCAATCTTGTGCTGCTGATTTAAAGTCAATTTGCTCATGTGTTAACTTTTTTTATATGTTAATTAACTTGGTAATATTTTCTTCATAAATTTTGTACTTACTAAAATTGTTGGGAGTATCCTCATATTGTATTTTCAATGTCTGCAAGGCACCACAATGATACCCTCTTTTTTCATTCCCAGTATCTGACTGTTTTATTCTCTTTTTCCTTGTTTGAGCTTGTCAGTTTTAATACTTTCCAGAGAACAAATTTTGGCTTTGATGATGGCCTCTGCTACATATTTGCTTTTAAATATTCACTTTTTTCTGCTCTTCTGCTTTTTTTTTTCTTCCTTCTACTTCTCTTCAGTTTATTATTTCCTTTCTTTGTGAGATGGCTACTCAGTTCATTAATTTTCAGTCTTTATTCTAACATACACAATTAAGGCTATAAATTTCCCTCAAAGATGGCTTTAGCTGCATTTTATACATGAAATTTTGATATGTCAAAATTTCCTTATTCAGGTAAAATATTTTCTAATTGTCATTGTTATTTCTTCTTTGACCCATTTCATTATTTACATAGAAGAATAATTTTTAATTTTTAAATATGGAACTATTCAAGGTTTTACTATTGTTTTCAAGATTACTGTTGCTGATGCAGCTTAAGTGAATAGTAAACAACTTTTAATCCTTTGTAAGATTTTAATCCTTTCAAATATTTTGAGACTTGACTTTTGATCTGGTCAAGCTCATATTATTAAGTGGCAAAAATCTGAGGATTATTATAACTTCCAGATGAATTACCATTTACCACTGTAAAAGATCCTCTTTATATCTGGTAATGTTTCTTGCTTTAAGGTCATCTTAGTATTAATATAGCTACTAAGGGCCTTTTTTGTGGCAAGGGGGTGGGGGGCGGACATTGGTGTTTCCATTTTACATTTTTTTCCATCTTTTCACTTCCAACCTTTTTACATCCTTATATTTCAGATGTTACCTATTGAAGCAGCATTAAGTTGGGCCTTATCCAATCTGACAACCTTTGTTCTTTAATTAGAGCATTATGTCTATTTAAAATTAATATAACTGCTAATATATTTAGATTGAACTCTACTATCTTACTATCTACCTAGCTTTCTAAACATCAGTATCAACTTCAAACGTGGATCTTATGAGGATGTATTTTAATTTAATAAGAAGATTTGTACAAGAGCTTTCAAAACTATGTCCTAAATCAAACTTTGCTTTGGCAAATATTCTTCCACTTATGATTTAAAAACCAAAACGAAACCTCTGCAACACAGGCTCCTGAATGCAGTTTCACAGATGCTCTAAAAATCTATCAGGTAATGGCAGCATCATAAGAATATATGCACAGTCTCCAGAGATGACTCCTTTGAAAGAAACAAAGCTCATGATGTTTGGCAGCAGAAGGTATCAAGGAAGGCTCTAAGAAGGAAAGGAGTCTGATGAGCTTAGGGAACATAAAGTAAGTGTGGCAAGAAGGGGTGAGATTAGGGAGATGGGATAAGCTAGATCCCGTAGAGCTTTATGGGCTGTTGACTGTATTAGAAATGCACTTCGCAGTATATAGGGCAATGCCATGGTCTGATTTATGTTTTTAATAGTTTACTCGGGCAGCTACCATAAAAGCTGATCAGAGGAGGCAAGAGTGGAAGTGGGTGGATGATAAGGTAGACATTGCAGTCTCCTAAAGATGTCTCTCCCTGCTTGAGAAACAGAAGCAGGTGGATGTTGAGTTATCTCTTCAGGTAGAATCAACAAGAGACAATAATGGCTCACATGGGAAGTGAGGGAGAAGGTGGTATCAGCGATGGCGTCACAGTTCTGGCTCAAGCAACATGCTGATAAGAAATGCCTGTGAATTTTTATCTACAACAAAGACTAATAATTGTAGGCCATTTATCAAATCCACCTGTTATTATCATATCATTATCTCACTTTCATTATTTAACAGATTTTCAAAATCACAAGCTTATGAAAACCTCTTGTGGTTCCCCAAACTCCAATCTC
Organism: Vicugna pacos; assembly: GCF_048564905.1. NCBI lineage: Eukaryota > Metazoa > Chordata > Mammalia > Artiodactyla > Camelidae > Vicugna > Vicugna pacos. Next base: position 19,386,526 of record NC_133000.1, on the reverse strand, counting down.
CCCTTAATATTCTTCCTTTGTAGTTTTCATGCTAAAAATAATTCCAAATAAAACCCAACAAGGCACCACATATTCTTCTGTATTATTATTCTCACAAAAACATTACAAGTTTGGTCAGAAACCTTCAGTGGTTTAGACCAGGTTAAAGCTGACTCTAAAAAAATGAAAACACATAACTTTTGTTCTACTGCATTTTTCCCCAAGAAAACAAAACTGAAGTACACAATTCTCGCGAAAGACAATTTGGTTTTCCTTAACACAAAACTTCAGTGCCACTACTTTCAAAGGAAGCATTTCTATTACAAAAAAACCATCATGTTTGTAATTGAAATGACAACCCCCAAAACATTTACTGGGCCTGTGTTTCATTCAGGTTTTCGAGTTTTAACCTCTCTCTCTAAAATAAAAAGATAAAGTTCCTGATGGAGTTGTAAAACTGTTGAGTAACTTTTTTTTCCAGTTACGAAAGTTATTTCAGATGCATCCAAGGAAAAGAATGTTTTCTGAACATTAGAGAAGATTCATTCATGGGAAGGGGGAAATCCCTCAACCATCATAATCTGCAGAGCATCAATAACAAGTTAACACACATCCCTCATCTGCAAAAAGAAAGTGGTGCATATGCCAGAGGTCTCTGGAATTTAAAGCACAAGTATGTGCAGAGGGTCGGAGAAGGGATGCGTGTGCCATCCATGGGGATGAGGAAGACGATGGAGGAAGGAGAAGGGTGTCAGTGTTCCCATTGTTCGCTGTAGAGATGTTGCTCTTGGGGTTAAGGAATAGAAAGGAGACGGGAACAGTGAGAGATTAGACAGAGCCTTGTTTTTCAAACATCAGGTCATGAGCCATTAGTGAGTGGACTGTGACCAGAATTTGTTTTCTTAGCTACAATGGAAGGCATCAGAGTATGTCATACAAACAGAGGTACCGTTTCATGGAAGTTTTGTTTCACCTGTCTATGAACGCATTTTGTGAAAACAGGTAAACGTGCACACACAGACTGGTCATATAGATGCTTTTAATTCTATGGTTTGTAGCAAAAAGTGAGTCACTGAGCTCCAGTACTTAAGGTTCCCGGCCATTTCCTTCTCACAGGAAGGGATCGTAAGTTAAAGACCTGTTGTTCATTTTTCACTCGGGCTTTATACCTTCAGAACGAAACAGCTGAGCCTCCACTTTATCCCTGTTTCCAGTAATGGAGCAGAGAAGAAAGCTTTGCTTCCGACATTTCGGAAATTATCCCTTATTTGTCTCGTCTTATGTCATATGCCGCCTCTCTGTTAAGCAGTTCTTAAATCCTTTAGCCCCACCAGCTCACTGGGCTTTTAAAGATTATGAAGATCATCTCTCTCCTTTGGGTATCTGTTTTGTTAGACGGTCTTAAAAACTGCCGTTATGAGCTGGCTTTACTTAAAAATACATCCCTATCTAAATGACTGTCCAACTGGAAAAAAAATAGTATGCAATAAATCAGAACCACTTCCCTGCTGCATAAACTTGGAGAGTCATTCGTCCTCTCTGAGCCTTAGTTTCTCTGGCTGTAAATTAAAGTTAATACTATGTCCTTAGCCAGACTGTCGCTAGGAGTGGAGTCGGTTCGTGCCAAGTGCCTGCCAAAAGGCAGGTATTCAGTAAACGACTCTTGAATTGTAATAACACGGGAACGCAGGCACACAAGCGTGTATTAGCCTCCTCATAGACAAGCAGGCACCTTGTTTTGTATCTTTTCATCTCTTTTCATCCCCTGAGCGCAACACAGGGCCTGACACACAGCGGATGCTTGATACTAGTTGAGAAAACTGGATTAAGGGGAGATGCTCTTGGGTTTTCTGGATAAGAGTGCAGCCCTATTGCCAAAACAATTACGAGAGCCAGTCTGGCCCATGTCAGCCCATTGGTGTTTTTTGTTTTTGGTTTTTTTTTGGACGGGGAGTCAACAGGAAACAACCACCTCCCGAACGGTCCGCCTGCAATGGGAGCCAAAGTCAAGTGCGGCTGGGAAAGCTTCATCCTCCCTCACAGGAAGTTAACGCATCTCTCTGCTCTGGGAAGAAGCCAGTAATTGAAAGCACCTGCAGGTCAACACGAGCCAGGCACTGGGGCTGAGGAAAGAGTGGTATTTTTGCTTATCTTCAAAAGGCAAGAACAGGTTGATAAGACAGAACAGTTGTTTTGCTGGGAAACAAGCCTGTGACAGACCATAATGAATAGGGGCCAAGCTCACTTGCTCTTCAAAACCTCCGTCTGCTCCCATCTCGGCACAAACACCTCACACCCCGAAATCTGCATCCACTGTTCTAGCCTCGAATCCCCCAACCCCTTGAGGTGACAGGGCATCTCTGAGCCCCTGTCCAAACTGGCCTTGCCAGCAGCCCCACTCTCTTGTGGCCACGGAGCTGGGTCTGAGGTGGGGGGGGGCCCAAGGCTGGATGAGGTTTCTCTGCCATCTCAGAGGAATTCCAGGTGTCATTCAAACGACATGCCTGCACCGCCCGATAAAACAGGCCATTTGTGTCTCAGTAAACAGTCATCCCTAAAGGACCCTTAGGCGTAGGAAGGCACTGAGCTTTCCCATCCTTCCAACTTCAAAGTGACAATGAAAATACAATTCTTACACATCTAGCCTTTCTGGCTGACCCTAGGGTGGCATTGGCTTTCTATTCTGCCATTAAATTGCCTCACAAAAATAATCTTTTTGCCAGGTTTCTTTCTGTTTCCTCTCTCGCCCACGTAAACAAGAGGCCCCCAGGGAGGAGGGAACGTGAGGGTGGGGAGATCAGAAATAGGGGCCGGTGAATGGCATCCGTCTGAGGCCTGGCCCGTGGGCCCTGGGTCACTGTGAAAGGTCAAAGGGGACACGCTGAGCTTATCCAGAGCCCGCTTCTCCTTCTGCTCCTGCCACGTGGCAGGGTTACACACTTCACAAAGCCAAGCCAAAGGTCACATGTGGAGGGGATTTCCTGAGTTTTGAAACTGGACATCCATGCTGTGTAACAGGGTGTGTTCCTGGAGGGGGGGTGGATTGCCGTTTGTGCTGGAAAGACGCTTCAGGGGAAGGTATCTCCTCCAAGTAAGATGATAAACACGTCTGACTGTTAGCATCCACTGCTCTCTCTCTGCTTTCAACCAATCAAACCAGCCAGCTTGTCTGAGCCACCGGGACCTCTGTGTGTGTGTGGCAGGGAGGGGTATGTGGGAGGCGGTGCTGTGTCAATTGGTTGAAGTTTTCCCCGTGACGGCAAGGGGCAAGAGAACTATTTGTTCATGTTTGATACATGCACAATAGTGGATCAGCCTTTGAACGGGTCTAGAAAATTCAAATGTTCATTGTTAACTGAGCCAGATGATAGTTAAGTGCTGGGACGATAGTGGTGAATAACGTCCCCACCTTCATGGAACATGAACTCTAGTAGGAAGGGACAGCAAACAGACAAGCTAAAAAACAACTTCCAATAGTGGGGGTAAGTGCTATGGAGAAGGTAAAACACAGTCACTGGATAGAGTGACTGGATATGGAAAGGGGTTAGTTTCAGGCAGGTTCACACAAGGCCTCCGGGAGGAGCTGGCATTCAAGCTGAAAGCTGAAGGATCAGAAGAAGCCACCAAGCTCTGGTTCTGGTCAGGAGCAGCCCAGGTAGCAGATGCAAATGCCCTGTGGTGACGGTGGAGGGTAAGCATGGCTTGTACACCTGGAGCTGCTGCACAATGAGCAAGTGGCATGAGGGGAAGTCACGGGGGCAGGAGGCTCAGATTCTACTAGGGTTTGTGGGTGGTGGGAAGGAGCCCCCGTGTCATTCTATGAGTGAAGGGAAACCATTGGAAGGGACTTAAAGTAAGTATACTTTGCCTCCTAACTGCAAGCTAACAGCTCACCACCTTCTAAGGATCCATGCCTTCCAAGACTGCAGATTTTGACAGCAGAGACGTGTTCCCTGCACCCTCAATTTCTGCATATCCATTATTTGTGAAAAATATTCCATCAAGAACAGAAGTTTGAGGACTAATTGTTTACATCTAAATAAACCTAGCATTAAAAAAAAGAAAAAGACCTTTTACCTACCACCACATTCTCACCATTCCTGCATACTTCCAAATGGCTTGAACAGCAAGAAAGAAGAACCAGAAAATAGTCAAAAGAGTACAGATTAATATAAATTACCTTTCTCACAACATCCCTGGGATTGACTGGCCAAGTCTCGATGTCGACCGAAGTCTCTGAGAGTGAGTGCCTTCTGCAGAGTATCTCAGACACAGTGCAGGCTGGACCGAACTGCTTCTCTTCCCCTATGAGCTGCCAGCATTTCCCTTTGGACCAATTGAGGATTATTGCTTCAATAAGGCATGCAAGCTCGTTGTTTGCTAAGCTGGCTCAGCCAACCATTGAATCATAAGAGAGGCGGACCTGGCCAGTCCTCTTGCCTCTGAACTGGATCGCAGTTCACATCTCCAAGAACCCCACCCTTGGTGCAAAGACCAACTGGGGAACAAGGCTCTGTAGCAAAGTCTGCATTCTGTTTCCATGAGGAAGGAGTTCCCTAATACAGTCAACTACTTGTGTCAGGTTAATGTTCTTAAGTCTATATCTGGTTTGGTTCCCTTAAATGAACACAAACCAGAGACAAAAGCACAGAAATGAAATGATTTCAAAGAGCCCAAGAGCCCAGAGAAGAACACATTAACTTAATTTGTACCCCCAGATAAATGACAAGATATGTGTATAAGGGAAGCAAACTTTTAAAAAATTCATTAATGGTGTGTAAAGATGAAAGTTATCTTTGACTGGAAAGGTAACTGATAAAGACATCAAAGAGACGGATCTGAAAGTGCAGTTGCTAAATAATCACCAGATGAGACAGATCCAGGTACAATCTGGGTTTGTTTTTGTCTTGCAGTTCCCGAGGGAATGCTTCCGTTTTGAAAGACGGGTAAGCCAACAACGCAGGGAAATCTTCCTCTCTGAAATGTCTAGCTTGAGGGAACAATGGGTGATCAGGTATCACAAAAACGTGTCTGGCCTAAACGCATCTGCACATCTTCAGATGACTTGAAAAACCTGCCTTGAGACTAAACTAGAGACGATCTCTTCAGAGGTACTTCTGTAAAGTGGGAATCTCTGGTGCCGAGATACCACTGCCAACTCAGGAGAGGGAGGGGTTGAGACCCCAAGTGCTATCAGGTAAGGCATATGCAGACCCTAAAATGGTGTTCAGGTTTAACCTCCCTACGGCCAGGGGCATCCACATCGCGAAACCTAAATCCTCCTCACCAAGAGGGTGGCTAGAAAATATATAAAAACAAAATATAATTTTATATAAAATGACTTTCTATGTCAAAAATTGGGTGAGAGGCTTCTTTTCTTTTCTGGATAATTGATATAAAATGCTGTTCTGAAATAAGACAATAGTTTCAAAACTGAACTTAAATTTCTGATAAATAATCAGAACACATTAAAAGAAGAAATAAACTTCCCTTTAACAGGAAACATACTTATTTGGAAACTGCCAGTTTAAGTCAAAAGTAATACAATTTCTTAGAAACAAACAAACTAAAATACTTTATTAAAACTATTCCAGTTTCAAAGGACAGAAACCCAATACAAAGTAGCTACATTAAAAAGGAGAATTTATTGGCACACTTATCTGAGAAGTCCAAGGGATTCAGGTGTGGCTAGATCTAGGTGCTTAAATTGTACTACCAGAAGCTCTCTCCTTAACTGTGCTACCCTCCACATTGGCTTATTCTTAAGCAAGTTATTATTAATAGAGGCAAAATGACTACTAGAAGTCCAGATTTATGCTGTGTTATGTAACAACCTAAGCTTAAAACAAAACAAAACTTCTTCCAAGACGGGGCTCATTAACCTGATTTGGTTCACATGTCATGCCTCTGGTCTATATGCACACTGAAGGAGTAAAACTTTGAATGGGGTGCTGTCAGCACCACTTGAATTCCACAGGTGAAAGAAGAGACCTGGTTCCCAAAGGAAAACTTAAGGTGTGGTTACCAGGAAAGGAACACATGCCACCACGTGAGACCAACAGGTATTTCCTATGTGACATCTGTGCTGGTCCTTCCATTTACCTGTTTCCTCCTCTTGTCAACAATGTTATCAAAAATGATTTCAGATATTCCCTCCAGCAAAAGCTCTCCCAAATTCCACTGAATCGTTCACTTTAAAATGGTCAATTTAATAAAAAAAAAAAGAGGTTGCTCGCTCCTCAGACTCCCATCCCCTGGTCTGCGGCCCCTTTCAGGTCCTCCCTTGCTGCTGAATTCACTGCACTTTTTGAAACTCTCTGTTTACGTGTTTATCTTAAATATAACAAATGCCCCGAAGGCTTTTTATCCTTGCCACCTGGGAACATCCTTGGCACAAAATAGCAAGTATTTATGGAATTAGACTATTGTTGACAGAGATGGTTCTTCTTTCTCACGGTAAATCAATCAGCCCGCTGCAGTATCAGTCACACTGCATTTATTCTGAAGTAACGAGGTAACAGTCTCCAGGAGAGCGTCCATCTTTAATGTCTCTGTCTTGTAAACGGAAATTTGAAAATTCAGTAACTGAGAAACGCATTTTTGCCTAGTCTCTAAAGCCCAACTCAGACGAGAACAGCAGAACATTAACTGTGAAGTATTTTAAAACATCTCATTAGAAGTGCCAGCACCACTATTCAGTCCACAACCCAGCAAAATAACTCTAACTCATCTCTAACTCCGTTTATATTTTCAGTTTATATTTTTGACTTCACAAAAATAGACGTCTTGCGTTTCGCTACAATCAAAGATGCTTCGTGTAAAAACAGCCTATGGAATGGCAACACATGCCTTTTCAGATGACGTCATTCTAAACATTGCTTAAATTTACCATTACTTAAAATACTAACTGCGTAAGTGGATCCTAGAGGCAACTGCTCTGCATCTTGCGAACGTACATATGCTCTGAGCCTAAATCCCACGTTTCCTTCTCGGCGTCGAATGAGAGTGAGGACTATCTCACAATAACCCAGTTCCAACATCTCAGGTTTCAGAACCATCCATTTCAAGTTGAACTCTTGCGATCAAGACCTTAAAGCTGTGATGAATCCCACATTCAGGTCCTATTGGTTTAGGTAAGACGGTGCCAAGGTACTAGAAGCAAGGGGAAGGGAATGATAGGTGGGGAGGGTACGGGCTTGGGTATCTTACACACACACATGGCGGGCGTCCCGCCATATGCAAGCTTTCAAACAACATGGCATCACCATCAGCTACCCAGACACACGCTGGAGGGACAGTGGGCTGCGCGGGACTTCCCAAGAGACGGTGCAATCAAGCAGAGAACCATGTTTGCTGTTCTTTATGGGAAATGTAGGGACTTTTGAAGAGTACTTTTCCCTATTCATCTTTCTCTTCTTATAACTGACTTGCAGATAAGGTCTACCTATTCCTGCTTGAAATAAGATTCAATTCCACTGCTCAGAGAATCAACCACACCCAAAACTCTGAAGGACAAATTATTACTGCCCTGGTTTACACATGAGAATACGAAGCCTCAGAGAGGTTCAGTAACTTTCCTACAATAATGTCCTCGAAAAATCCAATTCTCCTCCTCCATGCAAAGATTCTAGGAGCTATCTTCTGGATACTCAGCGATCTTCAGGACACTTGTATATAGCAAAAGAGCTGCACTTCGTATTATTTTAAAAAGAGAGATCATCTCTGATGAACCTTTTGAGATATTATAACAGTAATTTAAATCATCATAATTAAGTCATTAAAGCGAAGATTTCATATCACAAAATGTCTTTTAATTGTTGAAAAGTTTAGACCATAAACAACCCATATTTAGAGAGTAAATCTCTTTTGTATTTGTGTCTTATCTCAGCAACATCCTTCAAACACTAATAACCTGAGACTTTTTTTTTTTGATGAACTTTAGGTAACTCTCAAAGAGACAAAAAATCCTAAATTCACGTTCATTTGGCTTTTTAAAATAAAATCAAAATTGCAGATGCTACCCACTCAAGACGCGCTTTCTCAGATCCTCCTCCAAGCATGACACACGTACCTGACGGAATGTAGCTGACATTTGTTCATGCTGAGGCCCCAGAATGGGACAATTAAATCCAGTCTGGGGACTGTTCATCTTCTAAGGAATTTCTGCTCCAGGGAGATCCTGACCTTTTAAAGCTACAAAGCATTTTTATATACCCAAAACATTTCTTTAATCTGAAAATGTATATTATAATTTAGTCAAATTTAATAGTCATGGGTTTAGTAAGCTGCATGTGTCGCTGATTGCATTTGATAACAGGATAACTGTGACGCAAAAGAACACTGGGTGTCTGACCACCATTTACATTATATCCAACATCACGATGGTGCAACCACAGGGCTGTTCCAGCCTCCTGGGGCTTTTCCTTCCACGGCTACAGCTGGCCAGGGCAGGAGAGGATGGGCTCGGCCCGACTGTGCGTGGGTACCAACCTGGACGAGGTGAGACTGTTTTGACTTAACATATTAAACTCACTAAGCTTAGTGTGTTTCAATTCTCTTCACAAACACTAAACTCCACGCCCCCCCACCACCCCAACTTCTTTAGTTTAGAAAACATTCCTCTTCTAAGGAGCTGGGCTTTGGTCTTGGCCTGCCCGGGTCCCCGCCTGATGCTCCGTGCCTGAGCCGTCTCCAGCCCCTGCTGGGAAGGAGCGGGGACCTTTAGCCCTGATACGCTGAGGGACTTCTGATCTCTTAACAACCCTTTTTTGAGGGTCCCGGCTTAAGAAGGAATATGCTTAAAAAGAAAATGCTGAAGTATTTATTGACAGCCTCCACCTCCTCGTGGGAGACGTCCTCTGATGTCACGGAAGGGTCATGCTGGGGAGGCTGCACACCAATCGATTTTTAAAATTCCAAGAGGCCACAGAAAAGGGCTCACCTCTGCTCTAGGAGGTAAACAGCACATCATAATATATTTACTAACCTGGAGGCTCTTAGCTAAAAAATGCAGCTTTTACTGTAGTCCCAGCACCTTCCTCCTTCCCCTTTCATTCCTATTTCCTCTCTTTTTCTTTCTCATTTACACAGAATTTTAAAGTCAGAAGAGACCTTGATGGTTAAATAATTCAACTCTCTTGGCTCTACTTTCTCCTCCCTTTGTTTCCCACTGCATCTCGACGCCCCAGCTTGCTTCTTCTCATCTCTGAAACTGGACTCCCTCGTCCCTTCCTCTTCCTCCTCCCACTTGCTCTGAAATCACTGCCGCCTATAGGGCAGGCATCATGCATTCCTGGGATGAACAGTAGACTCAAGACAAGCATTGTGACATAAGGGTTGAGCCCATGTCATGATTTAAGATCCAGGACCAACCCACCCAAAGGGATCAACCTGACCTCATGGTCCTTTATCTTTCTTAACACACGAAAAGACCAGGCACTCAGTTATCTATGTACTAATGAATGAATAAATCATTGTTTATCCACATCAATGGCATATTTGAGATTATCATTCTCCTTTAAAATGGAAACACACCCATAGGAGAATTCAGGGAGGGATTTTCGTTGGTCACAGACACCTTATTGTGAATTAGTTTAATCCCATTACATTCTCCTAAGTTAGCCAGGTAGACAGAGAAAGAAATGGGAGTTTGTAATGACACTGAGAGGAGAAGGTAATTTTGGACCCTGGGATCTTTTGTAGGTGGGCAGGTGGAGGGATGGGGGTCGAAGTTGAGAGGTCCTGAAACAAAATGGAAATTCTGGGTAGTCAGAGGCAACCTAAGGACAGTATGGGTACCTCAAGACAGGTGAGAGGGGGCACGGCCCCAGAAGATGGGAAAGGTATATAAAAAGGCAAGATGGCAACTGCGTTGAACACAAACACTACTATTGGCTTAGGATTACAAAGCTGTGGTTACAACACCTACGTACTGAATTGGAGAACCTGCACTGAGTAGTCTATGAAGAGGTCATGACAAAACCTAACGGTGAATGTAGGATGACCACCATTCCACAACGATTTTAATTTTCCAAAACAAAGCAAGGCAAACAAACAAGAGAAAAAGAAAAGAAAAGCTGCCCCATAAGACAGATGGGGCTTGACCTTGGCTGCTCTGAAGAGAAAGCTCATACTTCACTGGGGTCAAAGTATTCACCCATTCCTTAAAACTGGCTCAAAAACAATACAGCTGCCTCATTCTTTTTTGAGGTCATTTGTATGACTCAATTTTGCTTTGGTTTCTGGTTTTACAAATTATTAGTTCCTGCAAATGATGTCAAGTAGAGGGATTAAAGGAAGCGCAGGATAGTGAACAAAGAGCACAGCATAAATCAGGTGCATGGCCAAGTTCACTCACGGCGGATACGCTGAAGTGTTGGTTTGTGTGCTGTTTCCTTCCATTCTAGGCCTAGAATACTGTGAGAGAGCAAAAAGTTATCTTTCTGAGTGTCCTAATGCTACCTGGGAAACTATAAATAACTACAGGTGGGCCCTGGATAGTGAGACATTCCTTGTTACTTCCAAAGAGATTCCATAATCTCCTTTAGAAATTCTAAAGAGATTTTTCATCCCTTCCAAATTGTATATAAGATGCAAAAAGGCAGGTGTACATAAGGACACATCTACACATCAGAAGGAACAACCCAGGTCCAAATAGGAAGCAACATGACTAACTTAACAGAAGTCTGGCTTGCAATCCTATTTCTGCCTACATTCATCTCAGAAGGAACCCTTCACTGGCCCGTATACAATTTAAATAATTTTTTTAAGTTACACCAAAAAATTGTTAGAATTAATAACTAATTCAGTAAAGTTACAGGGTACAAAATCAGCATACACAAATCAGTCGTAGTTCTATACACTAAAAACAGAAAAATCTGAAAAATACTATATCTGAAAAAGAAATAAAGAATACAGTACCACTTATAATAGAATCCAAAATAATAAAATACTTAGGAATAAATTTAACCAAAGGGGTAAAAGATCTATATGTTGAAAATTACAGGACATTGATGAATGAAATTGAAGAATAGACAAATAAATGTAAAGAAATCTCAAGTTCATGTATTGGAAGATTCAGTATTATAAAGATGTCAATACAATGAAAAGTGAACTACAGATTTAATGCAATCCTTACCAATGGCATTTTTTTTTGCAGAAATTACTAAATACATCCTAAAATTCATAGGGAACTCTGCAAAGTCAAAACAATCTTGAAAATCTACAAAGTAAGAAATCTCACAATTCCCGACTTCAAAACTTATTATAAAGCTACAGTAATTGAAGCAGTATGGTAACTGACATAAAGAAAGACATATAAATCAATGGAATAGAACAGAGAGCCGACCCCCCCCCCCCGCCCCCAGATATACCCTTGACTATCTGGTCAAATAATTTCCAACAAGGTACCTAGACCATACAATGCACAAAGAATACTCTCCTCAACAAATGGTGCTAGGAAATCTCAATATTCACATGCAAAACGATGAAACTGGACCTTTATCTTACACCATCCACAAAAATTAATTCTAATGAACTAAAGACTTAAATGTAAGAGCCCAAACTATAAAACCACTAGATGAGAAAAACAGGGGAAAAGCTCCTTGACATTGATCTTGGCAATGATTTTTTGGATATGACACCAAAAGCACAAGCAACAAAAACAAAAATAAATAAATGGGATTACATCAAACTAAAATGCTTCTGCACAGCAAAAAAAAAAAAATGGCAAAATAAAAAGGCAACCTACAGAATGGAAGGAAATATTTATAAGCCATATATCTGATAAGGGGTTAATATCCAAAATATATAAGGAATTCATAAAATTGAACAGCAAAAAAAAAAAAAAAAACCAAAACTGATTTTAAAATGGGCAGAGGACTTGAACAGATATTTTTCCAAAGAAGACCTCTAAATGGTCAACGGGACATGAAAAGATGCTCAACATTAGTAACCATTTTTTAATAAGGTTGCTTATTTCATTGTTGTTGTTGAGTTGTGTGAGTTCTTTATATATTTTGGATATAAACCTCTTATCAGATAATATGATTTGCAAGTATCTTCTCCCATTCTGTAGGTTGCCTTTTCATTTGATGATGCTTTCCTTCAACATGCAGAAGCTTTTTAGTTTGATATAGTCCCATGTTTTTATTTTCTAGCAAAATTAGTAATTTTCAAAATTAGGCTAATTATACCTTGGCAATAACCAAGATTCCTAAGACATTTTGAAAATACAAAGTAGGTTTCTACATAACAAAATGATACTTGCATTTTCATCACATCTTTTTACCCAAGAGTGCAAGTGTTAAATGATATATTCCTGTCCATTAGGTATCTTGAGGCAGTAAACTTAAAAAAACGAATCTACAGTAAACTCAGAACTCACTAATACCCTAATCTTTCAAAAGTAAAAAGAAGTTCGGATCAAGAACAGAAGCTATGGAAGAAAAGTGCATTGATTACATCACCTTAGCTGTGTCCTCATAATCACACACAAGACAGCCGCCATCAGCAGTTGGTGATGTTGGTGTTCTCGACCCTTGCTCGGCTGCCTTGTACCTAACTTTGCTAATTTCACAGTACTGTACAATACTTCTTCGTATTATTTAAAGGACTCTATTTAGACATGTTGACTTCACTAATTAGTCTATAAATACTTGGCTTTTACCCACTGCTTTGGTAAGTGAGATAATTGCAGAGGAAAGGCCAAAGCATTTATGGTCAATCAGATGACGACAAAGGGTCTTAAAGCTCAGTAAAACATAAAACATGATGTGTCAAGGCAGAAGCTATTAGCAGGATCGATATTTCTCCTAGTACCTTAATAAATCAGTACATCAAAGCCCCGACACCCGATGGAGAAAAAAAAACCTCAGTCTACCTACATGCTTCCAAACTGGAAAATAAAATTCCATTTAAATTACAAAGACTTAATTGGTGTACAAAGGAAATGACAAGTTACAAAACCAGTCTCCGAATTCTGAGTGCGGTAGGAGTTTTTAAATCATTAGTGCAGGAAGAAAAGCAGAAAGACAAAGAACACTGCGGCTCTCAGGGCTGCACATTTATAATTTGCAACTGGTAAATATGTATGATTCTGCTCCACTGCAGCCGGGATGACATACTGCTTGATAGAGGCAGCACGGAGCGGAGGAATCAAAGTAGAGGAAGGTTCAGTGGCTGTAACCCACCTCCTCCTACATGCAACAGTTTTCAGTCTTTCTGAGTCTCCCCTCACTTAAAATACCCTCCCTTGCGAAAGGCTCCTTAAAATGAAAAGTACTTTGAAGCCAATGGACGTTCAAAGCATAGCAAAAAGTATCCATGGTGAGCTCCAACTGTCTCATGGGGTGTAAATAATAGTATTCTTTTTCCCTAAACCCTTAGCCTCCCCCATTCTCTTTGATGCTTGCGAGAAAACAAGCAATCAGTTAAAACTAGTTCCTAGGCTCAGCTGTCCAATTGTTTTAACTATAGGACTAATTCGTTTTCTTTTTTAATAAGTAAGAAAAGAACACAACGTAAATCAACTATACTTCAATTAAAAAGTTTTAAAAAAAAAGACAAAAGAAACGTTTTCCAATGATCAGTACAGGAAACAAAAGGCTTTTCCTTAAGGACAATGTATCTCCTTATTTATAGAGGTAACAGTGACTGTAGACACTACTTTGACTCTACTACAATTTTTACTTTGTACTTACAATGTTTAATTAAAAACATTTTTTTTTCTCACAAGCTCAAATGACTTGACTGTAGCTCTCAAATCTCACAGCAAGTTAAAGCTGAGAACTAAGAGGTCACATCAGGAAATGCGTTTAGAAAAGGCTGTAGCTGGCAAACCAGCAACAAAAGAAGGCAAGGCTCCCTAACGTCTTAAGATACTTATTCATGATTGATTAATTTTCTTTCATTCCACAAACATTTATCAGACACTTAAATATCAGACGTAGGTCTGATGAGGATTACATCAAAGAAAGTTCCCAGGACATTCCATCCTCAAGGAGCTTGACGATCTAAGTCGGTAGGGAAGGCACACATCACCAGAGTCAGACCACGTTACAGGATTTAAATTAATATAAAAGTCAGCTGTCACAGGACTGGATATCATTATGTGCCAAAGAAGGGCTAGAGTAAAATTTAAAGAAGAAATCTCTACTGGCAGTTGTTTTCAAAGAAAGGACTAGGCGAGAGGTCACAGAGAGGAGTGAGACAGGATGTGAGCAGGTGAAAAGCAAACAGCAAACATTCTGAACAATAGGAAAAGCAAGGATGAGCTACCGAAAGCCCAGAGTCCGCTGTGAAGCAGGAGGAGGTTTACAGGGCAGATCAGAGCGGCTCAGAGTAGAAAAGTTCCACCCAAACGACCGGGAAGGGCAGTGGCAGTGGCAGGACTGCAGGGAACTCGGGGTGGGAAAGTTTTTACTTAAAGCCGGAGAAGAAATGGAGAGTCAGGAGATGCTGTACCATTCCCCAGTCCAGGAGCAGTTGGGGTGTAGAAATTGCAAAGGAAAGATATCCTCTCTATAGAAGAGGCGCATTTCCTTTATGGCCAGAGTCCTATTAAGAGAAGTCTAAGGTTTCAGAAGATGTAGGAGCAAGCCACAATTTCAGAGAAAGGGCGCTGGGAGGGTGGTCATGGTACAGGAAACTCCTTGACGGAAACAGAAATGAGTGTATGCGAGAGGACCCCCGTCTGGGAGGCTTCCGTGCTGGGAGGGGACAAAGCGGGCAGAGACAGGAGGCTGGGTAGCTCCGACGGATCTGCTCCTGAACAGCATCTGGGGTCATGCAGCTTCAGGAACTTCACCCAGTGCCAGAAAAAGCACCCTCCTCCAACCTCACCTGTCACTGACAAGCATAATATCCTAAGATGCTTTACAGTTAAACCCACCAGGTTCCAACAGCTTAAGGAGTTGGGCTGAAAGGAGAGGACTCACTCTGTGGCTCCAGGAAGAAAAAAACAGGAGCAGAGAGAGACAAGCTACAGGGAGGTTGCCGGTTAGGAGGCCACAGCTGATGGGGCATGCACGACTTACTAGCACTGATATTTGTCACCATTACACGTATGCCCTGCCTTGTGAAGTTCCAGCAAATCTAGGCCCCATATCCCACTGTAGGAAGTCACAGCAAAGCGTCGGAGGGGCTCCTGTCTGCGAGAGCCCTCCCATGGGGCCAACGCGACTTGGAAGGCTGCGTCTGCGGTACATTCTGAGGGTTGGGACACCACCATGGTGTTGGGGTGTCAAGAAGGCAGCATCTGCTGACCTGGGTACCTCTGGGAGAGCAGGAAACGTCTTTGCTAGGCTTCGAGTTGGCAGCTGCCCCCTCCGCTCTCCCCAAGCGACTTTCTGACTGCCGGCAGCCTCCTGCAGAAGGGCCATCAGCGGTTGTGTGGATGGCGGGGCTGGACTGGCTGGGAGAATTCTGCCGCCGTCTCCAGCATGAACGATTCCTCTGGGTGTCCTCGTTCAAGCAGCAGTTAATTGGAGAACAATTAGCCTGTTGTTCACCTCCTTGAGGGCGGGCAAGGCTGGGCGGGCCATCCAGCTGAACTAAGGTTCCAGGGCAACAGTGACGGAGCCGGGGTGTCTCCAGGATGGGTCTGGGTTTGTGGCAGCGGCAGGGAAAGTCCAGCGTTTCTATCACCACTGACCACAGTGAATGAGTCACTGACTTGCCTGAGTTGCTCTGACAGACTTGCATTTATTTCTCTTTGTCTCTGTGACAAGGGGACACTTCCACCTTCCCACACTAAACAGGCTGGACCATTCATTATTTTTCATTCTCTTTTTTCCCCCCTGCTCTTCCAGGTAAAGGGCAAAATGGACCATTATGGTGAATTACAGATGGGAAATCAACAAAACATACAAAGATGAAAGGGAAGCATGTTTTTACAAGAAAGCCATTGGATTTGCCTTTTTAAATATCTTCATGTGAATTTCCTTTTTACCAGCTGGCCAATATAGTCTTGGGGACTGGGCTGTCTTTCTGATTAAAGAGGATTTCTTTTCTGCCATTTAATCATCTACTTGTATCCGCTAACCACACTTGGTCCCCTTAAAGAGGACAGAAGTAACACAAGAAAATTCTCAGTTTCTGCCTCCTCAGCCCCTACCCCGCCTCTTTGGCTTCCATGACAAAAAAGGGTGACACAAACAGAGCAGAAATATGTTATCAGGGACTTTCTCAGTTCACTGCACCACTCACTCAGCTAAATCTCGCAAACTCACACACATCTGGCTAGTTGACAAGTCTCGGTGGAATTCAGCTTTGCCTGTACAGGGGAGCGGGGGGATGGCGCTTGGCATGAGACTCACCCTCTGGCTTGCTGACTCCTCAAATGTGCAAGGGTCACAGGCCAGAAAATAGTCCCTCCAAACACATGCACCCTTACTTGGTGTGTTTATACTTTCTCTTCCCCCTCATTTTCCATGCTCAATTCTCTTCTTAAATAAAAACCATTGTTGTCCTTTGGCTGTTTGTAAACTGCACTGGAATCCAGCATTCTGTGCACAAGCTTACTTTCTGCACAACCTAGGAGAAAATATAGGTTCAGGGAGATTTTACATCTACAGACCCCAGACCCACTGCGGATTCTGCAGTTCTAGAACTCACCCTCTCTTAGGTAGTTCAAACAATCTCTGAAAAGGAATACTTATTTAAATACGCTTCTTCTAGTGTTCTTGAGGTATATTGTGAATTATCACAAATATCCCAGATCAAAGATGTACAAAACTATGAACAGGAGAACAAGGATCATGGGAGTACGT
Source organism: Vicugna pacos (assembly GCF_048564905.1). Classification (NCBI taxonomy): domain Eukaryota; kingdom Metazoa; phylum Chordata; class Mammalia; order Artiodactyla; family Camelidae; genus Vicugna; species Vicugna pacos. The sequence goes on along the minus strand of NC_133000.1, from coordinate 19,369,778 downwards.
GGGGCTCCCTCCTTCAAGTCAGCAGCCAGCAGTAAGACAGCAGGAAAGGAGCCACCCAGAACAGTGATGGAAGAGAGAGCCATGGAGGTTAGCAAAGCATATGCTGTGTTTATGAATTACAACAAAGAAAGCCTTAATTTCTAACAGGAATTACCACATGCCGGGAGCATGGACCATATGGAAAAAATCCAATTCTTTGGGTTAAGTAACTTTTAAAAAATGTTGAGATGTATTGTCCTTTAATCAAGTGCTTTAAACATACTTGAACTGGGTTTTTCTTTTTCTTTAAAACTAATATATCATTAAAGTAAAAGTTTCAACTAGTTCAAAAGACTAGCCAAGAACTAAAGACTTCCGTACTGCCGGAGGGTCACTTTCTAGAGATAACAACCATAAACAGGTTCATGCATAGACAAAGCATGTAAAAGCATCTTTACACACATGCATATTTGCTGGGATAGGCTGAAGTCGTATGGAAACATTTGCTATTTTATTTAAAAATTCTCAGCGATAGGTAAAATTCGTGCCACACTGGTCCTATCGTTGGCATAGATTGACTTGCTCTTTTTAACAGCTACATTGCGCCTTATTGAATAGGTCACCATAAATACCTATATCCCAGTCCGCATACTTCCCGGTTACTTCCAAGTTTTAACTATTTCAAAAGAAGATACAATACGCTTTCCTGCAGTTACAGCTGCATGTCTTGTACAGATTGAACTAAAGCTTCTCCAAAAAATACTTTGCCAATCTAGACCCCTTCCAGCAGGGTGACAGCTTCTCGGCATCACTAGATAATAGGATGTATCTAAAACCGTTTTCAATGAACAGGTGAAAAATATCTTATTTTAACACTTTTTTCTTTCATCATGAACAAGACCATGTTTCTTGGTCACTGCATTTTTCTTTGTACTGACCATTCATACAGTTATTTTCTTTCTTTTTTTTTTCCAGATCTTTTCTCTTTATACTTTTTAATTTTTTTAAATATATTTTTATGAAGTATAGTCAGTTGACAATGTTGTGTCCATCTCTGGTGTACAGCACAATGCTTCAGTGATACATGAACATACATATATTCATTTTCATATTCTTTTTCACCATAAGTTACTATAAGGTATTGAATAGAGTTCCCTGTGCTATACAGTATAAACTTGTTGTTTACATATATGTATATATATATATATATATATATATATATATATATATATATATATATATATGTATGTTAGTATCTGAAAAAGAAATAAAAGGGATCCAAATTGGAAGAGAAAAGGTAAAACTGTCATTATATGCAGATGACATGATACTATATATATAGAAAACCCTAAAGGCTCCACTCAAGAACTATTAGAGCTAATAAAAGAATTCAGCAAGGTAGCAGGATACAAGATTAACATACAGAAATCACTGGCATTTCTTTACACTAACAATGAAATACCAGAAAAGGAAAGTAAAGAAACAATCCCTTTAAAAATTGCATCCAAAAAATTAAACTACTTAGGAATAAATCTGACCAAGGAAGTGAAAGACTTCTTTGCGGAGAACTACAAAACACTGAGTAAGGAAATTAAAGCTGATTTAAAGAAATAGAAATATGTTCTTATTTTCTTTTACTGGATTGTTACCGTTTATTGATTGATGCACGAGTCCCTTGTTCAGCAAGGAAATTAGCCCATCACCTGTCGTATGTATTGCGAACACTTTTCCTAATTTTCATTTGTCTGTTGACTTTTGCTTTGGGGTGGAAGGCAGGCTTCTAGCAAATTAGACGTTTTAAACAATACATCAGTAGCTATTTGTATGCGTGGTGTGGACCATGACCTGCTCTATTCGGGGTGTCATGCTTATCTTAGGGAGCAAGGTCACCAGGACTAATTGGTGGACACTCCCCCGAGTTTCACACCATCACAAGAGCCCCTATGATGGTTCACTCCCACCTGGCAGCCTGATCCTCAGTCGGGATCCCAACCCAAAAGTGCCCACCCCTTTTATTCAGAAGTTGCTCAAAAAGGCAATAAACAAAATGTCATTACTCTTTTATTTGTTCCTCCTCCTTCCCCATCAACAATTCTGGGAAGAGTTGGGGGAGAAAGGGAAGTCTGTAACCAGAAGATGTATTCTTGGGTTCCACATCCTCTCCCTCATCATCACCACTGACACTCGTGACTGAGGGTGCAAACCTGCCGCTGGTCCGGACGCACAGAATGACAGGGCACCAGTCCAGCCAGCAACAAGCTCGTCTGCACTTGTGCAGGCGGGGAGCTGGTGGCCAGGTGCAAATCCTGACCCCGACTTGGTCACTGTGTTTATTATCCAGAGCCAGTTAACCTCCGGGGCTCAGATTCCTCATCTATAAAATACAGGTAAGTATGATGCGTCCAAAAAATAAAGAGCAGCTACATCACAGGACCCCTATACAGTAAGAGGAGTTATTCCACAGAGCAATGCCCGGCACGTGGCATGTTTTACATAAGCATAAATAATAATTAGAATAGTATTAATATTCATCCTGATAACGAGACTAGAGAGCAATGTAAGTTAAGAGTGGGATAAAATCCATCAAGTCTTAGTTGAGTACCATGTGACCACAGAAAAGGGAGCCATAAAGGATCAGTCAAGAAATACAGAAAGGAAAACGCAGGACTTGAGTAGGAGTCCTAAGATGAAGCCAAGACAAGTGTGGTGTGCATTCCAAAGGCAGGGAGAGCCTTGAAAAAAAAAAAGAAAAAAAAAACCACCACTTCAGGGACAGGGAGCAAAACTAGTGTGAGCACAACAGAAGGTGCATTGAGACAGGAGGAGACAACTTTAAAACTGTAGCTCGCCAAGGAGTTAACGTCCCAGATAGTTGGACTCTGTTTATTTAAAGAAGAAAGTGCTTATTTACTCTTTGCTCTCAAGCAATAAACTGGATCAGCTGTTATCTCCCAAGTAGAGCTAAGCCCTAACAGAAGAAAGGAAGGTTGCATTCCCAAAGTTTATCTCTAAGGCAAAGGTCTGAAAGGAGAAATAAATGCCTGTCCCTTCAGAAACCCTGCCGCACAGAATGAACTTTCCCGGCTGGTCCCTGCAGCCCCTGGCAACAAATGCTGCAAAGGCAGAGTTCATTCATTCGGGCGTTCATTCACTCAGCGTTTGATGACCGCCTACCACCAGCGCGCGGGCAGCTCCCCTAAGAGATGGGCTACATTCTGAACAAGGAGCCAGGCGTCCACTCTCCCAGGGCTCCTATTCCAGTGTGTGTGTAGGGGTCAGAGGGGGAGCAAGGGGCACAGGGTGTAAAAATAAATCAAAGCATGAGGGAGGCTGGCTCCATCAGATGATGAAAAGTGTTGTGGAGAAGGTAAAAGTGAGCGTTGTCCCGGGGTGGAAAGCCATTCTGAGCAAGTGACATCAGACAATATCTGAATGAGGAGACAGAAGATGGGTAGCAAGAAGTTCCGGGCAGAGAGGACCATCAGAGCCAAGCTGCTGAGTCTGGAAAAGGCTTGGTGTGTTCACAGCACAAAAAAAAAAAAAGCAGACCAGCGAGGCTGGAGCCAGTGATGGGGAAAGTGCCAGGGGAGAGCTTCCTAAACAAAAAGTGATTTTGAATTCCAGCTTTGAAGACCAAACCCACATCTCCCCCTACCCCTGCCCCCGTCTCTGCTGCTGCAGTTTTGGGGGTTTTGTTGGTACCGCCTGCCAGAGGTCTGTCAGCTCCTCCGCTGCAGACACAAAATGCACAAGCTCGGGACCTCAGAAGCTCCCTCGGTCCATGGGTCTCGCTCAGGGATCCAGGATGGGATCCCAAGGGCCTGATTGGAGGAAAGCGAAAGGCTTGGGTGAATATGCACTCACAATTACACTCTGGGGAGCAAGGGAAAGGATTTCAAGACATCTTCAGCAGAATTTTAGTCTAAGTTAGTCGTGGGAAAGATACCTGCCTTTTGTTTCCTTATTTTGCCCATGAGCTTCCAAAAATTAGCACTTGGGACAAAATCAATTGGAAAGGGCAGAAATTCCAAGGGTGACCTACGTGCAAAGCAAACCCAGGGGGATGAGGACAATCACTGGAGTATCGCTAACCTTTTATGATTTATGGCAAAACCACATCCCACCCCCAATGCCATCCTAGTAAACATCCCTTACGGTCACTCTGAAAACCAAAGCAAAACCACAGCTGGATGGAAAACAAACCTCATCCAGTATGGGAATTCTTAAAGACATACCTCTACTTTATTTCTTGGCCTCTTTTCTAAATGTTTCATCTTTATAGTCACCGTGCATATGATAGTATCAAAAGAACTTGCAACTGATGATAATTTAGAGTAGGAAATCTAAGGAATGTCTGTTCTTCCAAGCTGAGTTTTAACTAAATGTGTTTAGTAATAAAATCATGCTTTCTTATATAAACGTTGAATGTAAGTCTGGAGATGTTAAGGCTGACACTTTTTCCCATTTATCATTTACTAGCATGGATTAATAGGCCAGTCTGTATTTGATACTAGATTTCTTTATTCTTAAAATAATAAGACCAAATTTCTCTATGAGGTTATACTGCTTTCTTAAAAAAAAAAAAAGATGTTAATTCCATGGTCACAAGGGGTAAAACTCAATGAGCTTGTCCACAAATTTCAGGCATTTTAAACATTTTAGGTATAGTCATTTTAGGGCAAACCATCAATGCGTGGACCAAAGAATTTTATACTTACTATATCACATGATTTCTGTTCTACTAGTATTTCTAAAGAAGATAAACACCCAAGGTGAATAAATGTATTTTATTCCTGAGTTTGGAATATACATATTATTATTCTCAAAGGTAAAAGCATATTTGTCTTCTGTTAAAATGTGATTTTTTTGTTGTTGTTCAAATCCTTCTATGTACAGCAATACAGAAGGAACTCTGGTTATATGGGGAATAAAGTATTTTTTCTGGAAGACAAAGAGCTAAGACTAGAAGCTAAGAACTTAGTGTTCTTTTGGAATGTTACCATCTGATAGAATAACCAAAAGACACTGTTTCCACTCTTAGAACCTAAGGTATAAAATCACCAAAAATTGTATAAGGTACTAAGTTATACTTAATTTCTAAAGAAGATGAGTTTAAATGTTCATGTGTGTGAAAATGTTTTGCAAATTATAAAATATTGTAAAGTGTAAGGGCACATTGTTATTATTACTGGAGTTGTTTCATTATGCCAATCACTACCACTAAAGTCTTGTCTGTCATTATTTTTGCAGTGACCAGGCCCAGATCATTTAAAATAAGAATGAACAGAACAGTGAGCTGCTCTCCTATAAGCAGAAACAGCTCATGGAAAAAGTTATTCCAAAAAGTTATGGAATCTGAACAATGTACCTCCACTGTCAATTCTTGATTGGTTTGTCCAACAAGTTTTTAAAACTCACCAGAACGGATGGAGAAGAAAAGATACAACTGAAACCTGATAGTGAAGGTAGTGGTCTGAAATAACCAGGTCCTTAACTGGAAAGTCAATATCAAGGCCTATTCCTTATACTTAACTCTAAAGAGTTGTCAAAGTAACACATTTGAATATAACAATTAGCATCAAGAGCTTTTTCATCATGTCAGCACAAATTTATAATATTTTAAGCTGTATTATTATTTTAAACCCTATGTGGTCTTCAGTCTTCTATCACTTTTATCTTACCTATCTATAATAGTTTTAATGTTTAATATGCTTTAAAATGGACAAAACTATATCCTATAAACTGTGTCCCAAGAGTACTTTGTTTTTCTTTAAAAAAAAAAAAGAGATGAAAATTGCCTGAAGTGATAAATATAACTCCCAAAGTCAATTTTAAAACCAATCAAGCTATGGCCCAATAATTAATTAATTAATCTGCAAATATTTATATTTAAAGTAGACTGAGAATCAAAATATCCCTAATTTAGAGAGAAACGGAGGTTCAGAGAGAGAAGGACCTCGTAGAGAAGGGATCAGGACGTAATCGACATGTCTCCTGAGCTCCCTTCCCACAATTAGAGCTGCAAGAAGGAGAAACAGCACGTAGAAAGCAGATTTATAAATCATGACAACATGAGACAGGGTATGAGTGCGTAACTTCAAACATCTTTGAATTTAACAAGCTAGAAACCCCAGAGCTTGATAATTGCTACATTACATAAATGCTTTTCCTTGGTTTCTTGCTTACAATAAATTTACAATAAATATTGACAGGATATTTCAATTTGAGAATTCTAGCCAGTCTGCTCTCTAATGAGACTACAGCCTGTTTGGGTTTTAAAGCACTCTGACATTTAAAAATGTTTACTTCAGGTCTCTAACAGCCACAGAAAATGCTCCCCTACTATAAAAGTGCTGATTGGTTGTACTCTCAAAACAAAATATGAAAAATCCTTAGGTGATTGATTTTTCTGTGATAGAACAACACTCCTTTTTTCCATTCTTGGACAACTGACACTATTATTTATAAACTTGAGTTAAATCGGATAGTATAGTGCTCCAGCCACAATATTTCGATCAAAGGTGTCAGATAAATGCTTTGCCTCTCCAAAGGATAATCCAAAAACCATTTTCCCCCTTCCCTGATACGCATGAAACTTTCTAGAAGGGCCGGCACGTGGCGCACTGTCCACAGAGGATGACACATGTTAAGAACACCCAAAATCTGAATTAAAATTTCAGCTTGTGACAAGGGAGAGCTGTCCTCAGCAAACATGTCAGGCTGCCTTTGGAAGGAAGTCAGAGACCCCTCTGGCCACTTCTGTCCCTAAGAAAGAGAAAAACCACACTTCATCCAAACCAGGGTCAGTGTGATAACCTCCTCCCAGACACAGGTTGCCAGGTGGGTCCGCTCCACCTGAGACTCCAGGGGTCAAGTCGGACCACAAGTTGAGAGAAGAGAGGGCAGCACGGATAAGATGACCAAGCTCCGGAAACAGGGCATCCGAGCATGGTCGCCAGGGCTGGCCTCGGCCACCCCTCCACACAGAGCAGGCACCAGCACTCCAGAACTGGGTTTTTCTGTGTCTGCCAAAATTCAGGCTTCTACCCTGATTTGGATCCATTAGTAAAATTATTATTTTCATCACCACAATCATTAAGTTTATAAAACTCATTTTATGGATGAACTCAGACAGAGGAAGGCCAATAGACTTCATTTCCAAAGCCAGTTTTGATCTATGAGGAGTGGCTGCCTGGGAGTGTGCACAGAGAAGCCTTCCGAGGCCGGGGACAGTGGGGAAGTGCGACCTGCCGATTCCAGGCTGTTCATTATGGGAACAGGCCTGTCAAGTCCCCAAGGCTTACAGCACATGTAGGTAATCAATAAATATTTATTGAAATAATCATTTCATTAATGTAGCTGAGGTCTCTGTGTAAGCGAAGCTTTAAAAAAAAAAAAGGTAACAGACAGTAATGCCCTTCGTTGTAAATATCTGCCTTTATTTATTCATCCGCTCACCAACCTTTCATCTGGGATACTTCAACAGTTCCTCAAGGGGTCTTCCTGCCTCCATCCTTACCCCTTTCCAAACCACACTGCTATTAAAATGACTTTTTCCATAATTGCGTTGGATCATGTTTGCCCTTCTCATGTCTGGTTCTTTATTCTTACTGGGATTGCTCGTGAAGCATGGCACACAAGCATATAAAAACTAGCCACAGCAGACAGAGAAACAGACTGGACAGATGGATGGATGGATGGATGGATGGATGCTGACAAGTTGGTAGGCAGGGATGGATGGCTAGTGGGATGAATAGGTAGAAAGAAGGAAAGACAGAAAGATTGAAAGACCCCAGATATTCACCCAGGACACTTCTGTTAATCAATTTACCAATTATTAATTGGGGGACAACTTTTCTGTTCTCCCAAATACCCTTAGCTTTGACTCACAGACCTTCTTGAAAGCTTGTAACCCATAGGCTTGGGTCAAAGACACCCTAGTGAGACTCTCAGCAGGGGAGGGCCCCCTGGCATTACCACATGGAGAGGCATATGGAGACAATGCCTTTTCCTTTATTCAAATCTTTTACCTGCAGTACAAGGGGCAAGCTCCTTAGCAGTCAGACACTATCTTTCTCCATCTGGCCTCTGAGGCTCTCGCTCAGCTTCCTCTACCACCAATCCCCATTCCCCAGGAATGAGCCCCTGATAACTCCCTGAGCACATCATGATGTTTCTAGTTCCATGTCTTTTCTCATGGTGGTTTTGCTTTTTCGTCTGCTTGAGAAACTGAAAACCCTGTTTATAAATTATCCCATGCCACACCCTGGGAAAAGCCGGTCATTTCCTTCTCTGTGTTAGCTCCGTACCTCCCCTATAAATATTTCTATAGTTGCACCCGTCACATCTTTTCTCAGTGAGTTGAAATGATTATCTGCAAACTGGTTGAGAGAAGGAACTTCGTCTTAATTTGCATCTGTTTTTGTAGCACCTGGCACAGTGTGGAAACACTGACTATAACTGGGGATACTTTCAGGGTTGCCAGATTAGGAAGCAAGGGGAATAGTGATGAAGTTAACCAACAGGGGGCATGAGAAAGAGAAGCAGACTGTTTTGTGAGATGTAATTTGTTTCATATGGAGACATTCAAATTTCAAAGTCCCAGTAAGATATGTCTCCAAAAAAAAAGAAAAAAGAAAAAGTTGGGGAATCTGGGTCTAGAGCTGGGGGAATGGGTTAGAGCTGAAGGTAGTCATTTGGGACTTGTCTGTATACAGGTAACAATGAGAGCTACCTACACAGAGACCTGATGAAAATGGATGGATGGATAAAGAGGACCCAATAAAAGCTAAGAAAGGGAGGTAAGAAAAGGGCTCTGTAGTAAGGCTCTGGGGAAGAATAACATAAAAGAACCTAGAGGACTTGAGGCCAAAGGCATTAGGAAAAAAGTTAGAATAAGAAGGAGTTTCATCCTTGCTAGTGTCTCATAATGGTCAAGTGGGGTGAAAACTGAACAGAGATGATGGATTTTACAACCTGGGGGGATGGGGTGCAGGGAAAAGTGAGACGTCACTGAGAGCAAGTTCAGTGGAGGGAAAGGACCAGGAAGAAGCAGACTGTAGTTGGTTAGACTGAACGAGCATTGTTCATCCAGACTCAGTACTGAGACTGCGTCTGCAAGAAAGATGGCTGAGCAGGACGCCTTCAGTGGCTGCCTGGGTGGGGAGTGGAGGGGAGGAGAGAGTGATGGAGAAGCAGAGTGAGAAGGAATTCGCAAGTGCACAAAGCAGGAAGGTGTCTACTCTTCCCACTGCGACATTTTGCTTTATATCTGGGGCAAGCTGGCCTTAGGAAAATGGTCTCACAATTCCTGTTGGTGATGAATGTCTGCCCCCACCTCATATTCCTCATGGTTGCATGGAGGCAAAGGAATATCAACTTCCCAAGAAAATACAGACTCTGCCTTCCCACTTATTTCTCCCTCAAAGGAATAATTCACCTGATTTGTGTTGGGGAAAAGTTATTGAGCTTGTCCAGCTCATCACCTTCCTCCCTTAAAATCACAGGAGGTACACGACCTCCTGTTGGGTTTGCTTTCAACAGCCTGCCACAGCGAGGGAAGAGCGGGGATCTCTGGCTCCGCCTGCAACTCAAGGGCCAGATAATATCAAAGGAGCAGTATTAAGAAGCCCGTGTGGTCACACATGTAAACCATATCCTCGAATTCAATCATATTGATAATAAAGCTCATGGTACGTGCTCCATTTGTTTGACCGATGTTTGCCTCTGAGAGAGCTCTGAAATCAAGGAGAGAATCCACGCTTGATTACTACCACCTTAAAAACTACTTTTCAAGGAGATGGTCAGAAAAACAGAAATATAAGGCCTCCGATTCCTCATCTGAGATTTGAAGGGATGGAAGTAGTCATGTCTAAAGTCCCCTTCATCAATCTCCAAACATTTCCTTGTTATTGAATGCAAGTGCGTATTAGACAAGTAGGAGGAACCAAGAGTCAGAGACAATCTCAGAAACAAAGGGAGGTGAGGATTGCAAGGAGAAGCAGGCAGTCAACTGTGTAGTACAGCAGAAAGGTCTCCTGGGATGAAGACAGATTAAGAGATCAGAGGGCACCTTATCAAAAGCATCCTCTGAGAGAGGATGGGATTAGTAGAGTGGAGACCACTGTATATAAACAAAAATGTATCTGCACACCTACAGACGCAGAGAAAAAGACACAGACACACAAACATAGACGGGATTTCAAAATTGTAGAACAGATAAACAAGATTATACTGTATTAGCACAGGGAAATATACACAAGATCTTATGGTAGCTCACGGAGAAAAAAATGTGACAATGAATATATATATATGTTCATGTATAACTGAAAAATTGTGCTCTACACTGGAATCTGACACAACATTGTAAAATGATTATAAATCAATAAAAAAATGTTAAAACAAACAAAACAAAATAGAGAATCAATCCGGAAAAAAATTTCCTCCCAATTTCACTGGCTAGAAACTCTACAATTATATAAGCCTCTTCCCCCACTAGATTGCAAAACTTTGTGCCTCTGCTGCTAAATTTTCCCAGAGAAAAAACAAAGCCACGAAGTGCTTAAAAGAAAATGCTAAGAATCATTTGGCTCAAAGAACAAAACAGAGACTTTTAACTGAGCTGAAGACGGCAGAATATTATTTTGCTCTCTTGTCCCTTGGAAGCCCTGAGACCTTTTCAGTGCCAACATTCCCTGCGCCTGGGGCTTAGGTGAGGGGGGTTTCCACGTTCTGTGCTCGGGGGGCGGCGGGGGGAGCAGTGATGATCGAGCAGGGGTCAGGGCACTTGTGGCTTAAGGACTAAGAGATCTCATCTGATTCATCAGTGAGCACCTCTGGGAACAGAGTGGAGAAAGCAATTTGTCTTCCTTTTTGCTCCTGCTCAAACAGAAATCTCACTCAGCTTTGTCCTGAATTCTTGCACAGGAAATCTCGGCTCACCTGCCTTTTGAGACACAGGTCTCCAGCGGGCACCCCCCAGAGGCAGGAGTAAGATGTGTTCCACGCAGTGAGATCAGTTGCTATGCGTTCCGCTGTGGCAACGGCGGTTCACAAGGGCAAAGCTGATCCACCCAGCTTTCAGCTACAGTCCCCCTGGAATCTGTCCCTGCTGTTAGAGGGATCATTATCTGGTTATCCCCGAGGCCCATTCTTACAGTTTTCACATAAAAATCACCTCTTGCGTAAGACATGAAATTTAAAATCATCTCCTCGTGGATGTCACTGAGTCACTCCATTACCTCTGGGACAGATATAAATTATGCATTCTTTGATTCTCTTTAAAATTTTAGAGACACAGGGGGACAGAGCAGAACCTCACTGGCACTAAAAAATACAAGGCATTCCAGAAAGAAACAATAACTTGTGTGATATCAACCGCGCCTCTGGCTCCAAAGGCTCCCTGCTTGGTCAAGGAAATCGCGTAAAGCATGGGAAACGAACAGCAGGCTTGCATGCTAATGACTGCTGGTGACAAGGACTCACTGAATGTCACTGCTTCGTGTCCTCATGCTGCTCATTTTTCTTATCTCAGTGACTTCTCCTTTCACAAGACTGATGCACCCCCATGAATTAGCATCCTTCTGAGTGTCTGCAACTGAGAAGGCACTCAGAAATGTCTTATCCGAACTCTAGGCGCCCTTCTGCCTGCCCTTCCCCCAGTGCCACTCCTTAACATTGAGAGAGTTATTCGTCTATACCATGGGAATGGTGCTGTATGAATCCTCTTGAGCTAGTTCGATTTTCACCTCTCGATGCTGCCAGGGCCTGCTATCATACGTGTGTTCCTATTTTCATGAGGGCGTGACATTTTTCTAATCAGCATGAGTAAAATGCAATGGCTTTCGCTGCAGGAATTAAAAAAAAATGTGCATGTTCTCCTGATCTCCTGCTACAATGACCTATTTCACACCAGCATCTGCTCGGGGCAGATGAACCGTTCCAGATGTGAGAGAGCTGCATCGCACAGCAAGAATGCTACCCAGACATCCACGGAGGGCCACAGATGCTCCATTCCATGGTCCGTATTCAGCATGCACCTGGCTAATTTCTTCCATTATTATTCTAATGAAAGAACCTCCCTTAGAGAATCAAACCCATGGTATATTGTTGGCCTCAGATGCCTGAGATAACTTGAAGACAAATAAAAGAACAGCATCCCCCCGCCCCAAATCAGTCTTGCCACAGACGTTAATTCAATTGCTTGGACTCTAACAGCTGCTGCCGAGACTTTGAGGAGTTTCTTCACTGATGGGAAAAGTGAGACAAACTCCAGTGTCCTGCTTTAAAGGCTTTCCTCGGGCAAAATGCACTGTGCAATATTAATTTTTCAGTTTAAAAATTAGAGGTATTCGGAAACGGTCACTGCCCACCCCAAACAGGAGAGAAAAATCACCGTTCAGATAATAAAATGTGTACAACTGTCACTGAAACATATGCCAATTCTGAACAACATGCCTGGAAGCCCTTGACCTAATGAGGTTAGTGACAGGGATATGGATGGCCAGGAAAGAGAATGAAACTCAGAAAGAATTTTAGTCGTGAACTGCCATATTTCTCCTGTCATTTATTTAGCCAGTTTTCTCCCTCAAAATTACAACACGGGACCACAAATCTTCAAGGCTAATGCTGCATACGACGGACTAAGGGCTATTTGAAATGTAATATAATATGTGTATCAACTTGACAGGAAAAAACAGAGCACGTGCGAAGGACTTTTCAGATAGGTCGGGGTCTTATAATCAATCAGGAGTGTGAACCGCAAAACAGCCATTCCCAGGCAATCGGGGAAAGTGCACTATGGTTGGTCAGTGGGTTCTGGAAAAGCAACGCTCCTTTGGGCCTGAGCACTTGGTGGCAGGGACCTATTCTCTTATCCCTGGCCTCCAAGGTACAATCCATGCATTTCTACTCAAATTGATGCCATGGGTTAAAATCAGAGCTTGGACAACATCAATGGAAGTGATGCGATGCTCCCCAAGGTTCCCATCTCCGTAAATCGCTGTCAGACATCGGAGGGGGGAAGGCACCCGGAGTTCTAGCATGCCTACCAAACAGCCGCTTTGGTTTTCCCCTTTAATCCCAGCCAGGGCACCTGTGCTGTTTCAACACCTGTCGTGCTTGAATTCTTGGTAAAGAGAAACCACAGGTTTCTGACAAACATGCTTTATCATAGTAGGGGATGCCCCCTCCTGAATCACTGCACACATGTTTACTCAGCGACCCGGAGGGGTGGGAGATCCTGGACATTCAAGGTTCCTCCGCAAAGACTGGCATCCATGAGGCAGATGCCGAGCCGCACCATGCCTACCCCTGCCTGATGCTCTAGGAACCATGTAACAGATTGAAATGGGAAGGAAAAGGAAATGGTATCATTGAAGCTCTACGTTCTTGTCCCTTCCCTTGTGGATGTTTCTGAGAACAGAGACAAGACTAGGAAAATGCATAGGTCATAGGACACAGAAGACAAACAGGACCAGGAAGACTCAAGAGAAGTTCTTCTGAACCAGTTGGGAGGCAGGTAAAGAGGGTGAGGGGCGCGCCTGGAGGGAGGGCACAGGAAGACCCCGATGCCTGCTAGGAGCTCATGCTTTACAAGGTTTAGGCTAAAGTTCACCTAAAACTGAATTTAAAATTTGTTGTAAGCACCTATAGCTAAGGAATATTTTCGATTTTGAAAGAGAAGGTGCGAGTGTCAAGTGTGTAGTGAATCGCCTTTCAGTCTTGACTGAAAAAACATCCGTCTAAAGACTTCCTGAGAGAAGGCAGGGGCCTGTGAGCGACCTTCCCCCTTGGTGTTTTAATGGGGACTATGAGGAAGTTTGACTTCATCTGACACTTTCAATCTCCGAGTCCTCCTTGGAAAGAGCGCAAGCAGGGACTGCTTGCCCGGTGAGAGTTGAGAGGAAAGGCTGCCGGGCTTCGACCGTTTTCATAAAACAAGCCAGGTAAATCTTGGACAATGACACCACTGCTGCCTTCATTATACCTGCGCCCTGCCTCTGACAAGTGGAAAACGCATCAGCTGCTCTCTGGACACAGGCAAGTGACTTGGAAGACTTCCGCAGACAGTGCTCAGGCCTTATCTTCTGAGCATCTAAACTCAGTTTTATTAGACCGTTCCTTACAGTGCCTCCGCCTTCCTGTGGCCCCATCAATCCTTCAGCTCTCCTCAAGAGGCCCGTGTTACAGGATGCTTTTATACCGTTATTATTAACAAGTCACCACTTATCCCCATGGCTCGGAGCAATGAGACTAGGGTTGTCACCAGAAGAATAAGACACAGATTCCTCAGTCACTTTGCAAAGTTCCAGCTGAAGTTCTCTTCACCCAGTAAGACGCCTGCCTGGTCACGTGGAATTCTGCACCAGGGTCTCTTTTGGAAAATCAACCCACACAGGTGGCATGACAGCCTAGCTCCAAGGGGTGAGGATGTACGCATGGACTGCAGCTAAGGGTTAACGCCTGGGCGAGGGAGGATTTAGCAGAGCACATCCTAGAAATGCATCGTAACAGGTAAGTTCCTAAAGACTAAAAAGGAAAAAAAAATGAAAGAATTTACATTCTGTTGAAATGTATTGACCTTGTAGTCTAATGAGAAATTTATGAGAGTAGATAATGGAAGAAAAAATATTTTCTTCAATTAAAAAGACAACTCAGGGAGAAATGTTCAGAATGAAGAAAATGAGATCTTAAAAGCGGTCAGAGTAATTGCCTGTCTAAGAAATGCGAATCCAGTCCCAGTATGTCCCTACTTAGATAAGCCCCAAATCTTCAATGGGACCTCTCGCACTATGATGACAGAAGGCCAGGGTATTTGAGAAGTTTAATGAGAGGAGGGGAGTATATTGTCTCTCCTTCCGCTGTTAAGACCCAACCCACCTGGCACTCAGGTTTCTGCTTTTTCCATGAAATCTTCCCACACAGATGGGGTTAGGTTCCCGGGTGTGATCTTACAGGACTCCACTTTTCCTTGATACAAATCACACTTGTAGTTACTTCTCTCTGTCTCTCCACCCCGCACCCCTAGACCTGTGCTGTCCAGTATGGGAGACACTAGCCACATATGGCTGTTGAGCACTTGATATGTGGCTGGTTCAAATTGTGATGTACTTCTGTGCAAAATATAGATTGGATTTGGAAGGCTTAATGTGAATTCCTCTTGAAGGAATGCAGCCCGGCTGACACCTTGGTTGCAGAGCAGTGAGAACTACCTTAGTCTTCTGACCTTCAGTGCTATGAGAGAATACATTACTGAGTCTGTGGTTAATTGTTACAGCAGTAACAGAAAACTAATACACGTGGCTGCTAGAAGGTGTACGTGGATGGGTCACGTGACATTTCTGTTGGCCAGCACTGGGTTCAATTATAAGCTCCCCGAGGGCAGGGACTGTGGGTTTCACACACGGCTCCCACCCTGTCCCCAGCACATTGCCTGGCTTGTGCCGCTCAGTCCAGAACAGCAGGGATGAATTAAGCAATTTAAATAGAGACAGTTCCTCTCCTTTCAGAAATTTATAACCCACCCATTATTCTGATAAACATTTATTAAGCACTCACTCTGAGCCAGGTACCGCGCAAGGCCCTGAGGATATAAAAATAAACAAGAAGTGGTTGCCAGGAGCTGGAGGGAGCGAGGCACAGGGAGCAACTGCTTGGCAGGTATGGGATTTCCTCTTGAGATGATGAAAATGTTTTGGAATTAGATAGCAGTGGTGGTTGCATAACATTATCAATGTCCTAAATGCCACTGTTTCACTTTAAAATGGCTAATATTTTGTTGCGTGATTTTTATCTCAATAAAAAATAATCATAATAAAACAAGAAGATGGCACGGTCCGGGATCTCAGCGTAGCCCAGGGTTGCATGTACGTACGTATGTACTTGCCTTACAGCGCTCGGGCCTTAGGCCAGGCAGCCATAACCAGGCTGCCACTGCTTCGGGGGGACCAACGGCCAGGCGGAGGATGTGCCAAGGTAAAGAGGTGGGTGTCAGGGACGGCTTGAAAAGATAAAACGTCAGCTGTTTTAGCTAAATCGTCAAAGATGAGCAGGATTTCTTTCTTTTTAAAGCACGCAAACGGTGGAAGAAGCAGTATTCCAGACAGAAAGCTCAAACATGTAAGTGACCCTAGATGACTTTTCAATTCTTGGCAGTCTCTGTCGGCCTCTGCCTCCATGTCCCTCCCCTACCTGACCGTCCTTTGATCAAGAAGGATTTCATTTTGTTTCCCAAAGTTGTGACACATATGAAAACGTTTATTTCTAATTCTTACTAATAATGAATGGAAAAAACAAATCTGTGCTCTCAGTTCAAATATTACCTTCTGAGAAAGACCTTCCTATCAAAAGGAGAATCACTCAACAGTTACAATATAAAAGTCACCCTGAGTTACTTCCTTCAGATCATTATCTGATATTTTCCTGTTCACTGTTTGTTTACTTCTGCCTCCTCTTTCTAGAATGCCAGCTCAGTCTGAGCATGACTGGTATGTCTCACTCACTGCTTTATCTGCAGCATTTATAAGTGCCAAACCTGGGGGAGTGGGGACAGCTCAGTGGTAGAGAGCACACTTAACATGCATGAGGTCCCGGGTTCAATCCCCAGTACCTCCATTTAAAAATAGATAAATAGATTATAAAATATTTTTTAAAAATCTTAGAAGGCACTTTTGTTGAATGAATAAGTGAATGAATGGATAAGAAATTCAAATATTATTACCTGACTTAATTCCACATCCCATCTCCTCCCCACAATGATTTATACAACTTTATTACTGGAAGATTTATTAATCTTATATCTATCCTAGAGGTCATATTTGATTTATTGAGTATTGTAGGATTAATTAAGAGTATGGGACCAGAAATCCTATTGCCTAGATAAAAATTCTAGTTCCTTTTTTTTCCTTCTAGTGTATGGCCTTGGGTAAGCCACTTAACCTTTCTATGATGTGGGTTTCCTCATCAGTTAAAATCATTATGTCACAGGGTTGCTTGAAGACTGAAAGTGTATGGAATAGTGCCCGGGACCTACTAAGCTCAGTAAATATAACTCCAGAGTGGGTTGAAGTCACAAAAAAAAAGAATGGTGGCTTAAAAAATGGAGAATTTTCCACCCTCAAATGGCTTTAGAAGTGAGTCTTCTATTCCCAAAGGTGTTCAGAGACTTAATTATCCACTTGAAGATACTGGATTTATGCAGCAGAAAGCCATTAACACTAGGTAACATTTACCATCCCCGCTTCCTACTCTTGCAACCTTAAGATTCCACAGTCGTGACTAATACTGTAAACTGAAGCTAAGAAGTATATGGCACAGTCCCTGAATGCAACAAAGAGCCTTCAGCCTCCAGCAAGTACCCAGCAGATGCATCTGCACCATCTTCTGAAGAGAGTTCGTGTCCTTTCTGTGGGGAACCTCATGTTAACTTCTGCCCATGGGTGTCCGTGTTCCCGACCGCCTCACGCAACTACAAGGAATTAGGGGTGGATGAACGTGGGAACTTGAGCACAGATGTTCTTGGAGACATAAAGAGACTTGCTCAGAAGGCTCTGGATAAAGAAAACTAAGGGTAAACTGAAGGGAAGAAACTACCAAGAGTTTGCGATCTGCAAATGAGACAAAAACACAAACAAAAGACCAAAAACCACTATGATTCTTAGTGGGAATTTAAATATAATTCAATTTTAATTTTAATCCCTTTTAATTTTAATTCTAATGTAAACATTAGAATGTAAAGAATTTAAATATATTCACGTTTAAAGAAAACCATAACTTACTGCAGACAGAGGGAACAAGACGACCTCTCCCAAAGAGTCCCTAGACAGAGGAGGGGAAAATAGTTTCAAGGGGTCCTTTGAGATGTCCACCAAGTCAACCACACAGAGGGCAGGGCTGGGCGGTCAGGGCTATGTGTGCCCCGAGGTGCACCCGGATGCCAGCAGCTGGTAGTGGGGGCTTTTTTCAAGAAAGTGAGACCCGAAAAATCTAAATCTAGCTTCAGAGTGAAAGAATGAATCTGTGGGCTTCTTCTGACTCTGTGATATCAAGACATAACCTGGGACACTCATGTCCTTGAGAAACACAGAATCCTAAATCACCGGCTACACCAGAAAAGACCATCGTATGGTATTCTGCATTCATTTTTATGTTAAGCGCATCTTTATCATGCTCAGTTCTCTACAAGTTAGTAAGTCGTGTGTGCTTGGTCAGCCGACCTTCGGCTTTTTTTGTTTTGGTAAACAATAATGGACCCTTCTGGTACCAGCAAGTGATGCTAGGAGCATTCGTAGGCATATTATAAGTTACTTTTCACCAGTGGTAGATCTGGAGCAGCTTCTCTGTGACGTATTTTCGAGCACTGGCCAGACTAGCTGCACTGAGAACAGTTCCCGTGTGCTCAGGTGAAGACCTAAAAATACACACTCACTCTCCTTCCTACCGCAGTGAAAGTCATTTTAAACCACCCTACAAAAGACTTTGATGTCAATATGTGTTAGCTTCAGCTAAGCTGTTTCAAATCCTGTCCACACATTTGGGGGGACTCTTTCAGATTCTGATGAGCTAGCCAAAAGTGACACTGGAATTGTTAGACTGCTTCCACCCTGCTGGCACACCACAATTTTTAGTAAGCTCATCCTGAGCTCCAAGAACTTTAGATTTTATTTTTATAGGTAAGGTTCCGCCCTCTTTCAAGGGAATCCTGAGGGTTTCTTTTTTTGTGTGCCATATCTACAGAAATTTGCATGAGTCTTTAGGGATTTATTTTAGAACCAAATAAGTTTTAAATTCATGTATATATGTTATTTAGCATGCCATATTTACATTCAAGAACTTGTCAATTTAATACAGCTTGCCCTTTGGGAGATCAATAGCAGCAGATGGTAATAAAAGTGAGGACTGCTGAAATATGAGATACAGAATTATTTTAAGGCTATTGGAAGAGTTAGTTTATTTGGTAGGCCTTTCTTGGATCTCTTGCATGCTAACAAGAACAAAATATTGGGATGGGAAGGGCCTGACTCAAGCAATTTTAGTAATCTCTGATTCCTACCAGTTCCTTCTGGAATCACTATTTGTTTCATCAGATCCCCAGAGAAGGAAAAAAGTCCAATTTCTTTCATGCACATTTTAAAGTAATTTTTAAAAATCTTAAACCGCCTCATAAGACATAGAACTATCTTATAAATGAGAGGGAAAGAAATTTTAAAAACATTTTCCAACCACACATGGTTCTAAGTTACAAATGATGCTCTCTCTAGAATCCTAGGGAGACCTTTGGCTGTCGCAGTAAACTGGAGGCATCTACCAGCCTAAACTGTGTCGAAGCTGGTGAAGGCAATACCCTGCAATACACAGGGTGGGCATTCACTGAGAGAAATCGTCCCTACCTAGAATGCCAACAGGGGACACAAGGGAAAAATACAGAAACAGATTAGGAGCACAAAGTTATGTCTCTCTTTCCATTCATGATAAATCAAATGGACAAAAAAAATAGGTAATGATATAGAATATTTGAAAACCATAATTAAAATAGCAGATCTAGTCAGTATAGATCATACCCATATCCTGGAAAGAGAAAAGATCCTCTTTCCCAGTATCCATCAAATAGGCACAAAATTTGACAATCTTATTAGGTCACAAATACAACATCCACAAATTCCCCTAAATAGGAAAGTGTAGAAAACATTCTTTTATCACAATGCAATAAATCTGTTCACTACTAACAAAACTACAAAAAAGTATACCTTATCTTCTGAAAATTTTAGCTCTCTCATAATTTGGGGGTCCAAAAAAGTACCTTTAGGAAACAACTATATGAAAAACAAAAAAACCCTACGGGATAGCTAAAGTAGTGCTCAAAGGAAAATTCATAGACTTAAACAGTTTATTAATAAGCAAGAACAAATAAAAAATAAATTAAGCATCCAAGTTAGGATGTTAAAAAAAAACCAAAAACTAAAGAAAGCAGAGAAAGGAATACACCTAAGTATAAATTAATTGGAAGAAAGACGAGAGTTAATAAATAAATCAAAAAGCTAGTACTTAAACTGTTAGCCAACCAAATGGGATGAGGAAGGAGGCTGCTACAATTATACAAAATAAGAAACAATAAGAGCAAATAACACCAATATAGAAGGCATTTCTGATAATAGATTCCTTTGATCAACTCTTTACAAATAAATTTCAAAACTTGGATGAAAGAGGTAATGTTACAGAATACATGGTATGCCAAACTGGCTCCAGAAGGAAAAAAGATCTAATCAGACAAACTATCATGCAAATAAAGGAAGTAAACGGTTACCCTAAAACTGGACACACACACACACACACACACACACACACACACACACACACACACGGCTTAGATGGTTTCACAGCACAACTTGCCAAAATTTTTAAATAACAGATAATTCTGGTATCATTTAAACTCTTCCAGAGCATAAGGGGAAAAAGACAGGGGTGATTTCCAAGTTCTTTTTGCAAAGCGATAATAACACTGATACCAAAATCCGACAGACTGCATACACCAAATAGAAAATTATAGCACAAACTCACTTAGGAATAGCAATGCGAAAATCAGAAACTAAATATTGACAAACAGAATCCAGCAGCAAATACAATCATCTACATGGCCAGATGGAATTTATTTCAGAAATGTAAAGAAAAAAAGCAACAGTATTAAAAAAAAAAATCTGTCAACACCGAATCCCTCACTGTGGCATTCAATGCCTTTTAGAGGATGGTGGTCGTCCTCTCCACAGGAATCCCCCACTCCAATGACACCACACTACGCCATTCAGTCTTTCACATACTTAACGCTATTTCCTGTCCCTGGACCTCTAATAATTTTGTATCTGTGTTTGGAATGTCATGGGCCCCAACTTCCTCCCAGTTCTAAATATTCTATCCATCCATCAAAACTGTATTTAAATATAAAATCATAAGAAAAGCTTCCTTGCTTCTCCTCACAATCAGAAACCTATCTCCTTCTGTTAAACAGCTGAAAAGCTCTGTCTCTCTCCCTCTCTCATAGTACATGTACTGACCTGTGTATTAAAGTATTTGCACCTTGAAGGTACCACTTCTCCTATTAGACTAGAAACCTTTTTGAGGGTAAGGGCCATGTCTTTAGTAACCCAATCACCCCAAGCGCCAATCTTTACACACTTGCATGTTCTGGTGCAGACACATACACACACACAAATTCAAAATGTAAAGGTAAAAAGCGAGCTGAAGGCTTGTGAGAAACGGTTTTCCTTAAAATGTTGCTGTGTGCACACAGAATAAAAAGTTAATATCTGAAACTCAGCAGGGCAGTAGCCATGCCAGCCCACTATCATTCCTACGGCTGGAATCATGGAGGAATGACATGCCCGCGAGCTCCAGGCTAAGGAACCCCAATTACCTTCCACCAGCACGGTGACAGGGACGGCTTCTGCAGAAGTCAAAGAGCCACTAGACCCGCCAATCCAAGGCATGGGGTGGGGATGAGTAAGGGAGCCAGGATGGAACTATTGGTTTCATTAGATTGCTGGCTTGGAAGCGAGTACTTCGCACACCCACACACGTCCCCCTACTACACACACCCACCCTCTTCACATGTTCATTTTCACGAAGCCCAGATATTAACTTGTGTTCTAAAATATCGCCGAGAATGTGTAAGCTTGCAAGACAGTCACAATGTCAAGTTTCAAAATGTCCGTGTAATTTGTTACGCACAGCGGGGTCAACAGTCCTATCAGAGCTGCACCAGAAGGTTTGCCAAGAGCAGAATATTAAACAGAGCCCAGACTATAGGACTGAGTGTGAGACACTGACATGGGGTTAGATCGATACAAAAAGGCCACATCCCAACCACTGTTGATACGTTATTTTGAGAACTGGACTTTCAGCATAAACCTGTTACATTGTTACCAGGTGCAATTTCAAAAGCGATTAAATCTATGAAATGACATATTTCTGGTTCATTCTGAATACTGGAGTTACAGTTTATTTTATGACCACATAAAACAAAGAAGCTGAAATAACCAGCACTATTTTTTTTTTTTTTTGCCTGCTCCTCATGTTGGTCCATCCCTGCTTTAGAAGGTGCCCTTTTAGGTACTTGAGATGTCCACTCCTGGTCTTCCTCCTCCCCCTCTCATGCTCCCTCATCTCCGCAGACTCCTCTTTCCCCCTCTGCCCTTCTATTTCAGTGGTCCCCAGGCCTCCATATTTCAGCCCTCATCTCAAGTCATCTCATGCCACTCCCCCTGCCAATTCAGAGCTTACTACTCTTCACGGTTTCAACCCAAAACTAAAAGCCTTATGTCACCAAAATCTCTATCTCCAGATAAGAATCATATACCCAACTCTCCCCAGTTTGTTATCAGCTGCACGTGCATAAACTGAACTCACTCTCTCCTTACCAACCAAGAGAGAATAAATGATGGCCCCCCAAAGATATCCATGTCTTCATCACCAGAATCTCTGATTATGTTACCTTACATGGCAAAAGGGATTTTGTAGATGTGATCTGGTTAAGGGTCTTGAGACTTTCTGGGCAGGCTCAATATAGTCACAAAGGTGCTGATAAGAGTGAGACAGAAGAGTCTGATTCAATGTGGAAAAGACTTCACTGGCCATTGCTGCTTTTGAAGGCAGAAGAGGGCCATGAAGCAAAGAATGTCAACAGCCTCTAGAAGCTGGAGGAAGTAAGGACAGATTCTCCCCTAGAGCATCTGGAGGGAGTGCAGCCACGCTGACACCTTGATGTTAGCCCACTGAACCCATTTCAGCCTTCTGGCCTCCAGAATTGTAAGACAGCAATTGTGTGCTGTTGGAAACAATTAATTTTGTGGCCATAGAGGGCACTTGTAGTACCAGTTCCCTTCTTAGTCTGTGGTACCACCCTGAAGCATCCTTACATTCTTCAGTCACTCCTGATTACCACTCTGCCTCCTAAATTCTTCATGTTCCCTCCCAACCATCTGTTCTCATCTCCATGGGTACTCCCTGAGACAGATCTGCATCCTCCGAGTCTTTACTAGTCTCCTTGAATCTACTTAGACCACTCCTTCCCCCCAGCTCCAGCCTGGGCAAGATCAGTCTTCAAACTGTCCCCAGAGGATATCTACAAGCACAAATCTGATCAAGACTCAAGCCAAATGGCTCACTACTGACAACAGAGTGGCAATAAGTTTATCTGATAAAAAGGTCTTCATATTTGACACCCATCTAATCATCCAATTTTAATCTCTGTCCTCTGTCCAAACTTGGCGCTCTGCACAGAATTCCATTCATACTTGGTGCTTTATTTTTGCTCTGTCTGTCTGGTGTTCCCTCACTACTTGTCTAACTGTCTAACATACAGAATCAACTGCATTGGCAAGCTCTCGACAGTGACCTCCTGGAAGGCTGGGACCTCCCCCCATCTCCTTCTCAGTGCCTCGTCCGGCCCTGACTCTGAACAAACAGGAGGGACAAGCCTCTCCTTCTCATGACCTCTGACATATGCCCTCCCTGTCTTTCTCCTGCTTTGGGTTCATATTTGGCTTTGGAATTACTTTGAGAATTAACCCATGCCCTCAGACTCATATATTTTTAATGAGCAGGTACTCGATTTGAGAAGTGGTACCAGAACAACCAGCCGTGGCATCACAACCACTTCTTCTAGTGCAAAGAACTTCCCCTTAAAAGACAGCTTCAGGACAACAGACATCTGCCAGTGCCAATTCTGCTACAGCTGGAGACCCACTCGAAGCTATTCTTACACCACCTCTTCATTTGCCCTTCTTGGTTATAAGGAATTCCACTTCCTTTCAGTTTGCAGCATAGATAAACTTTTGTACTTTCAAATAATTTTCATTCCTTTTCTCTGGCCCATATCCAATTTCCTGATATTATGTTTAAAATATGGAAATGAAAACCAGATTCTAACATGGGCTTTATCAATGTTTAACACAGTGAGTGGATTATTTCATGACTGTTGCATGTTACGTTCTAGTTAATGCAACCTAGATCATGTTAACCTTTTGGTAACAGTCCTATGTTGCTGACTCGTATTCCTGAGTGACAGGGTGAGAAGGACTTTTTACCTTCAGAATACCTACGTGTCAATTCCATTCTTTATGGTGGCTAGGATAAGTTACCAGTATTTTTTCCTAGAATAATAAAAATCTCACACTTTTGCAAAGAACTGTCTGACGCACTGACAGGAGAGATGAGCTTGACTTGATGTTCTGCTCTATAGCTGGAATCATTAGACTGAAATCAGAGCCTCACAAGGTTCTCTAGCAGTTTTCTTCATTTTTAAATATACGCTATATATTTATGTGGGCAACAATTTAATTCCAACTAAAAATAAATACAACACTTATCCTTCAACTATCAGTTGAAACAACTTCATTTTAGAAGCCATAAATGCCAGAAATGATTTAGACAGACCATGTGGAAATAGTTTAAGGAGTTATCATCTGATTTCATAACCTCTCTGTATTTTTTCATTTAAGTCTACAATGAGAAAGACACAGTTGAGAGCAGAAAACTCCTAAGTAAATCTACTTTTCTGATAAAGCAGTGGAAATGAAGACCCAAATTATGTTTCTGAAGTGACATGGGACAAGGTAAACAACAAAAAAAAATTCATCTCTAATTGACTCCTGGAGAAAAAAATCTGAATCCAGATTAAGTAAGGTTCTATTAACTTAAGAAAATTAGTTCATTTAGCTTTCCCACACTGATCTAATAAAACTGAAGCAAACACATTAATAAAAATTTTTGGACACTTGTTAAAATAGACTTAATATTATCTCATTTAAACAAGATGTATAAGTGAGTGGATTTGGTGTGGAAAAATCTAGATCACAGTCTTAGCTCATTTGCTATCAGATCAAAAAATTCATATTACCCCTCTAGATACCTTTCTTTTTCAATAATGACAGTCAGTAATCACACTAATGCTTATACCTGTCTTCTCTCCTCTGCCGTGAGTATGGCTGAGAAATCCACACAACACTTAAAAGTATAAAGAATAAATTAAAATACAAACCTGTGATATAGACCAGTATGATCTATAGAACAAGGCTGAGCGTTCTGATGTAAGGAAAGTGGGGCTGAAACGTGAAGCTGAAAGTCTTCCTTGAGCTCCATGTCCCACACCTTCTAGACATGTGGCTTCTAAGCTGTAGTTTCCTCATCAGTGCATGAGACTGACTGTCCAGTTTCCAGATTTTATACTTACCATGGAAATTCTACTCAGACGCTCAGTAAATAAATGATAAAAGCAAGGCTCTTCTGGTGATACAAATGTAAGGATGGAGGGTGTTGCTCACTCTAACCCTCCATTCCATCCCAACCCCAGATCCAACTGCAAGACAGACTCTAAAGACTATAAAGACTTCATAAGCCAGATTACAACACAAAGTGACCAAAAAACATGGAAAGTATGAAAGAGAGGCTGTGAGACACAGACAATAGAATATTTCAAGAAACGCATTACAATTTAAGTTGTCTTTATCCAAAGACACCATAAAGAATGGGAGCTAATTAAACTGATAAGTTTTTTCACAGCAAAGGAAATCATAAGCAAAACAAAAAGACAACCTACAGAGTGGGAGAAAATATCCGCAAAAGATGAGACTGACAAGGGCTTAATTTCCAGAATGTACAAATAGCTCATACAACTTAGTAACAAAAAAAAAAAACCCCAATCCAAAACTGGGCAGAAGACCTAAACAAGCAATTCTCCAAGGAAGACATACAAATAAATGGCCAATAGACACATGAAAAGATGCTCAATATCGCTAATTATCAGAGAAATGCAAATCTAAAGTACAATGAGGTATCACCTCACACCAGTCAGAATGGTCATCATTCAAAAGTCCACAAATGACAAATGCTGGAGAGGATGTGGAGAAAGGGGAACCCTCCTTCACTGCTGGTGGGAATGCAGTTTGGTGCAGCCACTGTGGAAAACAGTATGGAGATTCTTCAAAAGGCTAAAAATAGACTTACCAATATGATCCATTAATCCCATTCCTGGGTATATATCCAGAGGGAACCTTAATTCAAAAAGATACATGTACCCCACTATTCATAACAGCAGTATTTACAAAAGGCAAGACATGGAAAGAACCTAAATGTCCATTGACAGATGACTGGATAAAGAAGTTGTGGTGTATTTATACAATGGAATACTACTCAGCCACAAAAAGAATAAAATACTACCATTTGCAACAACATGGATGGACCTGGAGATCGTCATTCTAAGTTAAGTAAGCCAGAAAGAGAAAGAAAAATACCATATGATATCAATTATATGTGAAATCTAAAAAAAAAAAAGACACAAATGAACTTATCTACAAAACTGAAACAGACCCACAGACATAGAAAACAAACTTATGGTTACCAGTGGAGGAAGAGGGTGGGAAGGGATGAATTGGGAGTTCAAGATTTGCAGACACTAATACATGTAAAGTTGATAAACAGTAAATGCATACTGTATAGCACAGAAAACTATATTCAATATTTTGTAGTAACTTACAGTGAAAAAGAACATGAAAATGAATATATGTATGTTCATGTATGATTGAAGAATTATGCCATACACCAGAAATTGACACAACATTGTAAACTGATTATACTTCAATACATATATATGTGTGTGTGTGTGTGTGTGTGTTTCTAATATATATATATATATATTAGAAAAAAAGACACCAAAAAAAAAGTGAGGAGCTAATCCTTAATGGATGCTTTACAGAATATATGAGAATGCTTATAAATCAAAAGATAAAGATAGCCCAACAGAGAAATGGGCAAATGTCAGAAACAGATATTTCGAAGAAGAGGAAGCATGAATGGGCAATAAACTTATGAATAAATTATCAAATATCTGGAGAAATTTAAACTGTGAGATACCATTTGACCCCCAAAACTTGGGAGAAATTTAAAAACCTGTACTTTCCAAATGTTGACAAGAACTGGTAGAATATTAAATTTGTCTAATCACTTTGGAAAATAATTTAGCATCATATTTGAAGATGCACTGACTAATCATTTCAACAATTAAATATATTCCCCAGAGAAACACATGTATCTATGTATCAGAGACCCGAGAAAGGTCAAAAGTCTTGTCAGCATTGTTTGTCACAGCAAAAAACAAACAAACAAAAGCAATCTGACTATAAACACCTCAAACGATGTCCATCAACAAATCATTAAAAGTTTTTGGAATAGCCGTACAATAGACTATGTCACAGCAGTGAAAATTAATGAGTGTAGCCACAATAAGCTCCACGACAAATCTCAGGAAAATAATGGTGAGTTAAAAAAAGAAAGCAAAATAGAATATTACTCTATCTATGTAAACTTCAAAACATATAAAACAGTATGTTGTCTACAGATGCATACATACACAGTAAAACCATGTGACAGAGCCGGGTAATTACAGGGAAGCAGTTTGCTGGGAGAGAAGGGAGAGGAGAAAACTGGAGGAGGGGACACAGGAGGCATCTGATTTATTTCTAATGTTCTGTTTCTTAGGCTGGGAGGCACACACAGCTGCTGTTTTACCATTCCTTATTCTGTAAATGCATGTTATATATTTTTCATTACATGTATAAAATATTGCATTAAAATTCTACAAAAGAGCACCGGGGAAGGCAGGGACCAGCAAATCCAGGGCAGAATCAGAGACTCTGCCAGGTACGTCTTTGATTCCCTCCCACCTGCATCTCTTCTCAGACTTAAAGGCACATCTCATAGGTCCCATGCACAAATCCCGCCAAAGGATAATCAAGGTTTGGGCTAATAAAAGTTGGAGGTAACTCTTCCCAGGGAACCTCTGAAGTCCAAAGACCAGCTTTGGCTCTGAAGCCCTCCTGATAACCCCCACATCTGCCAGGTGTCACCTCCTTCCTGTGTTACCTCCCTGCCCTCCCCCCACCCCCACCCACTACCACACAGCTCCTCAGTGGAGGTGACTGGAGTGGCCTGCAGACCACTTCAAAAGCTTCCTGGAGCTTCCTCTAGACTGATTACTCCTAATTATCACAATGCTCTGTATATATTTTTCACAGGATATGGCCGGAAAGTTTTTACTCATTCGTCTTAGTGGGGGAAAAAATCATTTGAACATCTTTTTGACTAGTAGATATGGAATGTGAAAGGAATTCAAGAAAGGGTACCAATAAAATTTCTTGTAATTAGATATTTATTTAAATGTAAGTGACTTCTGGATTTAAGACTTTTGTTGCTGTATGTCAGCTGATCAATGTTTCCTGAAACATTCAGTCCTTGAAAACATAACTTAGTAAATTTGCAGTAATTTAAAATCTTGAGTGTTTGGGACAGGTAAAAATGTGTGATTAAGTAACTTATGGGAACATTCATATGGTTTTATTCATAGGTGATTTTAAATACCATCATTGTTTTAATAAAAACAAACACACATAGAGTGAAAAACAAAATCCTAGGAAAAAAACCAAAAGGGCTAGGCTATTTGATATACACTTGTAAATAACAGAACATCAATATATCTATTCATATGTGATTTAAGTTAATTCCTCAAAATTTGTTTGGTTGGGTCTTTTGTTTCTACACCAGTATGCAAAAGTTATTGGCATAGATTCCTCTATGCTGGAAATGCAATCTTAATGAAATATACCATGGAAAGAAGGAAGAAAGGCAGGAAGGAAGGGATAAAGGAAGGAAGGAAGAAAGGAATTAGATTTTCGCTAAAGACAGCCTATATGATTAAACTAAACCAATGTAAGGCACATTGATAGTTGCCAGATTACTATCCTTCTCTGCAGAGGAAAAGTCCTAAAAATGCTAATGTTCATCACAAATTCTGCTAAAGTCAAATCTGGATCTGATAAAGTCAACAATCCTTCAGCACTCTGAGAATGGATCTCGAGCAGAAGTCTCCAATAATTATTCCTTCGCCGGCTACCCATACAAAACAATTTCAGACATTCTTCAAAGCTCTACTTAATATTCTAGATCACTGAAGTTCTCAAAAGTATTAGTAACTCTCATAATAATTATTCAATAACAATATTTGGCCAGTGTTTCACATATTAACAGGATAAATGCCAACTAATTCCAAGAACTGCTAGTGTAACAGGATTAAAATTTTTGCTAAAAATTATTTTGGAGGAGAGCAGCAGTCCAGGGCCTGATAAAGACTGCTTCCTGGACCGACTTCCTCATCTACTTACCTTCCTGCAGTTGTCTGGACTGAGCACTTTGCTGACAACAGAGGGATTCTACTGTTTTGCCCCAAATGTATCTTCAGGTCAACACAATTCTAGGGAAAAGGCTAAGGATGGAGGAACAATTCCACAGCCTGATCTATGGATGGGATGAGAAAGAAAACTGGGGGTGGAGTGAGCGGAGAGAGAGTCTGAGAAAGAGTGTTAGGAAGGGCCTTCCGGGATGCTGAGACAGCTGCAAATTCTCCGGCTTTGTGCTCTTGGTTACCCTGCCTGTAGTGAACCCCTTAAAATCAACCTTTAAAATAAATTAAATCAAAGAAATGTCTCTTTCTTTTCAGCAGATATACTCTATTAGCTGAAGCAGGCACAAGGCAGCCCAGACTCCAGGGGAGGGGTCATAGAGTCTCTTAGGGAAGAAAAAGTAGCCCCTTTCAAAACCTTCAAAGCTTACCTGGCAGGTGAAGGAGATGGGAGGAGCTCAGTGGTCCCCACTTAGCAGGAATCAGAGCGGGAGGGTGGAAACAGCCTCACCCTTGAGGAAACATTTGGATTTGTAATTCTATTGCCCCCTCTCTGCCCTCACCGCAGCACACACAGGCACTCCTTTTCAAACAATTCACCAGTTTTACCCCAGGGGAAGCTCTTGGACTAATTAAAACTCAATTCATAGTGAGGATGCTCAGAAAATCTTAGTTATCTGAACTCCCCCTCCTCCTGTCGTCAAATGTATGACCAGTTTTGCACAGAAGTTGAGCGATGGAGTTTAGATGCACGCTGCAACTGGAAGTTCAGCGGTTGAATTCATTCAGGTTTTTGGATCATAGTTCAATCCTCACGTCTCCCAGTGCTAGCGGTATCTCTGTGAGCTCAGCCAGTAGATCCGCCCTGACACGAGCGGTTCTCTCTTACGGAGCCCCATCAACACCAACCCACTTTGTTCTTGGGTGGGTGAGAGTGTGTGGAAGTGCAAAGAAAGAGGGGAGCAGAAATTCCCAAGATGTACAGATAATCTGCTCCTTAAATCTCTTCCTTTTGCAACTTGGAATGTAGTACCCAGGAATGTGGTACCATCTTTGGAACAGACGATTTCAATGGTCAACAAGCACAAATGGCCGTGACAAAAACAGCAACTGACTTGGGTCGAGTACATCTTTCCATGTGCACTGTTACCAGTGGCTGCCCTGCAACAGTGTGAATAAAGATTCGTCTGTACACAGACAGACAGACACACACACACACACATTATTCCTCGAAATAGCATCTTCACATAAGGAGAGTTCTATTTATATAAAACAGTATATTTGAAATTACAGGCAATGCAGCAACAATTCCTGAATTACTCTTTTGTTTGTTTAGCACTTGAGTTCAAAGGCTAATGAGTATTTTGTTTAAGTGGTAGGAAGAGGAGGCCGAGGCTGACACGGGACCCACGGCATCTGATCTTTGGCCAGCAGAGCAGGTGGTTAGGATGTGAGGCGCGGAGCTGCCTCCAGTTAGTATCTCACTGAGTTTTCACCACGACGCTGGGAAGTAGGTGTTATCTCCATTTTACAAAACGAAGAAACAAAGGTTGAGAGAATTTACATAACTTCCCATGGTGCCATAGCTAACTGTTAGTAAGAGCCGACATTGAAACCCAGGCCTAACTCTAAACCCTACACTCGAGGCTACAGCTTTGTTTGCTGGGAGGTGGTGCCCATGGTGGCCATGGAGGTGCCTGGCTCCAGTCTCCCTTCCAGAGAACCTGCGGCAGGGAGCCTGGCTGACAGGCAGTCGCTGGACCTTTGCATCCACCATGGCTCTCTTCCAAGATCACGGTTCCCTGGAGCTTCCCTCTGCCCATCCGAGCGTGGTGAGGTACCAGAATTGGCCCATTCCCACCAAACCTGGGATTCCTCTAACGCGGTGTCATCCGATCCGGTAGCCACTAGCAGCACGTGAGTACCAAGTACCTCAAATGTGGGCAGTGTGACTAAAGAGATGAATGTTTAATTTTATTCCATTTTAACTGATTTAAATCTAAGTAGCCCCCAGTGGCTATCAGTTACCATACCTGATAGCACAGACGCAGAACATTTCTGCCACTGCAGAAAGTTCTATTAAACTGCATTGCCCCAAAAGGACAACTTCTGCTTAAAAGAGATCATCAAGTTGAAGATCCAAAGGGGAGGTTAAAAAAAGACTTACCTTATAGGCACTTCCCTTTGAGAGACCCGTCTCAGAAGAACCTGCAGACACAAGAAAGATTGTCAGAGGTGAAGGGAGGCGGGTGGACAGCAGGAAGCGGGCGTGGATCTCAGGGGACTCAGAGACACCCTGCCTCTCTGGGGCTGGTCCCACAGCTGGGCAAAGAAATGGCATCTTAGGAAGGGGGGAGCAGCATAGCTGGTCAGATGGGGCTTGGCAGGCAGGACTTTCTGTGGTTATTGAGAGGGAAGGGGAACTAGGAACCAAACCTAGAAGAACAGAGTTTCATGGAGCAATGCTAGGTAGAAGAGTTGTTTCCATTTTTTTCCATCAGTTTCTCCTATACTGTAATTCCTCCTGGATTATGTGACCCTGATCTCCTTATCAAAAACCTTATTGTCCCTCATGTTCCTCCATCCTCCAGTCACCAGAAAAAATATACCTGCAATAAATATTTTATTTCTTTTATTTTTTAGACTTTTACATTCACTAGTCTTTATGCAGATTAACTGAACATTTAAAACTTTTCTCAAGAAGAGTGAACCATTCTTTTAACATGCATTAGGACCCTCAGTTAACATTCTTTCACTGGGTCACAGGGTTAGTAGCAAAAAGAGATTATACTTTCTACCTTCATCAGAGGTATTTTTATAGGACATATTGGCTAACAGCTTTTGGTATAAAATGAAACTTGTGAAAATCAAATACACTTATAAAATATGTATATACAAATCACTTAATGAAAAGCTAGAATTGAGGCAAAGGTTTAAAACAACTTTAAGAGCTACTTGCAAATTCATAACTGTTCTTTTCTTTAGCAATCATTAGCCTGAATTGGTACCCAAGCCAGAATATGAGAAAACAGAAGATTCATATCGACAGGTTTAAATTCTGTGGTCTCAATTCCCAGATATGCTCTTATTAATTGGTTTTGTGAGTTTCTCTTCAAAATGTGTGGAGTTAGTACATTCATCTAAAAAGGCAACTGAGTATTCACGTACAGCTGAAAAATAACAAACTTCAGAAACACAGATGTTCGACCAAATTCTCACTTGCTTACTCCCAGCTAAATTCATCTCTGAGCTTTAAAAAGATTTCTGAAACTGTCAAGGACAAAAACATAAGTAAATAAATGGCATTATGCATTCACATCTGGCTCTGTCACCACTTAGGGCATGTTATTATAGACATTCAACATCTGGGCGGGGGGAAAGGACCTACTTGGGAGCTTTCCGCTACCATGACAACTGAGTGTACATTTCTCACACAGCTCGGTCTCTGCGCATTTACTTTTAACACCACTGCAAGTCCTTTCATTTTCATTTTAAAAGCCCAGAGTAGGTACTGTTTTGAAACAATCATCATGGTAAATAATACCTATGTGGAGGAAGTCAGTTGGTAGGGCAGGTTTCTCTTGCTTCTGTCCTACTTTACCGCTATGGAGAGGACAAATGCTTTTTAGTTGGAGTGATGCAGTTAGAATAGTTTGCACCTTATGGCTTTTAGACATGGAAGTCCTCTATTTCTGAGTTACTCAAGAGATGGCTCTTAGTGGAAAAGTCCTAATGAAAATGGTTAAAATTAGTCGCCATTATTTTTACCATGAAGAAGCCTCCCTTCTGAATGTCCAAATTTTTATCAAGATTCTAAATGACATGAAATATGGACAATAATAATGGCTGCTTCCATGTACTGATGTTTTCTGTATATTGCATGTGTAATGCACTTTATAAACATCATTTTATTTTTATTCTTCAAATGACCTGTAAAGTTGGTATTATTGACGTCTCACAGTTACGGACACTAAACTATGGAGAAAGGTACAATGACATTCACTGTGGAAGGACTGACTGAATGCCGACGATGTGCTAGGAACCGTGACTACAGTGGTACAAGGCATTATAGCATGTCCCTACTTTCGTGGAACCAATGATGTGTGGGCAACAGGAAACAAACAGCCAGTGAGGGACTGAGGCAGAAGTCTGGCTTGGGTGTCCAAGATGGCAGAGTACAGAGCCCTGAACTCACTTCTTCCCATGACGCACCAATATCATAACTATTTACAAAGAAACCGTCTGTGAGAATGACCTGAAGGCTAGCAGAAAGGATTTTCCACAACTAAAGATGTAAAGAGAGAACCATGACGAGATGGGTAAGAGGGATGGAGACGTGGTATAGTCAGAACCCACACCCCCAGATAATCACAATTGTAGATTGTGCAAGGATGGAGTGGTCCGAGCCCCACACTGGACTCACCATCCAGAAGGTCCTCCACCAGGAAGACAAGCCCCCAGAACACCAGGCTTGAAGGCCAGCAAGGTTTGCATTTGAGAAGGGCGGAGGGCTACAGGAGGGCAAAGGAGGCAGAGACTCGGCTCTTTAGGACACACACAGATCTCACCCTCTCCGAGCCCAGTACAGAGGCAGCCATGGGAAAGGAGCCTGATTCAGACCCACTTGCTCACCTTGGAGAGCCTCCTGGAGAGGCAGGACGCAACCAGGACTCCACCAGGGAACAAAGATGCTGGCAGAAGCCCTTTTTAGGAGCTTGCTCAACCACGAGGACTCTGGTGATGGCAGGCACCATTTTGGAGTCCCCCCTCCAGCCTATCAGTGCCAGGGGCTTACCTGCCCAGCGGTGGGAGGGCATCAGCTTCAGGCACGCCTGGGGCCACGCAGCCAGCCGTGCTGGGACCTGGCCTGGTGCGCTAGTGGGCTGGCAGCCACTGCATGAGGCAGGGCCTGGTAGTCAACTGGGCCAGGAGTCAGCCCTGCACACCAGCTCACCCAAAGCAGCCTGCCCCGCCGCAAGACAAGGGCCACAGAGCCCACATAGAAAGCATCCCTAGAGCGTTCATCTCTGGTGACTAGAGGGGACGGTGCTGCTGGGCCCCAAAGGAAGTCTCCTACCTGAGGCCGCTTCTCTCACTCTGTGCACAGAAAGAAGCTCAAAATGGATTAAACACTTAAATGTAAGACCCAAAGCCATAAAACTGCTGGGAGAAAACACACGCAGTATGCTTTCTGGCATCAGTCTTAGCAGTCATTTCTGGGTTCTGTCTCCTCGGGCAAGGGAATCAGAAGCCCAAAGAAGCAAACGGGATGACGTCAAACAGGAAGTTTCTGCACAGCGAGCAAAATGAAAAGGCAGCCTACTGAACGGGAGACGATATTTGCAAATGATGTAACTGATAAGGGGTTAACATCCAAAATGTGCAAAGAATCATATAGCTCAACATAAACAAACAACTGGATTAAAAAGTAGTCAGAGGACCTGAGCAGACATGTTTTTCCAAAGAAGACATGCAGATGGCCAACACACGAGGAGATGCTGAACGTCCCAAATCATCAGGGAAACGCAGATCTAAACCACAGTGAGGTACCATCTCACACCTGACAAAAGGGGTATTACAAAAAGACGACATACAAGGAGTCATGGAGAGGATATGGAGAAAAGAGAACCTTTGTGCACCTTATGTTGGTTTGAACATAAATTGGTGCAGGCACTATGGAAACCAGTATGGAGGGTCCTCAAAAACCCAGATTGTTGGTCGGTTATTCACATCTCTCCCCAGCTCCCATTCACATGGGCAGCCTGAAATCAGCCATGTTTGGCAAATGCTAAGAAAAATCAGGCCTTTTTTCTCCCTACGAGACAAATTACTAGCATAGCACTTCCCTCCAAAAAGTGCATCACCCTCCCCCACAAGAAAATATGCTTCATGAAGGTAGTTCTCGTCTGTTTTGATCAACGCTTCCTCCACAAGACCTATAGTGCATGGCGCGTTGTAGGAATCAAGTATTTGTTGAATGGATTAACATTCTGTCATATCTCCTTTCCTCAACCAGACTGAAAGAGCATCCAAACTCCAAACCTCCATTTTTAGAACCTGGATAAGCACACCCTGTGGTTCAGAAAGCCTGGCCCTTTCCCCAGCCTACTTCATCTGCTCCTAAAGGGGTCCGCTCTCCGTCCACATGGGTCACAAGCAGAAGGTACAGGTCTTGCTAGTGATCCTCAGTCTCTGGAAATATCTCCAACCAACAAAAAGGCAAACAGTACATTGCAAAAAGCACGACACGGATGGTTTTCATTTTTATTGTAACTTGTTAAGACAAATATTAAACTACATACAGGTGGTATGGTGGGCTATGTACAAAATCATGGGGAAAGGTTTGGGCTCCTTTAAAATATGCTATTTAGAATGTGAAATCACTTTTTTTTTTAAATTCAAGGAGCAATTGAACAGGAGCGCTGAAGGCAAGCTGACAAGGACCCATAGAGTTAAACAGTATTCCTTCGCTCACTCTAAGGATCGCTCTGTGGTAAGTGGCGTGTTTCCTTCAGGGAGAGACGCTGACCCACTTAAAAGTGTTAATAGGATCTTAACTAGATTTTAGTGGAAATAGTTGAGTGTTTGTGAGTTGCTGAATACCGTGGAGGCGGTCAGGATTCGGTTGGGAAGGTGGCAGAGTCTCTGAGGACAAGATAATAGACTCAAAGTACTGGATTAATTGGGCCAAGAGCATATACTTGTATTTATCGTGTGGGCAGGTTCATTCTTCATAAACAACACTTTCTAATTTTCCTTACCTAGGAGTTACCAATATACCCCAAATCACTCACATATAACTGCATAGCTTATTAGTAAAATGTTCCTTATGATT
The DNA here is from genome assembly GCF_048564905.1 of Vicugna pacos. Classification (NCBI taxonomy): domain Eukaryota; kingdom Metazoa; phylum Chordata; class Mammalia; order Artiodactyla; family Camelidae; genus Vicugna; species Vicugna pacos. The sequence goes on along the minus strand of NC_133000.1, from coordinate 19,333,743 downwards.
TTCCTTATTTTCAACCATTATCAGTGGTAGGGAGTTAATACATCCCTGACAGAAATGTTACCAAAAGGCTGGTCTGGTCGCAGAGGAAGCCTGGTCTAATGCGTGTTGAGTGCTTTCGACACCCGAACCCAACCCATCAGACACATTATTTCATATGATCTACCAATAATTCTGCAGGGCAGATTACATCCTCATGTTAAAATTATGAAAACTGAAGCCCAAGGAGGCGACAGCTCACCAGTTAGGGCAAATATGGTCGCTGAAACCCCAGACCTCAGGCTCAAGAACCTAGTCTTTCCACCATACGATGCTGATTCTACTGGAATACAATTCCGTTCTCTTCAGGGACGAGCTGGGCCTGGGTAGATAAGAGCGTGCCCCAGCCAAGCCGCAGGCAGACACGTCTTATGGAAGCTCTACAGGCCTGATCTCTGAGTTTCATCTGGCTAAGCCCCACCTCGAGCTTAGGGTGAAGGCTAGCAGCACCCACGTCACAGAGCTGAGACTCACCCGGGGAAAGGCAGGCGCAGGGGCGCTCTGGCCGGCACACAGGACACACAGTGGGAGAGGGTAGACCCCTTCACGTGACGCCAGCTGTTCAACACCTTCCTCTGTGAGGTGTTCCTGAAAAAGGTCTTAGAAACATACCCTGCATGATGAAAGACACTTCAGTAAACGAACCCTTCATACAAGAAAACATCATCTTATTCTGAGGGCGGAGAATGGGCAGGAGTAGAGGAAGGGCGATGCATTATTTCTGGTTGAGTCTCCTGATGATAAAAATAGTGGATTTTAAACAACATATTTTTTTCCCCAGAAACTTAAATTATTTCTATTCTGCTCGGTGTCACAAATATTTTTATCTCTTATGCAAGAAACGTTGTGCTACGTGTCAAAAGCTATAAAGATGAGTAAGAGATGATTTCTTCCCTCGAGGAATCATTGATCTAATGAAAAGATGGAAATCTTTCTGGAACAGATTTCACACATTCCTCTGTCCTTAAGAATAATATTATACGAATTTTCCTTGGTGACTTGGGGCATCGTCAAGTATACCTTCTGCTGTCCTGGGCCACAACAGTGGGCACAGCTGTAGTTAGAAATGAGTGTGACTTGGGAGCAGAGGGCTCCTGATCGCAGAAGTTAACCAAGAACTTGCCATCTGCCTTCTTGAATTGAATGGATGGATGGATGGATGGATGGATGGATGGACAGATAGAAATATCCCATTACTTTCTGGTCTTTTCCCCTTCTCATTCCATGTATGAACTAAAGACCTGTCATCTGATAAATAACGCTTCCAACAAGCACAGAACTGCCTTCAGTCTTCCCTGAGGCACGGGCAAGGAGGGCTGAAGCCTTCTGCTGAGAACCCTGCCAGGTCTCTAAAGCTGCCCTAAAGGTTACTTCTTGCTGGGCCTTTTTTGACAGGTCAGCCACCCACCTCCCTCTCACCATTTGAATTTCCACACCGCTGGCAGCACCCCTTCAAGTCCCTGCCAATTGCTCTGCTCCTCTCCACCCTCTGAGGTTCTCGAATTACACTGCACGGAGGATGCCTCGCACAGAGCAGCCAGAGAGCAGGCGCTCAGTACAGGCCAATTTTTGGATCCGACACTTGTCCCAGTCTCTGCGTCTCTCACAAGATCAGCCTGATACCTTACAGATGCTGCTCCTCTTTGTGGTCAGCAAACCCACCAATCACAGTCCATCACTTCTTACTTGTGCCTGTTTGTGCAGAGTTTTCTTCTTCCCCTTTCACCCCTGCGCGCAATGCTCATTATGCCGGCATCGACTCACTTGTAACCGTGCAGTCTGACAGCTTAGAAGTGCCTTATTATTTTCACAAATTTTCTCCACCGAGTGGATCTATTTTAATAAGATAGTCACTTTTGCTTTATTTATATTTTTATAAACAGTTTATACCTCGGTTATAAAGAATAATCCAGGGTCTGAGTTGTGTTACTGTGGATATGCAATTCGACATTTCTGGAAGTGGCATCACCGCCATTCTGATGCTGCTTCCTCTCATCTAATGATGACAAACCTACAGACGATGAAAGTCTAAAGTTTGCATGTAAAAGGCAAAGCAATTATAAAGTACAGCTCATGCAGCATCTGATTATTTCTCCCGCATAACTTCACACCTGCAATTGAACAAAAAATGTTCTTTTCTTATTTGTAACATAAACCATGTCACAGATTCCCATTATTTTAATCTCCTTGCAGGCTCTCATTAAACCTAACGTGTATATTATAATTGCACTGAAAACTGATAACTGTTGCATTACTAGGGCATAAGAATTAATGTAAGGTGCATCAGCACAAGTATTAAAGAAACTGCTACAAACATAAGAAAAGCAGGACTCCACTACTCTCTTAGGGACTTCATTTATGTAAAAAAAATTTCCCATCTCCTGTTCATCCAGACAAGTATCAGATAAATTATAGTCTCGGAATAAACTTATCTTTATTAATAGGGTTTTTTCCAGAAAATAACTTCCTGTGATCCCCCCAGTTTTGAAATTATGCACCACTCATGAGTATATGAAAATCCCAGCAGTGCACACTGACTCGTTTCAAATTTACATGGCAGAGTTCCAAATGCTGGGAGCTGCGAAGTGCCCATCTTTGCACATATCAACCATTTGCCCTGGCCATCAGGACAGAGTTCAGATATTTCTCCAGTGTGATATTATAAATTCAAAGTGCTCTTGGCATTTATCTATTGTTTTTTTGTGAAATTTTGCAGGTGATAAATGGATTCTAGCTTTTCCAAGCTCAGACCCATCAAAGCACGTGGACGTGAGTACTTTTCTAGTGCTGTGTATTCGACTGTGTATATTTGTACTTGCTCACTCACCTCTCTCTTTCTCTCTCTCTCTCTCTCTCTCTCTCTCTCTCACACACACACACACACACACACACAGTCTGCCAGACTGAGAGCAAGCACCTTTCTGTGAGTGCACCACAAAAGGCTAAAGGTTTGGTACCCATTCAAATGGATATTTCTGAAGTATTTACTCAACATTTATTAAGCAGAATTGAAGGAAATTCGTTTTCTACTAAGAAAAGTGTGTATCTCTGATGGTTAGTTAACAGGGCTAGTTCATGTACTGAATGAACACATCACTTTCACTTGCTTCAGCCTCTTTCATTTCACAATTTTGTTTGGTCTCATTACTGCCTAGAATTAGTCACTCACACTCATGAGGGCAGCAGTAGCCCACACATACATAGTTACAAAGTGACAAAGTGGGTTGCAAAGTTATTTTGCTTGTTTACGTTCCTGTTGTCAAAACATTTTCCACTTCCCTGTGGTCCTTTTTTCAGATCTATCAAACCAAGCAAAATCTTGGAAAGCACACTAACTTTTAAATTTAGATATTAAAAAAATGAACAGCATGGTAACTGTATGTATTTGAAATTATATTTCAATACATATTTGATGTAATGTACATTTGGTGTTACATTTGAAAGCAGGTAAGAAAATAATCTTAAAAGTTTTCATCAGAAGAAAGGAAAACTATAACTATGTGTAATGATGGATGTTAACTAGACTTACGGTGGTGATCACTTCACAATATATACATATTATCAAGTCATTATACTGTACACCTGAAACTAGTATGTTATATGTCAATTATAGCTCAATAAAAGAAAATAAATTTTAAAAATAAATCACTCATTTTCGAAAAACCAGACCTACATAAACTACTACTCAGTGTAAGAATTTCAACTGTGAACTGCCAAATCCAGGTAATTCTAAACTAGGATGGTGGTGAGGCTTGCCGTAACATTGTGCAAAATATTCAAAAGAGATAGTTCAGCGATGCCAATAATTTTTCGTCACTGTTATAAAAACATTCAACAGAGATAGTTCAGCAGGGGCAACAATTCTTATTGCTATCTTGCCCCCACCCCCATGAGGGGGTTGAAATAGATCTTGTCTTGCCAATGGCCTGAACATTACACGAGGAAACGGAAGTTAACAGATGCCATGTTTCTGGTTCATATCAGTGATATTCCCTTAGTATACACTGGGGCCCGGGGAAGCGGCCTTTCCTTCAACCAGCTCTGCTCACCCAGACACGCACATGCATCCATGGATCCATCTGTTAGGCATCAAGAATTACAATCCTTGGAAGGCTAATCCTTCAGTCTAAACGTTTAAATGTCAAATGCTAAATTACGCTGCAGGATCTGAAGCAGGGGACTTGCAAACATGACTCAGTCACACATCTGGTTTAGCCCTGTCCAGATGTCGGGATGCATCAGTCATTTCAGATTAACTTATAATGAGAGACATCAAGGCACGACCCGTGTAGTCTCAAAGGTATACTTAGATGGTGATGAAGACCTGTGATGCTCCCTGAAGTATGGCTGACTCTCCAATCTTACTAAGAATATACATTTCTGACATTTTAAATATCTGAAGTCAGTGATTTTAGCCACTTGGGAAAAACAATGTTGTGGCATGCAATTGAGGTTATTTCAACAGAGCCAGTTCAATCTTCGATCATCATTTCTAGTGCATTCTAGCAAAGCTTCTTTCATAAAGTCACTCCTCACAGTAGTGCCAGCCTCCAGAGAATGTGACTTAACAACAAATTACTTGTACACTTTGCCAAACAAGTCAACCTCTTAGCAGTTGGGAGCTTTGCCCAGGAGCCTGGGCTTGCCCCTGGCATGGTCCCTTGCTCTCCATCGGTTCCAGCAATGCCACACTGCCTTCCAGTTTGCCAATGCACTGGCCTCATAAACACAGATTCCCCAAGTGCTCTCCAAGATGCTGATGTCACCTTCAGGATGGACACCCTCTTTTCCTTTTTACCAGCTCTGCATTTTTTTTCAGTCATTCATACCCAGTCACTGTCTGTAGTCATCCTCACATATGAATGTTAATACAGTACCATAAAGAATTTCTGGCAATTTGTTTTGTGGAGAGAGTTGAAAGGGGGTGATCATAAGAAAGCAAGCCAAAAGGAAAATCATTTCAACTATTCTGAAAGCTGACCTCTGTGAACAGTCAAAGAGAGCAGATTCATGTCCCAGGAAGGCTCATTTTGAATAAGAGCGTGTTCATTACAGTTAGGAAGGGCAGACCGAGTAGACCTTACACTGACTGGCCCAGTTAACAGTAGCAGAAAATGTTGGGAATGAAAACACAGAGATATCCTGAATGGATTTCACTCATGTTCTTGTAAGTCAGAGTTTGGGAGCATCATATTTGATGACTAAGAAAGATCTGGAAGGGAACTGGATTATCATTGGCAAATAGTTATAAACGGGTAAGAATGACATCTTTGTTGGTGCTCCATCTGTCCTCAGCTATAAAGGGTATTTTTTTTTTGAGGTTAATTTTTGCTTTTATTTGCTAGTGTAACTTAACTACAGTGAGTTGTTCTTTGTTTGTTTGTTCTGTTCTGTTTTGTTTTTGCTAAATGCTTAGGAATAGAATTACGGGTATTTTCCAAAAAAGTAGAAGTAAAGCAGACTTTAGGACTCCCAGAACGTTTTTCACCCAAGAATTCCTGTAAAGTGACTTGAAAAATTAATGTTTTTTCCTCCAGGGGAACTTGTATTAAAAAATGAATCTGATGACCATTTAATTATTATAAATTCTCCTCAGTATTTTTCTCAAGACTTTTATAATATGACTCTCAAAATAAATCAGTGGCATTACGATCTGTGCCTCCCATTACAGCCCAGGACTTTGTTCTGTAAATGCAATACAATAGATTTCATTTCCCATCACCTTTCACTATCTTTTATGACCTCATCAATATCGTCAACAAAGGCTATTTAATGTGTAGCCACAAAGAAATACTAAGCTTACATTTTGTAATAAATATTTCTGAGTGATAATAAAAATCTACACGAGTTGATAACAATAAAATACTTATCTTAATGATTTTATTGTTTGCTCAACCATCTCTAAAAGTTCATGATACTACTACAGTCAAAAACTGTTTCTCACAGGAGGTGAGGAGTGAAAGAACGCTCCTGCCACAAAAAAATTTGAAAAAAATATTTTTAAAAACTGGTTCTCACAGTTCATCATATTTATTATAGTCAAAAATAGATTCTCAGAGTCCATTATAAATATACGTTGAAAAATGGATCAGCCTGCTAATGTGTGCAAGGTTCCTTTTATGGGATAATGAAAATGTTCTAAAATTAAATTACAATAATGGTTACACAATTCTATACATATACTTAAAAACCTTGGATTATAAACTTTAAATGGGTGACCTTTATGGTTTGCAAATTACATCTCACTAAAGCTACTTTTAAATGAATAAATTATTGAAACTAATATTTTTAAAAGATCAACAAAACTGAAAAAGCTTTAGCTGGACTAAGAAAAAAAGAGCCAAAAAAATTAGAAATGAAAGAGGATACTTTTGTACAAAAATAATGAGTAACAAATGATTTAATACTATGAAAGCTTTCTTAAATTTTTAATCTATCAAAAATCATCAAAGATTAAAAAAAGAGGAGACATTATAACTGATGCCATAGAAATAAAAAGAATTATGAGATTACTATGAATAATTATATGCCAACAAAATGAATAATCCAGAAAAACTGGATAAACACACCTATTATGAGTAAAGAGTTTGAATCAGTAACCAAAAATATCCCAACAAATAAAAGCCCAGGATCAGATGGCTTCACTGGTGAATTCTACCGAACATTTAAAGAAGAATTAATGGCAATTCTTCTTAAAATCTTCCAGAAAAATTGAAGGGGAGGAAAACACTTCCAAACTCATTTGATGAGTCCAGCACTACCCCGCTAACAAAGCTGAACAAAGATAATGCAAGAAAAGAAAACTACAGGCCAATATCACTGATGAATACAAATGTAAACATCCTCAACAAAATACTAGGAAATTGAATTCAACAGCACTTTGAAAGGCTCATGTACCATGATCAAGTGGGATTTATCCCTGGAATGCAAGGATGGCTCAACATTCAAAAATCAGTCAATATGATATACCATGTCAAAAGAATGAAGGATAAAAATCACATGATCATCTCAACAGGTGCAAAAAAGCATTTGACAAAATTCAACATCCATTTATGATTTTAAAAGGAATGATCTATTCTGTCTAAGTTCTCAACTTCATGTGGGTAAAACTGTTCACAGTATCAAACAGTTGTTGAAATCTTCATCTATAATTGTGGATCTGCATATTTCTCCCTTCAGCATTATCAGTCTGACTTCACATATTTTGTAGCTCTGTTGTTTGCTGCATTCACATTTAGTATAGCTGTATCTTCATGGTAGACTGATGCTTTTACCATTATATAAAGTTCACCTTTCTCTGGTGATTTTCTTTATTTACATTATCTGATGTTAATACAACCTTGAATTCATTTGATTAATGTTGACATGATATATACTTTCTGTTCTTTTACTTTCAGTGGGCCTATATTCCTATATTTGAAGTGAGTTCCTTGTAGACAGCATATAGTTCTTGTTTTTTAACATATCTTTTTTTTAATTTTGGGGAGGAGGTAATTAGGTTTATTTATTTATTTTTTAATGGAGGTACTGGGGATTGAATCCAGGAACTCACGCATGCTAAGTATGCACTCTACTGCTGAGCTATATCCTCCCCCATATAGCTTTTTTTTTTGTCTTTTAGTCAACCCTGACAATTTCTCTTTTACTTGATATTTTTAGGTTATCTGCATTATTGTAATTATTGGTATGTTATGGCTTAAGTCCACAAACTTTTTAAAAATTTTTCTGTTTGTTCTATTTTTCATTTCTCTATTTTCTGTTTCAAGTAGGTAAGATCAACATTGTAGAATTCTATTTCGATTCATCTGTAGTGTTTTTGAATGTATCCCTCTTTATAGTTTTTCAGTGGCTTCTCTAATTATTACATACATACCTAACTTACCACAGTCTGTTGCTGGCATCATTTTACCAGTTCAAGTGCAGTACAGAAAACTTATCTATTTTTAAGTCTTTTTACTGTCCCTATTTAAAATATAATTGTAATGAATACTTCCTCTACATTAATTTAGAAGCTACATCAGACACTGATACAATTTTCCCTTCAATCAGTGAACATAATTTAGAAAACTCATGGGATGAAAAACCTAATATATTTACCCATATTTCTTCTTTTCTCAGTGCCCCAAATCCCTTTTTTGTTGTTTCCTTTCAGTTCAGATAAGTTCCTCAAGTCACTTTTTTAGGACAAGTTAGCTGGTGTCTAATTCTTTTAGTTTTCCCTATTTTGAGAATGTCTTGATTTCCCCTACATTCCTGAAGAATATTTTCACTAGGTTTAGGCCAATGCATTGACAGTTCTTTTGTTTTAGCACTTGAAAAATATAGTAACACTTCCTTCTGGCTTCCATTGTTTCTGTGGGAAATCTATTCTTTTAATCTCCTACAGGTAAAGGGTCATTTTCTCTTGTTGCTTTCAAGAAGTTTCTTTAAAAATAGTTTTAACAATTAACTATCACGTGTCTTGGTGTGAATTTGTGTTTAGTCTTTTGGGGGCTTGCTCAGCTTCTTCAGTCTGTAGGTTTATGTCTCTTGCCAAATTTAGGTAATTTTCAGCCACTATATATATATATACATAGTTAGCCATTATAATTTCAACTAGTTTTTCAGCATGCGTCTTTCTCCTTTCTGCCTGGCATTTCAATGCTATGAATTTTAAATTTCTGTTATAATCCCACAGGTCCCTGTTGCTCTGTTGACTGGGTTTTTTTTTTTTTCTCATTTTAGTTTCCTTCTGCTGTTCACGTTGGGTTAATTCTCTCATTTTGCCTTCCAGTTCACTGATTCTATCCTCTACCCCCTCCATTCTGCTGTTTAGCATAGCTGTTGAGGTTTTTATTCTGATTTTTTTATTTTCAGTTCTAAAATTTCCATCTGGTCCTTCTTTATATTTTACATTTCCTTGCTGAGACTTTCTGTTCCTTTTCTGGGACTTTCTAGTTTTTCCATTGTTTCAAGAGTATTTGTAGTTGCTTACTGAAGCATTTTTAACATGACTGTTTTAAAACCTCGTCAGAAGCTGATGAAAGAAACTGAAGATGACATAAACAGATGAAAAGATATATATTCTTGAATTGGAAGAATCCATATTGTTATAATGGCCATACTACCCAAGGCAATTCAATGAAATTCCTATCAAATTACCAAAGACATTTTTCACAGAATTGTGACCAAAAAAAGTTAAAATTTGTATGAAAATACAAAAGCCCCTGAATAGTAAAACAATCTGAACAGAGCTGGAGGAAGCAAGCTCCCTGACTTCAGACTATACTACAAAGCTTGAGTAATCAAAACAGTACAGCAGTGGTACAAAAACAGACACACAGACCAAAGGAACCAGATAGAAAGCCTAGAAAAAACCCACACACTTATGGTCAATTAATCTACGACAAAGGAGGCAAGAATATACAATGGAGAAAAAACAATCTCTTTAATAAGTATTGGTAGGAAAAACTGGACAGCTACATGTAAAATAATGGTATTAGAACATTCACTAACACTATATATAAAACTAAACTCAAAGTGGATTAAAAAAAAAACTGAGAGTAAGACCAGATATTCTAAAACTTCTAGAGGAAAACAGGCAGAACGTTCTCTGACATAAATCACAGAAATATTTGTGTCAATCCATCTCCCAGAGTAATAAAAATAAAAGCAAAAATAAATGGGACCTAAACTTAAAAGCTTTTGCACAGCAAAGGAAACCAAAACAGACTATGGAATGGGAGAAGACATTTGTAAATGATGCAACTGACAAGGGATTAATTTCCAAAATATACAATCAGCTCATACAACTTAATATCAAAAAAAAAAAAAAAGCCAAACAACCCAATCAAAAACTAGGCAGGTGACCTAAATAGATATTTCTCCAAAGAAGACCTACAGATGGCCAACAAGCACGTGAGAAGGCTCAGTATCATTAATTATTCATGATATGAAAATAAAAACTACAATGAGGTATCAATCACACTAGTCAGAATAACCATCATTAAAAAGTCTACAAATAAACGCTGGAGAGGATGTGGAGAGAAAGGAACCCTCTTACACTATTGGTGGGAATGTAAATTGGTGCAGCCACTATGGAAAACACTATGGAAGTTTCTTAAAAAACTAAAAATAGAGCTATGATGTGATCCAGGAATCCCACTCCTGGGCATATATCCAGAGAAAACTATAATTTGAAAAGACACATGCACCCCAATGTTAATAGCAGTACTATTTACAATAGCCAGGACATGGAAGCAACGTAAATGGTCATCAACAGATGATTGGATAAAGAGGTTGTGGTATATATATACAATGGAATATACTCATTCATAAAAAGGAATCAAATAATGTCATTTGCATTGGATGGATGGACCTAGAGATGATCATTCTAAGCGAAGTAAGTCAGACGAAGACAAGCATCACATATCACTTATATGTGGAATCTAAAACAATGAGAGAAATGAACTTATTTACAGAACAAAAACAGACTCACAGACATAGAAAACAAACTTATGGTTACCAAAAGGAGACAGAGGAGGGATAAATTAAGAGTTTGGGATTAACAGATACATACTATATATAAAATGGATAGACAACAAGAATCTACTGTATAGAAACAGGAAACCATATTCAGTATCTTGTAATAACCTACAATGAAAAAGAATCTGAAAAATTATATATATATATATATACATATATATGACTGAATCACTTTGCTGTACACTTGAAACTGACACAACACTGTAAATAAACTATACTTCAATTTAAAAAAAAATAAAATCCTTGTCAGATAATTCTGTCATCTCAATGTTGGTATCTATTGATTATCTTTTTTTCACACAATCTGAGACCTTCCTTGTTGTTGGTATGACGAGTGATTTTTCAAATAAAACCTGAACATTTTTGTATTATGCTCTGAGACACTGGGTCTTATTTAAACCTTCCACTTTAATAGGTTTTCCCTGATACTGATCTGACAGGGGTAGGAAGGCTACCATCTCGTTACTGCCAAGGGAAGGCAGAAGTCCAGGCTCCCAACCTGGCCTCCACTGACACACAAGTGGAGAACTTTGTCAGACGAGTATCCGTTTTCACTTGTTTAGCCCTTGTACTTGATTATATCACATCTTTATTTTCCAGACTTTTTTTGCCTGACAGTCCTTAAGCACTACTTCAACGATAGTGAGGACAGAATATTCCAGGAAGAACAGGACAGCAATAAAATACCATGTAAAACAAGAGTAAAATGAAAACACCCTCCCTCAGTTAAAGCTTACTGCCATTAATACATAGTCCCCAAACAGGTTTGGCTTATATTTTTTTAATTTAAAAGCTGATTCTCCTGCTTTTCTCTATAAAGAAACACGTACACATAAAATAAAAGGATTAACTTGTGTGGACCCCAATGCAGTATATAAAGATGTGAATATGTGTATACACACACACACACAAACTTCCAGTGAAATATTTGCTCACAGTAGAATACTTTGGGGAAAAAAATGTATAAAAATATAAATCTATATAATACCACCTATTTATAAACTACTGTTAAGTTTTCTTTGGAATAGTCCACTCTAGTTTCTTCTTATGCACTTATTTTTTTCTTCTTTTTTATAAAATGGGCTTACACTATAAACACATTTTGAACCCTGCTTCATTCACTTAACATAATAATGTGTTTTCCCATTTAGTTAAATGGTCTTTGAAAACATGAGTCTTTAATGGCTATAATAACATTCTACCTTGTGAAGGTGTCATAATTTATTTAAAGTCCTATTTGAGGATACGTTACTACATTTTTGTCGTTTTGTTAATAATACTGCAATGCATACCCTTTAACGTAAATCTCTGTGTCTTTCTTAGGGTAGACTGCTGGAATTCGGATTACTGGATTGCACTACTGGTAGTGTAAGCCTTCCTCCTGGAGTGGGAAACACTGCTGTGGGTCAGGGCCAAGTTCGCTCTTGGCCATAGCACTGAAAAGAAAGTGCAAATTCTGCATGCTTCTAGAAGCAACACACTGCTGGGGTTCTGTTTGGAACACTTCTTTCCTGTGCAGTAGTGTGGCCAGGCAAGCCTGAATCTCCTCCAGCTTGCTCCAAGAGGGATTTGCCTCCTCTGCTCCTTAGAGGAGCTGCGGGGAACCAGGGAAACTGAGTCACGCGTATGCTTCCTCTGGTTTGTACCCTGCTTCTTTTCACCACTGGAGAAGTAAGGGCCAAGATCAGAATGTAAGGAGGCTTTTTTTTTTTTTTTTGCAGGAAGCCTTAATTGCTAATTTTTTTCAGGACAAATAAGTTTCCATGCTGTGAGGAAATAGTATTTTTGAAACACAATGGGGAACACAATATCTAAATGGCAGGATCTGTCTATCTATGGCCAAAATTTAGGCAACTACATAGTTGCATTGCACTATGTAACTGCAGTGTTGTATGTGATTGTAATGTATCTCTGATCACACTTTGCTCTCAATGAGGTGCTTTTAAGCTGTTCTCTTTTCCTTAATAGATCTTATAAGTTATTTAATTGTAAAAATGTGGCTTGTCATATACTACCTTCTAATTTTACATTCTTTAAAACAAGCACGTTTCCACTGACATCAAGACAAAAGCAGCATCTTTACACAAAAGAAGGACTCATCTATCAACCTACCCTGAAACACCCAATTTCCACTGCTGCTTGCACCTCTGAGAGCAGCCTTAGCAGGGAAGAACTCACATTTTATTTATTCGTGCTCTTTGCTCATTTTTCTATTGAGGTGGTAGGCATTCTTTTTCTTATGAATTTGAGAAATTCCTCTAAGTATTGATGACATCAACCCTGAACCTGTCATATTTGTTACAAATACTTCCCTCAGTTTTCAGTGCCGTTTGATTCCATATGTAACACATTTTTTACCATTCAGAAATGTTAACGTTTAGTACATTAAAATATGTCTTTTACTTTAGCATTTTTTGTTTATAGTTAGTATACTTTCCCAAGTCCAAAATCATATATACATATAAAGCTATATTTTCTTCTTCTACTTTTATTATTTTACTATTTTATGATTTCAACTTAGTATTATTTTAAACATTATTTTTGAGAAATCATTGATTCTTCATTGATTTGTATACCATTTTTATCATATACTAAATTATTTCACATACTGGATCTTTAGAGGCCCTTCTAGTTGTACCACTGTGTTATCTGACGAATCTTAGACTGTTTACTGAGGTATATACTGCGTATCTTACAAAGCAAGTATTTTTTCCTCCACTACTATTTATCGTTTATTTCCTCAAAATTTTAACTAGCTCACTCATTTATTCCTCTAAATGAATTTCAAAAGTCAGTAATTCAAGTTTCAAAATAAAAATTCTCTAAGATTTTTAACATAAGATTTAAATGTTATGACTATTAAAAAAGATGTTTACACCAGTAAACATGTAAAAAGGCATTTAATTGCACTACTAATCATACCACTGCAGGTTTATCTGCCGTCTAAAAAGTCGATGAAAATTTTGAAGTTTGAGAATGTCCAGTGTTGGGATAAAAATGGAAGAAATTAGCATTTTCATAGACCATTGATGAGAAAGGAAATCGGTGGTTATTTTAGAGGAAGTCTGTCACAGCTATCAAAATGTAAAATGCGTCTACCAATTGATCGAACAATTGCCCTTCTAGGAATCTGTCCCACAGACATTCTTACACATGTACATAAAGATACAAGGCAGGTCATTGTACCGTTGTTTGTAATAATCCTATGTTGGAATCCACATAAAAGTCCACCTGACGGGAATGATAAACTATGCAGAATCCATGCAATGGGATCCTGTACAGCTACTAACAGAATGATGTAGATCTGTATGTAATCATGTAGAACAAACTCCCTAAGATACGCTTAGTCACCCCCTATCGGTGGTTATGCTTTCCAAGGCTTCAGTTACTCAAGGTCAACCGCAGTCCAAAAACATTACATGGAAAATTCCAGAAATAAACGATTCATAAGTTTTAGATTGCGCGTTATTCTAAGCAGTGTGATGAAATCTCACGCCATCCTGCTCCGTGCCCCCAGGATGTGAATCATCCCTCTGTCCAGCGTGTCCCACTTATGAGTAGCCGGCTCAGTTAGCAGAAGGACCATCTCAGTATCTCACTGCTTGTGTTCAAGCCACCCTTGCTTCACTCAGTAATGGCCCCAAAGTGTAAGAGTAGTGATGCTGGCAATTCAGATCTGCCAAGGAGAAGCCGTAAAGTGCTTCCTTTAAGTGAAAAGGTGAAAGTTCTTGACTAGTAAGGAAAGAAAGACATCCCTACGCTGAAGTCGCAAAGAGCTACAGTAAGAACAAACCTATCCGTGAAATCGTGAAGAAGAAAAAATAAATTTCTGCTAGATTTACTGTTGCACCTCAAACTGCAAAAGCTACGGCCACAGCATGTGGTATGTGCTTAGTTAAGATGGAAAAGGCACTAAATTTCTACATATTTTGAGAGACACACATGTTCACACGACTTTTATTATAGTATATTGCTACAGTTGTTCCATTTCATTATCTTTTTAGTCTCTTACTGTGCCTAATTCATAAAATAAACTTAATCATAAGCACGTGTATATATAGGAAAAAACAGTATATGTAAGGTTTCATGCTCTCCATGGTTTCAGGCATCCAATGGGGGGTCTCCCCTACAGATAAAGGGGACAACAGCATAGTTTTAAATAAAAAATAAGTTTAAGAACAATATGAGCAATATAATGCTATTTATATTTTAAAGTATCTGTTTTTGTGTATGTGTAGGTAGTATGTATATGTATAAATTATTTAGGACAGACATTAAAAGGGAAATTATATTTACTTCTGGGGAGATTAAGTGAAATTAGACAGTAAAAAGAAAGACTACAACAACTAATCTAAGTATTTGTATGTTATTTATCTACTACAATCTTGGATTCATATATAACTTACATGTTTTAAATAAAATATTTTAAAAGCAACGCCTACTCATCATTAACACTACCTTTTCCTGCACGGCCATTTGGGTGTCTTTGTGCTCATTCGCTCTTGAACTGGGGGAAACGTTATTCACACCTGGAGCTGGCCAACAGATAATACGTGTGGCCCCGGCTGGCAATGCCCCTTGGGTGGTGGTTTCTGATCCCCCTCCTGGGTTCCACCCTATGGTGTAAGTTAGCCTGGACACTTTGGGTGTTTAGCCAGCATTCATCCTGGACTGCCCTACGTGACTGGGGTAGGATTTCTTTCCTCCTGTCCTCGTGTATTTCTCTACCCCAAAGCCCATCAGACAAAGAGTAAGAGAAAAGCCACAACCCACACACACGATGCAGGATGAGCATTTACTGCCCCCGCTTCCACGGTCGGTCGGTGCGTCAGGTGGGGAGGGCACCTTACCCCCCGGGACGGATCTATTCTTCCCCTCCAGCACCAACCACTGAACAAGGACAGTGCACTTCTGGGAGTTACAGTCTAGGAAGGTAGACAATAATTCAGAGCGGAGGGAAAGCTCTGCTCCAGTATCGTGAACGTGTCAAGAAGCCCAGGACCCACAGGAGACGGCAGCGCCGGCTCTCCGATGGGTGCAGAAATCCAAGGCCGGCCAACAATTTCTATTCTCACTTCAGCTCCGTCAGCCTCGTGATCAGCAGAATTTCCTCCAGGAATCCTGCAAGAGGCTATCGGTCTTATTTTCCACTGGTTTCACGTCTTTATCTTTCCCTGTGTCACCGCTGACATTTAAGCGGAAAGTCAGGAGAGGCTGCGTCAGGGCCTATCAGCCAAGTGACACTATAAATGTGTCCTTTCGTAAATAAAAGTTAAGTCCAAAATGTAATACAAGGCGGCTAATGGACAAAAGAGCCCATAAACACAAAAGGTGTATGTGGACAAACACAATTTTGGGGACTTTTCTGCACCGCGGTGGTGTATCTGCCACTTACTGATCAAGCATGGTGGATTCCAGGACTCTGATCACACAAGGACCACATACCCCGTGTTGTGTATGTGGGCAGAGAACAGGGAACGTTTCTATGACAGCTGCCCTGAAGGTCAGGAGTAAGGGGACAGGAAGGGATGAAGAGCAGCCTTGGAATAGAGAGACACTGAAATACGGGTTGAAATAAAGGTGGACGGTGGAGGATAAAAAGGGGATTAACACCCATGAAGTGATGAAAGAGGACAGAGTCCCAGAAAGGGTACAAGGGAAAAACTCTGCACATGCTCAGTGGGAAGCAGAGGCTCTGCTGGAAAAGACATTCAGCCCAATGTTCTTCAAACTTAAAACTGGGATTTAGTGCCACCAGGAAACAGCAGGTAAGCACGAAAGCTGAGGCCACTTATCACAGTGACTGTTTCCGCCGATAAGCATTTCTTTGTCCGAACAGATGCCCACTATTAACAACAAAGCCACAACTGAATTAGCAACTCGGCTTCCAGTGATGTTCCGTATGGAAAATCATAATATAAAAATATGATTTTTTTTGGCCTTTGGACAGAGGTAAATGTGCTGGAAGGATATCTTCCACTCTTTAAGTGTGGAAATAAAGGTTCTATTCATATATCTTCTATAATTTCCACACGTGAGAAGTGAGAAAGTGTTTAAAATTATCCAATATCAGTAAAATACGATGTGTACCGGAATTTTGTTGGATCTTGTCAGTTACACAGAGCAAGACGAGGCAGCCAAGGAGGGGTCGGGACTTGCGCTAGACTTGCGGCTGGAGCAAGCGTGCGTGGGCCAGAGCGCACGAAGCACAATGCTCACTCTGACCTCAATTCAGGGCCAAAGAAAACCCGGGAGGCCCAGGACCCAGGGTGACACACAGAAAGTGGGCCAGCAGTCCTAGGAAGCCCCCCTGCGGTGGTGGGCAGACATTAATCTGTCACCAGGGAAGCAGCAGCAGGGCCCTGTCCCTGGGCTGGACTTCTAGGGCAGCACAGCCGCTGGGGGAGCCGGTGGAGGGGGTCTGGGCCCGTTCCTACCATGGAGACCAAATGACTGATAAGAAGACAGTCATGACCCGGACCACATTCAAGCTGCCTGAGGTTCTTGAAGTCAAGACACAGAAGCTTTGCTGTTACTAAGGCAACAGGAAGAGTTAACATTGAATGGGCCGACAGTCAGGAGCACTGAGAAAGCATGCCCAGAGCCACGCACAGCAAACACGAGAAAAGGGTCTCCTATCAGTAGAAGGGGCGTAACATCACATCCAACTTCAAATGACAGAATCTCCTCAAAGGTGAAAAATTTTGCATTTAAAGTCTGCAGTTAACAACGGTTTCCCGGAATCGTGCGAAGCTGGCTCTGGAGAAGCAGGCAGGTCAGAGCTCAGGCTGCCAGGTTCTGGTGTAACTTCCTGCTTAACTCTGAGCAGCGTCCCCTAACCTCCCAGGACCTCGGGCTTCTCACCCCCACAATCTCTACGGCCACTTCTGGAAACTCGTGGAGTTCATGAGTTCTTCTTAAGACTCTCTCATTACAAACATAACTTTAGTAAAAACGATCTTATATTGGGACATTTACGCTGATTCGACAAAACTAAAGGGAATAACCACACTCCAAAATAGAGGTTTGGAGCACTCCAGCTTCCTTCACCAAAATCCCTTGAAAAGTAGGCATGGTAACAAGCCAACGGACCCCTTGAAAGACTGAGAATGAAGTAAGTCCTGTTCATCCTAGCTGAGCACGGTCTCCCTCACGCGTCCGTGCGCCGCTCAGCCTTCCCTGGGGCGAGGGCTGCTGTGCCGGGACCGGCTTTGTCCCCCAGTGGGGGGCTGGGCACAGCTGTGGCGGGGCTGGGCAGTGAGCAGAGCAGGCCGGAAGGAGAGAGGCTGGTCTTAAACACATGCAGGAAGTGGGGGTGGAGGGCTGGGTCTCAGGGATACGGGTGTGTCCAGCCCAATCCAGTCAGGAAGGCTTCCCGGAAAGATGCAGAATTCCTGGCACAGGTCGCCCCCGGTTCTGAAGGGAAGGCCACCCACAGGCCAGAGCTGCTCCAAACACGAGAGGAGACCTGACATTCCAGAGTCTCTCCTAGGCCCGCAGAGGTCTGGACTACTAGATGGGGACCTCCCAGGCCTATCTCAGCCAGCACTTCACTGTGGTCTTGGCACCAGAGGGGGAAGACTGCAAAGAATGGGGCTGGAGGGGAAAATACTATTATATGGATCTAATTTTATGGAGAAGAGCAGAAGCTTGTTAACGGTGCTGCTTGAAAGCAGGACTCCTTAAAGCCCTGGGGACTCGGCTCACAGCTCATCTTTCATAAAATTCCAATCCTGGCATCATCCTCACGCCTTAAATGTACTCAGAACCAACTGTCCAAGAGCACAAAATATTGCCCACAAGTATTTGCTTTTATTAACCTACTAAATCTTTACAAAATTCCCTTTCCTTTGGTTAGAAATGAACAAAGCAGGGTTAATCTCTTATGTCTTTTTCAACTGCAGAAGCGCAATTTAAAGAGAACGGACAACCTACCGCAGGTAGTACACCAAGTTAAGGAGGATCCTCAGAAAAACCGGTCCCCAGAAGGAGAAAAAAAAGACCACTAGCACAGGTCTTGGCCCCTTGAAGTCCTACAGCCTGGGGACACCCAGCTGAGGCCAGGCCTCCCCCCACCTCCGAGACCCTTTTGATCCTCACAAACTCATCTAGCAGGTGGCCAATTCAGAGCAGGCACAGGTGAGGTTTTTCTGGTCTCACTGGGCAGGTGCCACATCTGAATTCAAGTCCCTTAAGAATGGCATTCAGCAATGCTGAGAGCCTCTGCTTTGTCAAAACATCCATCTCCCATCTCTCCTCACTCTTAGTTACAGCCTCCCACAACATCTGCAGCGTAATGAGTCCAAGCTCCCCTCAACAAACGTGCCTGAAAGCGGCAGGTACGTCTCACCTTGGACCTACCAAGATTTCACGAGGTTGACAACGTGGGTTTAGTTTTGAACTCATCACTACAAAACTCTCCTCTTCTGGAGAAGGGAACACTCCCAAACACAGGTCTCTTCTGAACATCATTAGAGGAAGCCAAGGGAAGGGCAGGAGTGGGGAAAAGGGTCAAGGAGCAACTCTTTACCTTACGGATGCTTTGGCCACTTTGTCCAGCTCACAAAATCAGAGCCTGCTTTGTTCAGCTCATCCCCTAAAGACCATGCATGGGCGAGGAGATTTTTATCACTGCCGTCTCATTCTACAAGATAGGACTGTGCTTCCTCATCTTTCGGGATGGCCGTGACATAATGGTACATCTCGTCAACAGAGGCTGGTTACTTCAGGGAGGGGGATAGGAATCAATTTCAAACCTATCACAGAGTTTCCAGTTATTTCCCATGAGATATCACACCAGGGCCCAGCACTGGAAGCCATAATTTCCATATTTATTGGAAATTGCATTTCAGCCAACGTGACGCATTGTATTGTGTCCTCATAGTGAGGCCTCGCGCAGGGAAGCAGAAGGGACTCACACTGCCATCACAAGTGTCTGGGGCCTTTTTCAGGAAATATTTGGCCCCCTAATTCAGAGAAAGTTTCTTTAAACGCACTGCACTTCAGCAAAGAATGTAATTGAAGGAACTGATTTCCAACCTAGTAAATTTCTTTGCCACCTAAACCAAAGAGTTTAAATCTACCCAGTGCATGGCAAGTGAGAATAGAACCAAATGACTGTTTTTTGGTTTTTTTTTAAATCATACTTCTCCCAGCAGGATTGCTTAGCTGGGTCTTTATTTATTCATGGTCACGCATTTTCTTCTCTAAGGCTGTTTCACAATCTGCTAAAATATATTTTTATATGAAATTAAATTTTTATATATTGTACATATGTGAAAACTATGTGTTTACATATGTGTTTACGTGTGTACACATGTGTTTATACCTGGATTTGGCACGAACACATTCATCACAAAAAATGTGACATAAACTCTTGCATTAAGAGGAAAAGTTTGAGAAGTTAAGTAAAATTCGTTAACAAGAACAAACTGGCATTGTATAAAAATGTTAAAAACCCAGTATTTTCTTAAGATTTTCACTGGAGCTAGTCTTAGATCACTAGGACCCAATTTGACTTGTTAATTGAACCGACATTAAAATAAACAGCATTGATTAGAACAGTCTGAGCTAAGAGCAGGCATTTAACCTTTGCAGTTGACAACAGCACCCTCCCATATTTTATATTATAATTATAATACATAATACACCATCCCGTGGTAGATCAGGAATCTGACCACCACAGCTTTTACATTTTCTTATGTTTTTAAAAATGCCCTTTGCCTCTCTAAGTGATTCATTTACAAATTTTACAATGCTCCTTATATTAAAAAAATGAAAGTCTTTATCTCTTGGTATTCTTGATATTATTATATTAAAATGTTTATTTTGGCAGCCTTGCAAAATTAATCTTAATATATTTCGCCAAAATCAATACATTCACATTAGAGGACATACCCTCTAAAAGGAGCAGCTGTTTTTCTCTCTGAGGAGTTGCAACCATGTAACATGCTTATGCCCTACTTTAAAATACCATCTAAGGAAAAAAAATGAAATTTTCAAGTTCACCATATCTACTTTCATAGCTCCTCAATTCCAGGGTATGCATTTTTTTCTCCCACGTTTTAGCGTTTTTTAAAATGAGATACATCTTAAAATAATATCCACATTAAATCTGGGTTATCTCTTTATTTTCTTCCAAAAAGCTATAATTGCATCTAGAAATCCACAGTGTATCAGACATGAGAAAATACATTATTTCCCACACGCTCACTACTTACACTAAGCACACAGGTTCTGCTACACGCTCACTGTAACAGTACTCCTGTCACACAGAAAGCCCTAGAAAGCAGTTTGATGTCCCCGTGGGTTGACTGGCCTAATACCCACAATCGGTCATCTTTTTGCCTGAAAGAGAGGAAAAGGGGGGCACCAGGAACCACCAAAAAGGATGGGAAGGTGAAACTCTTGGTTGCGTAGTACGCTTCTCTGCAAGCAGTGGTCATGTGATTCAGCTCTGGCCCACGGGAGGAAAGCGGGGGAGTGTGAGCTCTAGGAAAGTTTGCATTTAGACAAAGGGAAGAGACTTGGCCGGCATGACCCCTTGTCTTGCCCTTTCAGGATGATGGCACCAAGGCTCAGGGAGGTTAGGTAACTCACCTCAAACCATGCAGCTGGTAAGCGGCAAAGCAGAGGCAAATTGGCCTCAGGGCAGTAGGCCAGGTCCTCAGGAGCCAATTTCTTGAGAGTGCTCAATGCTACCTGGGTAATAGGCACCAGCCAAATCAAATTTCACCACGCAACCCTTTATATGACTTGCAAAATTTAAAAACAGCCCTCTCCGGAAAAAGCCTGTCCCATTCCCCTCCCACTCACCCACCCACGCAAAGAAAGCCTGCCCAGAATCCCTCGTCTTTCTTGCTGGGGTAACCTGCAGCTGCTGCCCCTCAAATTCTGAAATCAAATAAGCATGGCTGATGCACTTCCACTAAATTGAGGTCTTATCTAATGCATAAATCTTCTAGTACGCCTTCCAATTGTTTGATTTAGAACAAACACACATGTACGGTGTACAGTAAAATCAAGAAAAAAATTAAGAAAAAAAGTCCACTAATTTTTCCTCAGAACATTGATCCTGAATTGACCAAAGTAAATAAATGAGTGAATCTATTAATATACTGTGTTCTTATTACTCAAAATCATTTTCCCTGTGCCTCTATGCAATACATGTTGGGCAAATAACTGAAACAATATAGATTTGGAAGGACATCTGCTCAGGAAACCCCACGCACCTTGGACCAGAACTCAGCACAGAGAGAACTCAAACCTCAGGTCTTTTTGCCTCCAAATCTAGATTTAGGACCTTAGAAATCCTGAGCCCAGAAAAATGAACCAAGCAAGCCCACAGCTAGTGAGACACAAGAACTAAATTCAGACACCAGACTCTGTCCAAATTTGGTGCACATCTGCTCCGAAAAAAAAGCTTTATCCCAGAGGTAACATACAGGAGAATAAAACACATTCCCACCCTCATGGCCCCCGAGTCCCTGTGACCACTGTGTGACTGAAATCAATTTGACTGACATCAGAGACATTATCAGCAATAGAAAAATTTCAAAAAGAAGTCTCACGTGCCTCGTAAGAGATCTCAAGTTAAATGAAGCTTTCCATTTGACAGAATTCTAAAATGTCTAATAATCAAGATAAAAATGACTAGGATGATAATGACCACAATGGTAACATTTATTACTGAGCACTTACTATGTACTAGTCACTATTTTAAATATGTTCCAACTTCCAAAACACAGAAAGAGCATTAGATATTATTATTAACCTAATTTTACAAATGAGTTAACAAAAAAGCTTAGAGAATTACTTAATCACTTGTCCAAATTTACATATGCTAATAATTTCTACACAATTCAGCCTCCAATTTCAAAAGATCCTGCCATTATTCTATAGCTCTTTAAAAACGGACAACTCCTACACACATACACAGATTATCTGTATCTATAGAACGGTTTTCTTTGAATATCCCCAAATTTAATCAATATCAGGAAAGAAAGCAAGGAGCTGGAAGATGAGATACTACACATCCAGAATTGGTCATTTGTAGTGAAAAACATAAATCAGTAAGGTGAAGAAAAGGACGAGTTTAACAAGAAAGTTTCAAACACATTATGCTTTAATTAATTGTGAATTAAAAGAATTATTGGGGAAAATAGTATTTTTCATAAAGCATTTAAATTTAGCCTTTGGGTGTCACTGACACTAAGTTTCATTTCAATAAAAACAATTTTCCAAGTAATAGAAGCAGAACTTAGGGCAGAAGCACCCAAGAGATGGCCACACAGATTCACAGATTCGCTCCAGTGTTCAAGGAGAAGAAAGTATAGCCCTCATTTCCCCAAGATTCCACTGGGACGGGATGTCTTTACTTAATTAACTACTCGTCCATGATACTATGTAAAAAATGCTGACCCTGCAGCTTTGTGCGGATAACTCGCAGTGGCCTCAACAACTCTATTTATTGGAGTATCCATTTTCCTGTCTAACAGAGCCCAGTTTGAACTTCCTCCACTTGCGCTGATACTCTGTGTCTCTCATTTATGACACGGCGGTGTTTGTAGCAGGTGTGCGATCTTCACGTTCATGATCAGATACAGTCCAAGGCAGAGAAGAACACAAGTAGAAAATGAAAAGGAAGAGATGTGCCTTTCACTGTCTTTCAAAGTAAAACAGTTACAATTAGGTATGAAAAGAAATTACCTATAAAAATTAACTCAAACTGTTTTTCTTTTAAATTTATAGATAAAGGACAAAGGCTTGATCTCCAGAATATATAAGCAGCTCATACAACTCAATAAGAAAAAAAATAAACAACCCAATCCAAAAATGGGCAGAAGACCTAAACAAGCAATTCTCCAAGGAAGACATGCAAATGATCAAAAAGCACATGAAAAAATGCTCAATATCACTAATTATCAGAGAAATGCAAATCAAAACTACAATGAGGTATCACCTCACACCAGTCAGAACAGCCGTCATTCAAAAAGCCACAAATGACAAATGCTGGAGAGGCTGTGGAGAAAGGGGAACCCTCCTACACTGCTGGTGGGAATGCAGTTTGGTGCAGCCACTATGGAAAACAGTGTGGAGATTCCTCAAAAGACTAGGAATGGACTTACCATATGACCCAGGAATCCCACTCCTGGGCTTGTATCCAGAAGGAAATCTACTTCAGGATGACACCTGCACCCCAATGTTCACAGCAGCACTATTTACAATAGCCAAAACATGGAAGCAGCCTAAATGTCCATCAACAGGTGACTGGATAAAGAAGATGTGGTATATTTATACAATGGAATACTACTCAGCCATAAAAACCGACAACATAACGCCATTTGCAGCAACATGGATGCTCCTGGAGAATGTCATTCCAAGTGAAGTAAGCCAGAAAGAGAAAGAAAAATACCATATGAGATCGCTCATATGTGGAATCTAAAAAACCAAAACAAAAACAAACAAACAAAAACAAAGCATAAATACAGGACAGAAATAGACTCATAGACAGAGAATACAGACTTGTGGTTACCAGGGGGGTGGAGGGTGGGAAGGGATAGACTGGGATTTTAAAACTGTAGAATAGATAAACAAGATTACACTGTATAGCACAGGGAAATATACACAAAATGTTATGATAACTCACAGAGAAAAAAATGTAACAATGAGTGTGTATATGTCCATGAATGACTGAAAAATTGTGCTGAACACTGGAATTTAACACAACATTGTAAAATGATTATAAATCAATAAAAAATGTTAAAAAAAAAAGATAAAGGAGAATTGCTGACAGAAGCGAACTGATTTAAATGTGTATGTGTGTCCCGTCTCACCAGTGTGCAAGCTTCCCTACTGTATATAAGGTTCTCGAGGACAAGGGTCAGATTGACAAACCTCATCCCTTACATGGGATGACGCCAAGGCTTGGGCCATAGCGCCTGTGTCCCCTGCTGCCTACTCTCTGGTTGTGAAGTTGCTGAGAGTTTTGCTGGTGACCATGATCAGGTCACTCACTCCCGACCCAGCACAGCACCCTGCCCATGGGAGGTGCTCATTTAACACGAGTTGGACTAAACAGAAATAACATCAGTGTTACCTCGTTACCTCTATGAACCACCAATTTAGACGAGCTTTGATATTTTCCAAATCGTTCGTTTGTTTTCTCCCTTTAGAATTGCTACTATTTTAAAAGCTTAGGCATATGGTAATACTTAGCTGGGTGTAAATATTTAACCCAATCTCTACTAAGTAAAGCATTTAACATTTTATATACAATCTGAAGACTTATATAGAAACTATACATATACACATTTGGAAGAAAAGCAGGTCCCATCCTAACAGTGCTGTTTTCTACGTGGTAGCAGTGAATAGAGATTTTTACATCAGGAGGGGAGGGCACCTCACCATTTATCTTCCATCAACCCAGCTGCTGAAATACAGCAACTCTCTCTCCCCTTCTCTCCCCGTCTCCAGTCATGGTTGCCTTCATATTCAGGATGCAGTAGCTGCTTATTTTTAAAAGTCTAGAACTGCACATAATATTCTTCCACTCATTGTGCTTCCTCGTTCCACTCCCACTGCAAAGCTTCCAAGGTATCTGTCAAATCTGAATGCTCTTTCCCACTTTTCACTGGAGAGATTAAGTTGATAAAAATAGAATCCCAAACTGTCATAGGCCTTTTAGGCATCTTAATTAATTGTAATTAGTTTTTAAATATTCAGTTCCTGATTTCCCATAAAACTGAGGGCATCACACATATGGGAGCTGTCATTTTTCCTGGTAATAGAAAGGTGGCCGTTCATTCTTCCCTGTGGTCTTTCTACTTTCGACCTTGACTGGTATGTGTGTGGCTGGTAAATGACTGAATTAATTTTATAGTGAGTGACATATTTTGAAATCTGCAAAGCATCTTCTTCTGGGATTTTAAGCCAACCCTTGCTTTTCCCGAGACAGCTCTGTGCACTGCTGCAATAATAAGTTGGAGATCTTGACTTTCCCATTAGCATCTCGCAATTTATGAGCTTTGCTAACCATGGGATGATTTTTAAAGGATGCTCCTAATCCCCCAATGCACCTAGATAACTAGAAAAATAACAGACAATAAATGAGTACTTTAGAGAAGGAATTTAAGAATTTAAAGCTTCACCCAAGCTGAAAGTAATCACAGAAAAACTTTATAATGGTCCTGAACTGACTTCAATATTCCCTTCACATTAATAAAGGGATGCACCAGCTTTGAATAACTTATTTCATTTAGGCTGCACAACTGCCCTATGATGCAGTGGTCATCATCTACAATTTTTACATGGGGAAACTGAGGCGCAGGTATTTTAGGTAAATTACTAAGTCAGGAATTAGCAGAGCTGCAGTTCAACCCAGATACAACCACGTTCACAGCACTGCACCAACCCCCAGGCAGAATATGGGTCCTTGAGCCTCCTAATATTTACAGTTCCTTGTGGGCCCTTACATCAAATTTAAACCTAAAAAAGTATTCAAAGTTCAATTATTCTATGGATTATTCAAGACTTTGGGGTTCAATTTATCACTGACTACATATGGTGTAGGAAGTGGTAGGTCTACAATTTTTAACCATGACCATTTTGGGGAATTAATTGAAAAATCAAGTTATTAAGAAATCTGTACATCAAATAATAATTTTCCCAATGGAATTTGCCTAGCAAGTGGAAATCAAAGAAAAGTGTGCATTGTTCCAAACAAAAATCTTTATGTTAGTTTCTATCAGTGTCATCCACTGTCAAAGCATTAAATTCTTACTTTTGGTACTCCTGTAACCAAAATTGATCAGTCAACCATAGGCCCTCTGTACACTCCAGGTAAACCACTTTTAATTAAAATATCATTCAATTTCCAACTGATTAGAAGTTCTGAACTCCATGGTAATTGACTATTTAAGCAACAAGTTTGCTGAATTATCCTAAAATACTGAGTAGAACTCGCTAAGTGAAGAGAATTAGAAATGGATTTTTTTTTCCTCAAACAGAATTCAGATTGTATCAACGCACCAGTACAATTTCATACACTTAAAGACAAACACCCTTTATAGGTCATTATTAGGAATTTAGCTAAGTATGCATTAGTTTCTACTAAGAAGCTTGACTACACATCTTGTGACAGCTTTTGTCCCAGGCTCTCTCTTCAAGGATGTCTGTAAAGCAACCATCCTGGAAGGATGAAGATGCTGTCTCCCTCCAGGACAGAGGACAGCTGTGTTACCTGGCCAGGATAATAAAGGCTGGGTAACTTGGCAGCAGCTCTTTATAAGTCTGGTGACTTCCCAAACTGTGCCTTCCTCAGCCATGACACAGACCCACTGCGTGTGAAGCACCCACCTGGGGTCGCTCGGCATTGCCCCTGTGGGAGTTGGGGGGCCCAGGGACACTGACACACAGGAAGTTCACACCGCCAGCTGTGCCGTGAGGAATAAAATCCTGTGTGTCTGACCCAGGAGTTTCATGTCTCCTACAGACGTGCACGGAACTGTGGCAGGCTAACTTATTAGCTCACAGGTGGGGTAAAATCTCTGAGCCTTCACTGCTCCAGGTGGTTATGAATGATTAAGTAGGTATTTGCAGAGGATCCCTAACTCTGGGGTGAGTTTTTGCACCTGCCTCTGAAGGCTGGAACTCAACTGGCAGCTGTCACTTGCGCTCAGGGCAAACCCTCTAAAGAGCACCACCTTCCTATGATCCTGGCCACCCGAGAGCTACTGAAAAGAGGCGGGCGGCGACAGTGGGGGAGGCTTGTCCGCTGTCGGGTTATTAGCATCATTGTGACCATGGATCTGTACACCAAAAACAAGATTATTTTTTTTTCGCCCTGATTGATTACATGCTTTCCCAGGCTGACCTGTAAATCCCTGCCATCAATCAGCCTCAGGGGAAGAAAATCTTGTGTCTCGCTCTCACACTCCAGGTTACCCCCAGCGTGACATAAGCCAGACAGGTTTCTGAGGCCCTGAGATGCCCTACCTTCTGCCTTTCCCCACCTTGCCAGTCAGGCAGGTGGACAGTGAACAACCCACTTGCACAAAGCATGTCTCAGAAACCATCTGATCCTTCTCCCACTTGGAGAGGCAACAAGCAGGATTTGTACGCTCTCCTCACAGAGGCTCAGTGAATCCTAGTGGCTTCACCCAAACTCAGATCTGGTCACTGGTGGGGCAGACACGTCAGCTCGGGGCTTCCGCCTCTTTCCGCTGTACCATCCCGCCCTCTGTACGGCACAACGCTCAGAAGCCCAGCAGATGGTTCTGCCACGCGCGCGGTCCACGGCTCCCTCGCCGGCCCCCCAACAGGGGACGCCCGTGGGCTGCACTAGCCCGTTATCCTCCTGGCACAGACGGCATCCTCCACATCTCCCCAGGTGGGCGACTGTACCTGCACACAGTGCTGTCTGTGCTGTGTTCCCGAAGCCAACCACCCCCCACACACCCCTGCACCAAAGGCTCTGCTCCCCAGCCTCCATTCTGCCCTCCCATTTGCTCCGTGAGCCCCTAAGTGGCCCCCTGAGAGGCAGGGGAGCACAGTGGTTAGGGAGTGGGGGGTCTAGAGTCGGCGGACATGGGGTTTTGAACCCTGGCTCAATCACTTACTAGTTGTATGATCTCAGGTGACTTATTTCACCTCTCTGTGCCTTAGCTTCATCATCTGTATAATGGGTGTAACAATACCTCTATTACAGGACTGCTGTAAAGACTGAGTGAACTAAATACATTACTCCCAACAGGCCTACACTCAATAAACGTTTTCTGTCACCACCATCATCACTACTACAGCTGCTCTGAGTCCCCACCGGACACAGTGATCTCATTTTGGTTAGCACCTCAATTTCTCACTGTCAGGCCTGGACCTGAATTCAGGTGAACTTCTCCAGGGTCCCTATACCCAGTCCTACAAAACAGCAATCTAGCCTGGCCCACTCTGCCATCAGAAACAAAATCGTCAAAGACAACGTGACAAGCTCCGCAAATCCTCCTCACTGAGTGAATACATGCGTTGGGAAGACTGTCCTTCATAATATATACTCTGGAAGAGAAATGAAGGTCTGGGCTGGACCAGCCTCCATGTCTTCTGTGAGTAAATCTACAGATAAGGCAAAATAATAACCCTCGTCCCCTCTGAGATGCCCACATCCTAGTCCCAGAAGCTGTGAATGTGTTACATTACCCGGCAAAAAGGACTTTACAGACAGGATTAACAAGGACAGTGAGATGGCAAATTTTCCTAGACTATCTAAGTAAATTCAATCTAATTACAGGAGTCCTTAAAAACAGAGCAACTTCCCTAGCTGCAGTGAATCAGAGAGGTGGCAGCATGACAAAGACACCACCCACCTCTGCAGGCTGTGAAGATGAAATGGGGCTACCAAGGACTGTGCCTGGCCTCTGGAAGCTGAAAAGGGCCAGAAAATGGATTTCCCCTGGAGCATCCAGGGAGGAACGCAGACCAACTGACACCCTGACGCTAGCCCAGTGAGACCCAGGTTGGACTGCTACCCTCCAGAACTTCAAGATAATAAATCTGTACTAGTCAAGTCACTAAGTTCGTGGTAACTTATTACAGCAACAATAGAAATCTAACATATAGTCCCTCTGGATTCTTCTAGCAGGCAAAGACCACAGGCCAGTATCCAAGCAGCATACGGTGGCATTAAGCAACAGAAAAACACATACTCACTAATTCATTCATTCACTGAGTCACTCCATGAATTTATGAAGCACCTGCCAGAGGCCAGGCACTGTTCAGTGTGCTACGGAAAACAACAGAAAACCAGAGAGGCACGTTGGGTTCTGTTCCACGGAGCTTACATTCCAGAGGTAAGAGAGGCCAATAAAGAAACAGGACAATTTCTAATAGTGATGGATGCTGGGAAGAAAATAAAACAGAACAATGAGATCGAGAACAGGGTAGGCAGAGCTGGGGGGTAGGAAACCCACCACCAGGTAGGGGGAAGGCTCCCAAAGAAATGACATTTGAGCTGAAATCAAAAAGGTACAAGGATTGTCAGCAAGGCAAAGAGCGAAGCCAGCTCCGGAGCCGCTCACCCGCGGCTGACCGCGGCATCCTTCCAGAGAAGGTAAGAGATGAAACGCCCACTGTGAAACTGATGTGACTTCTCGCTTGGAGGAGAAGTGCACTGTGTGAATTGCTCCATCATTTTCCTGTCCTCACTCTTCACAGTGTGACTTTTAAGGCTTTAGTTTTTAACATACTTCATGCACAGCACAAAGGGGTGCCGTCCCCAGAGTCCCTCCGTATCACTCCCAGGGAGATCACTCCGTGCTCTCCTTATCTGAATATGGATGTGGTCAGATTCCCGGGGATGGCTAGATGGCCCTAATTGTGATGGACTTCCCCGTGGCTGGCTGCTGCCTGTATCAGTGACACTGGCTCCGGGACCAAGACCATCACTCAGGTTCAGACCCAGATGGAGATGCAGAGCCAGTGCAGGCCCAGCTGGCTCCCTGCACACTTCGTTAGGAGACAGATATCAAAAGGTGGAGGCTGTAAGTACATGTGTAAAATTCTCTCTCCTATCATGTAGGAATGATGGTCTTTGAGATCCAAAACATACAGAAACATACAGATCCAAAACATACGGAAACAAGCCACTCAATTTATCTATTAAATAGCACTTTGCTCTGACATCTGTAGCAAAAGTGACAACAGCTGCAATTTTAATATTGTCACAGTAGTGTCATTAATATTTCTCACAATTGCTCCTTTCATAGGTTTTTTAATGAAGGTCAAGCTAGAACATCCACACAATCTGTCTCAATGCAGAATTCCCAGACATACATAAACAATCCAGAGTGGTGCAAATCACTGTGAACACCTGCTAAGAGCTTCTTCCAAGCACAGCTTCCCATGTGAGAAGGTGACAAAGCTGAGATATGCAAAATGCTTCCAGTCCTAGGGCTCCTCTATCCATTTCTGTTGTTTTCTATGTTAATATAATCGACTTACAAACAGACTTAACATTGAGTGGGAAGGCTTTTGTGGTGAGCAACTGGGGTGCAGAGTTAACACTTCACAGTGATAATTCACTGACTCTGAGAATGGTGCTCAGGTTTTAGAGCTAGAATATCTGAGTTTGATTTCCAATTCCACCATATCCAGTAAGTATATGACCTTGAATAGGACACATCTCTGTCCAAGCGTCAATACTTTTTTTCTCTAAACTGAAGTTGAAAGAAATGCCCTTTCACCTGTTTCAGAGGGTTCTCTCAATTACAAAATGAGATACACTTTGTGGACTAGAGAACAACAGCGTAAACCCGAAGTCCCCGGCTTCCTCACTCATGGTGGTATGAATACACTGTGTTTAAGGCAACAGCCTAGGTCCCGGTCCTCTGCACTCCACCCAGGATTCCTCTTCCCAGTAATTCCCACTGGGATGCCCTGGTGGTGGTGCGAGTGGGCGTTCCTGCCCCCTGAGAGCTGAGTTCCTCCCCTCCGCACTTCAAAAATGGAAAACAATTCTGAGCCTTTCATCTTTACAAAAACAGGTCATAGGCTGGGTTTGTCCTAAGGACCAGAGTTGGCTGACCCGAGCCTTATGCCTTATCCCTTGTACACACCACAACATACTTGTTTCTGTTGGGGTGGGGGTGGTGTCTGCTGTAAGGGGAGCTGAGGGAAAGCGGGTTAAGTCAGGAGAGATACCTGGAACCTCTGTTCCCTTGGACACCCAGGCTGTTGCTCAGTCTGGTCTCACTGGTAGACCTCCTCCCTCGTGGCTTTCTCTCAGTCCAGCTCTTCTGGGAACCCAAAGCCATGGGAGAGATCAGTCCACGTGTGAACTCCAGAAGTGAGCGGGCTCCACTTCCCACACTCAGCGCTCCTGAGTGCTGTGCCAACCAGGCACGCTGCTTCCACGCCCCTGAACGTTCTATGACAGTTAGAAGCCCCTCTGCCCACAGCACATGGATGGGACCTGGTGGCTGCAGTTACCTATGATGCAGTCCGTCCCAGTAAAAAGGCATCTCTGAGCTGCCCAGAATGTTTTCTACATTTATAAGCTGGTATGCTCATTATTGATTAAAAAAAAAAAAGAGGAGGAGGATGGGAAAGAGGAAGAGGGGAGGAAGGAACAAGAAAACAAGAGGGGATGAGGAGGGCAGAGGAAGGAAGGGGAAGAGAAACCACTGCAGAATATTCTGCTTGGATGTCATCATTATCACAAAATGACTTCCACCTGGACTTATATTAAATCCATCAAACACTGTCACTAACTCAAAAACAAAAGCAAGCTTCACCACCACTGATAGTTTCTGAAGGAGGAGGCAAAGATTCAGTCTTCCTTTGGGATGTTTTCCCCTCTTAACAGAAACCTTGACTTCGACTCCTTTAGATTTTCACATCTATGCTGTAAGTCAAGACTTCCTCAAGTGTATAGGGCACCCCCTCCTTAAGCCCACAAATGAGTTAGAACACGGTGCCCCTTCAGCGCCAGGTCTCAGCACAGACCGGTTACCTGAAGGTGCCTTTGCTGGCGCCTGAGCGGGGGATGAAGTCACCTCTTAACCTGGCAGATCCAGCTGTGCCCAAGGACCCCCAAAACGGATTCTCGTCCCCACTCGTGTTCCTGGCCAAGCTGCACAGCAGCACACAGAGGCCCTGACTCAGCGCTGGCTGGGAGCCGCCGCCCACAGGCCAGATGAATTTAGTCCGTTGTGTGCAGCCGCCGTGCTGACACAGATGCTGGTGAGAGTATTTATGGTGGTGGTGGTGCTGGCGAGCCTTTGCTCACTGTCACTTAAAGAGCACTGATTTTGAGAGGGACGGAGACAACTGAGAGACAGAGAGGGTAAAGCCGTCCACAGTGGTGCTAAGTTGTAGGAGGAGGGGCACTAACAGCCGAGAAGATGAGCAGCGAAGCAAGAAGAAGGGTAAAACCAAATCAGCCTACACCAGAGCCAACCGCTGAAGTCGAGGATGGGTGTCTGCTCCCCGCAGAGGATGCTAAACACCCAGAGGTCCGAACTGAAAGAGCACTTTTTCCATCGTAGGAAGGAAGGTTTGGGGGGGCCTAGTGTGGGCAGATTGAAGCAGTGGGCAGCCGAGAAGCCAGGAGGCCGGTGATGAGGTTTCAATCGCCCAGATGGGAGAGAAGAGACACCAGTGGTGGCCTGGAGACGTGCAAGGAGGAAAATCGGAAGCTGCCTGGAAGCTATCGGGCAGAACCAGCAGCGACAGACTGAAACAGGGAGGAGAAAAGGTCAAGGTGGAGTCAGGGCTGACTGAGTTTCCGGCCCAGGAAAGGACTGATGATGGCTGTGTCCTGGTTGCCAAGATAACAAGCCTGAGTGGCAGGCAGAGAAGCCCCAGGGTCTGTCTCTGGGATTCTCCTGCTCTTGACTATGCTGTGCGGACCTGACCTCCTTCCCCTTAAGGGTACAACATGCGCCTCTTGTTACGCACGAGATGTGTTTATCACCTGAAATGACTCACCTTCCGCCACCCCAGCCCCCAGTTCCAGGATGCTGCAGGTTGCAATCATGCTTCAGAAGCACGTATTTTCCAGCATTGTTAGCAGAAACAAACATCTGCAACACCTAATCCAACCCATTCACTGGAAAGATACATAAAAGCACTCTTAACTTTTAGCAGAACTTCTTTAAACACCGAGAACGTTACAGCAGAGATCTACCTTTCCAGCAGAGAAAGTACTCCATATTTTCCTCCGGAAACTGAAGATACTATGTATAAATTTGAAAGCATATATTTCTTCAAAGTATTAATTTTTAAAGCGGCCGAAATTGCTAACAACCAGGGAAAGTACTGATTTATAAATTATGTTCTCAGTGCATGGTGTATACATTGTGAATTTGCATGCATATTAAATGCAAATAACCAGAAGAGCATAACATTAAAGCTTCAAATTTATATGTGCAAAAGACAGTAAATTCTAACATTAAAATTCTTCCCAGAAAATATTAACTCCCCGTGTCCCATGTAATCGCCACACGGCCAGCGGAGCAGTCTCACTGCTGAGTTTAGGAAGGCTGTAACCTGGGTCACCCATGCCCACCCCACGAATCCGGCAGAGCAGATAAGACCATCCGGCATTGTGAGGGACAAAAGGAAGGTGCGAATGTTGCCCAGCTCTTCAAACAGTTGTTTTATTTAAATAACTTGACCAAAAAAAAGGATACCACTACAACTGCCACCATTGAATCACTTAAGAGGATCTTTCTTCACTGTAAAGATTTTGACATTGAAGAAATGGGACAAAAGACAGCTGAACATGCCCTTCCACTATAGTAAAAATAAGACATTCGTGATGGTAAAATTTTATGTGTCAGCTTGGTAGGTGATGGGGCCCAGTTATCTGGGCCTACAGTGGTCTAGATGTTGCTGTAAAGGTATTTTGCAGATGTGATTCACCTTATCCATTAGTTAACTTTCGGTAAAGGAGATTACCCTGGATCGTCTGGGTGGGCCTCATTCAATCAGTTGAAGGCCTTAAGAGCAAAAACTGAGTTTCCAAGGGAAAAAGGAATTCTGCCTGAAAACTTGAACACAGAAACCCTGCCGAAGTTTTTAGCCTCTTGACGTGTCCTATAATTCTAGACTCGAGGGCACAACAGCAGCTCCGGCCTGCTGGCCGGCCCAGAGAGTTTCAGACTAGTCAGCTCCCACAGCTGCGTGAGCCAACTGCTTAAAATCAGTCTCTTAATACATACATACCACACATACGCACACACTTATATGTGCATATCTATTGATTCTGTTTCTCTGGAAAACCCTGACTGAGCCAAGATTCAAAGGGACTTCCAGTTTAGAACACAGTGTACGGTGTTGTAACCCATCCTGGTGGGTGGGTGAGTGCTGCCTGATTTTGATTACAATGTAAAAGCTAATGTATTCTCTTTTTTCAAAAAGAATTTTCATTGGGAGACATATAACATTATGTTAGTTTCAGTGGTACAACGTAACAATTTACTATTTGTAAATATTGCAAAATGATCACCATCATCAGTCTGGTTAACACCCATCCTCACACATGTTATAAATCTTTTTTCGTGGGATGAGAACTTTTAACATCTACTCCTTTAGCAACATGCAAACGCACCACACAGAACTGCTAACTGTAGTCACCCTGTGCTACCTTACATCCCCGCCACTTACTTATTTTACAACTGGAAGTCTGTACCTATTGATTACTTCTGCTCATTTTGTTCAAATAGCTTCACTACTATGGAGTGCATGCCTGTCTTGAAAATTTCCTTCCTGATACCCATTTAAAGAATTTTCACTCTAAGAAGTTGACGCTAAGAAGAATGATGGGGAACTGTACTTGTAAAAGAGGCTCATGAAAGCTTTCGGTGGTTGACTATCCGCTCAGCAATGCCGGTTCGGGGGCTTGCCTTGCTGGATTTATTCTGTGACTCCTCTGTGGATGCTAAGTCTCGGGGGATGGAACTGTCCCTTCATCTATGGCCTGAGAACACCAACTGGACCATCAGTTCTAATGAAGCAAATACCCATGTCAAGTTTCGATCAAACAATTTCACGGGTTTAGTACCACTCTGATCCCTCCTTGTCTGGCTCCTTTCCTCCCTTGGCCTCAAAGGGCAGCTCACAATGTGTGCTTCCCTCCTTGGCCCTTCCCATCTCCTCTCTGCAAGAGGGGTGCTTCTCCACACGCAGATCCAGTTACTGTGAGTGCGCAGCCAATCTGGGGCTGTACTTTCTTCCCTGACCGCTAACTCTTCTCACACCCCCTTTATCTCCTGCCAACTGTAGGATCTCCTGGGAGTGGGAGGCATGAGGGGAAGGGTCGTAGCACGTCCCAACAAGAACTGATCGACTGAACAGATTTATACCTTCTGCAAACTGACCCACTGTTCCATGATTGGTAAGCTGGGGAGAGAACTGACCTTTTCCAGAAGGCATTTGCACATCTGCTGTATAATCTTCTAGATATCCCTCCCCCTTTTTTTTGGACGGCTAGGAATGGGAGGAATTCTTCAAGGCAGCCCTCCAGCCTCGACTGGGAGTTACCTGTAACCTCCCCTCATCTTCTCTAGCAATCCTGGCACCAAGTCCAGTCCCCCCTCCCTCTCCCTTCCTCAGCCGCAGTCCTTCTCATCAGCGCCTGCCTTCTTCCTCTTCTTCTGAGTTGTTTTATAATCCACGGCAAGAACCGTCTCCCCCAGATGTCATTTAGACCATGTCACGTGTTGCCAAGTGTTCCAACTGGTTCTTCTGAAACTAAGTTTCCAGCCCGGACCTCAAGTCCAGCAGCCGACTCCCTTCCTTCCTAGTTGTGCCCCCGCCTCCTTCCCCGCCCAGCACTGCCCCATCCTCCCTTGTCTGCAGCACCCTCTCTGCTCTCCAAACAGGGGGACAAACCCTTCTCCTTCATTACTCCTCCCCTAACACGTCCCTGCTCTCCTTGGGATCTCCACTCAGAACAGATACCCCTGAACAGGAAAAAGTAAGCCCTGCTCATCTCTCACGAAGAAAACTCAGGAGCCGATGGGCTTCCTCCATCCCACACCTGGAATAACTAACTCGCCTTGGTTTCCCACCACTCCTGATTCAGATCATACGGTCTGGACTCACATCCAGGAAACCCCTGGGCAAAATGCTATTAACTCCCTAAGTAGTAACTCTTGATTCCATCTGAAATCACCCCTATTGGTTCCATTCTCATAACGAAGTGTCAAAAGAGAAACCTCCCGCAAAGTGAACCTTTCCTCTTCACAAATACTCTCGGACACAGAAGCCGATCTACGCAAGCATCATTAGGCATGCGCATCGAAATGCATTTCCCACTGTGATTTATGCACTTGTTACATACTGCTATGGATATATTTTTGGAAAATTGTTTTTTTAAATATTTAATAGCCACTAAATGGGTAAAATAATACTCTGCTCCTTATGGAACAGTGAGAAGTCATTCATTACAATTTGCAATTGTAATCAGTAATGGGGGCAGAAAGAATGCCAATGGTTTTCAATCATCACTGGTAAAAATGTAAATTTTTTTTTTAAATTAAGACTCTAAAGTTCACCTGCATTCATCTCCTGCTAATTCAGGCTGGGACTATTTCCTAGGACTTTGAGTGGCTTAGCGTCATCAAGACATGTCGCAAGCTTCATCCAAATTATTCAGTACGTACCATGCATTATTCTCAGCCTCTCAGAAGACGAAACAGGGAGAGGAAATGAGAGTGTCTGAAGAACAAAAGGGAAAATTGAAGCATCGAGACCTCGGGCTAAAAGTGTAAAACCCTTGAGAGGGTTTTAAGGACATTTTAGAGGCCTGAAAAATGAGGACAAATCAGCAGGCCCGTTAACTCAGCAGCGAATTAAAACACCATCATTTCCAATTTTAGCCTTGAGGACCAAGGGTCCCAAACAGACCACGCGCTCTGTTTCCTCTGCAGAAGGACGGCGTCCTCTGCTACATATTCTTAAGTGTGTTTCTTCTTTTCCAGCTAATTTAGTGAAAGACTGACTATCCACTTCCTAACTCTTCTCCTAAAACATTATTACTAACTTCCCTGGGACCATGGTAAAGGGACAGCGGGGCAACTGGAGATTTAAAGAACAAGCAATATTCTCTGTTCATTCCAACTTCTCTTTTTCCTTCTAGTTAACGATGCACTTCGCTGTCTTCAGATGCATTGTCCTTGACCATATACTTGAGGAAAGATGGTAAAACACAGCACATAGATAATGCACAAACGGAAGAGCCTCTGAATTTAAGGAGGAGACCATATTCTACAGTTGTGTACATTTCACCGTCTCATCTCATGGAAACGGGAGTTCAAAGCAGCTCTTTCCAAAAGGTCTGGAAGATCTAGCATGACCACATGAGAGATATTCCTTAACAACTACTTTGTATTTCAATGTATTCATAACACAGTCTCGCTCCTTAAGTAGCGCTAGGCCCAGAGGTTAACTGCTTTCAACTCTTTAAGTCATAATCTTGGAATCTGTCTCTGCATCTGGAAATCAGTGCTTCCCCAGCGGGAGGTCCCGGCACACTGCTGTGCTGGGAACTGGTTCCAGGTTTGCTATGAGGGACTGACACCCCTCAGCCGCAGAGGACCAGGTCGGGCCATGGGCAGCCGGCGCCTCTGGACAGGTCACAGGTGGCCATCAGCTTCCCTAGAATCCGAAGGCACAGTCCTCACTGAGCTGCTGAGAAGCATGAAACGTCCACAGACACTCAGGTCAACAGGCTGCTGCGCCAGGACCACTGCCCTTTGTGAAGAAGCGGCCCCTGATGCTGGGGGAGGAGTTTGTATTCCAGGTGTGCAGGTACATCTGGCTGGAGGCGGGGCTCTAGAAAAGTCAGGGATGGGGACCTGGTGGGCAGAGCTACAAGTATCAGCTCCCCAAATTCTCTCTTTATGGGTTTCAGAAACTTCTTTTCACTGGGGGCTGATGCGCTTTCCTTAGCATCCCAGCAACCTACAGAGTGACTGCTCTGACAATGACCATGTGTTTTACTAATTAGGGTCCCATCATGAGTTTTAATTACATCATAGAAAAAAATTTCAATGAGAAGTATCAGAGTATTGCATTTATAGAGCAAAGAAAAGGAGTAAAGCTACTGAATCTTTAAAATAGAATTTTAACTGTTGCAAACTTTGGGACAGTGGTGAAATGGCTTGTCTATTTCTTAATCGCTATCAGGTAGTATCTGACAGTGACCAACACGATTTTGAAAAGGAGAATCACTGGCATCTGGGTCAAGAATTATGTTGAGCTATTTCAGGCAAATAAGCAAGACAAAAAGTTATGTTCACAAAAGCAAGCTCAGGTTTCTCATTTGAAAATTTGAGAAGATTTTATTTGGAAGTTTCTTATCTACATAGTCCCCAACTGAACGTGTCCAGCTCATGACGTTATTAAGTATCTGTTTCTACATGTGTCAAGAGGTGAATCAGAGAACTAATTTAAACAACATGCTTATATTACTACTTCTTGGTTTTTCGATTTTAAGTGCTCTCTGTTGGCTTCCCAAGGAGGAGGATGAGGGTTATTTTTGTTTGATTTTTTTTTCATACACGTATAATTGTCCCATGTCCCTATCCTCTCAGAGTTCTAGCACAATTCCAGTTATACTAAATATCCATTTTTATATCATTATAGATACAGAGACACTGTTAGTAGCTGAGTCACGTAATGTTCCATGATTACATTTCCTTTTCCGCATTACTTTTGTCCTTCCTGGAGTTAATCATTGTTACATTTAACTTGGGTTGGTTTCCTTATGTACTTCTCAGGAGTTTTATCCCCAAAGCCTCCCCCAGATTTGTCAATCTCCCCTCAGTACCAACACATCAGGTGTCTTACAAGTTTTATCATCTTGATGAGGTCCCTCCTGAAGGCCGCCACCTACTCCATTTAGATCGGTGGGTCACTAGTCCCACTGCACAGCTAGCTCTCATGCGGTCCCATCTCTGGGATCTGGGGTTTTTCTTTTTATTGGTTACCCCATCATTTATCAGGGCACATCATAGTCCTTTCAAGTTTAATGATGAAGTATTGGTTTTATCTTTTAGTCAGGACACTCTGAACCTTTGGTTGGGAGAAATATCTTTGAATTATTCCTTTGATCGTTTTCTGTCCTCTGTTTTCTATATTCTCTCAATCTGGTGCTACTATTT
Source organism: Vicugna pacos (assembly GCF_048564905.1). NCBI lineage: Eukaryota > Metazoa > Chordata > Mammalia > Artiodactyla > Camelidae > Vicugna > Vicugna pacos. The sequence continues at coordinate 19,294,522 of NC_133000.1, read as the reverse complement.
TTGGACATTTAACCTAGCAGATCGATCTTGTGAGTTTATTTTTTTTTCTATATTACTCTCTGTTCTTTCTCTTTTTCCTCCACATTCTGGGAAATTTCCTTAACTTTATCTCCCAGTCTTTATAAACCTGTTCTGTTTCGTGGTTGTAATATCACGCCTTATTTCTCTGAAGATAGGAACGATTTCTTTTTTTAAGATTTCTTCTTCCTGCAAAAGTTCAGCTGCATCCAAGTTGCTTTTTCCCTGCATCCATGTTTTAGTTTCTGTCTCTCATAACAGAGACTGTCCTTAAATGTCTGATGATCCTAGGCTGTCTGCTGATAATTAAGGGTGAGAGGCCTTAGAAAGTCAACGGGAAGGTTACATGTGTGTGTTGGGTGGGGGATTTATTTTAGGATTGTTCTAGTTCGGCCTTTTCTTTGGGGGAACCCCTGTTGTCTGGATCCTCATGTTTATTTTTAGGTCAGAATTTCCTGGAGTCTCCTACAGGTGGGGAATCATCCCGGCTGCCCTCAGGCTGGGGGGCAGGGAGGAGGCAGCCAGGGTCCTTGGGATGTGGTAAACTACGCAGTCTCCCTGTTTGCAAGACTATGCAGTACCACTTCTAGCTTTTACTGATACTTTTCAATCCAGAAACCTCTATTTTATCATCTCTACAGAAAAAAAAAAAAATAATATCCATTCCTATGCTGGAGAGGAAAAGGGGCCACTACCTCCTTGTGCAAAGTTGGGGAGCAGACCTGAACTTTCAACCAATACTCTTAATTGTAATCCCATCCTCACTCTCATTTCCAGGGGGCTCCTGTTGCTGAAAATGCCTCAGCTTTTGCAGAGTTCGTCAGTATAAATAAGGCCACTTCTTTTCTCCTCTGCTCAGGAAGCTACCATTCATCCACTTGTATCCCAGATTTCCAAATGCTACGGCTGTTGTCCCATTTCTTTGTTTTTGTAGGTGTGTAAATTTAGGAGGGAAAAAACCCTTAAATATCATTTTAATGCTGTTTTGGGAATTGCCAGAAACTAAAACGTGTATTCATCTTTAACCTGAAACCAATCTTTTCATATTGATATTGAAATGGGGATTACGCAATTTAAAAAAAAGTTAACCATTCAGACAAGGCCTAATGTTCAGGTGGAATAAGAAGTAGGGAAAATAGCAATTTGGGGATTTTGGTGAAACTGAAGTTAATAATTGAATATTTTTGTAAACCAGGATGTCACACTGTCCTAACAATGCATCAGGCAAAGTGGGAAATAAAAATATGTCCTTATTTCAGAACAGTCTCTAAAAATTCTCAAAAAAGGTTAAATAGTAAAGAGGTCCCTGAATTGATAATTAACCTAAAAAAGGGTCTGCAGAGGGGAAGAGCACCAGACAGAAGAGTAGAAAGGTAAGGGGCGAACGCACTGGAGGAAAATGGATTTAAACTCAGTTTTGAAGAATAAATGTTAGACCTTTCTTCTGCAGAGTCTGCATAATGTGTATTAGATACAAAGTGATCAATTGAGAAATAAGATTTACTTAATGCAGACTAAGGCTGCTAGCAGAAGAGGGAAAAAAAGCTCTTCTGCTTATAATACAGCAGCTTTAAGTCTTAATTCTCAGTTTTTCACCATAGCAGGTCATTAAGATGTTGAAATCATTTTTAAAAATACCAGTTAAGTTCACTACAAACTTGTGAAAAGAGATCCAGTAAAATGTTGTATTTTTTCTCAGTGCTGCTTAGATTTTGAAGTTACACTCTTGTAGATACTGGAAACTCCATTATCACTGAAAGAACTGCTGGTAAAACAACTCTGTCACTGTGGCTCTGCAACTCTCTGGTCCCTAACACCATCTATCTCACTGAAATAAAGAACATGGTTTTTGATAATGCACGGTTTTAAGGAATGGAACTATCACCGCGGGCAGACGGACTCAGATGGATATAACATGAGAAGAATTCCAAGGAGAATATCGTGCCTGTTTGTGAAAGTGGGATGACACAATGAACAGACAAAATCTGTCTTCCCCATCGGGTCTGGGTAGGTGCTAGTGGGAGTCAAGTGTGGACGGGTCGTGGGACAAGTCTAAACGCAGGAGTTCTTCAGAGCCGCGAGCGGGGGTGAACTGCGAAGGTCCATGAGCCTACAACTTGGTAGACAAAGAGGACACACGTTTTCTGAAGAAGGAGTGATGTCATCAAGGTAAAGTTTCAGAAGATATAATCAGCCAGCATGCTACAGGGCCAAAAACTTAGTCACAGAAAATGGTTCAGATCCTAAATAACACAGTGATCCAAGGTCACGCAAAGTCGGCCCGGGCAGCCCGGCAGTAGACACGTGAGAGAACTCACTTCAGAGATCAATGAAATCGAGCCTTCTCCGTCTACAGAACTATAGACAAAGTCAGTCAAGGAAAAGGGATGGGACTGAATTAGTCCTGACAAAAGCACTTCCCCTGAAGTTGTTTTTACACCCAATCCTTGGTGTCCTTCGGTTTTTAATTCGAGAAACATTTCCTGAGTATCTACTATGTGCAAGGCTGACAGTCTTTGCTCATCATTTTGTCTCATTACCTTAGACGCCGAATGAAAAAGATCCCAGCTAATTGACCTCACTGGCTGACTGATGTTCTGTAAGAACAACAGATTGATTATTTTTTTAGACAGCAATACTAATTCTCCCATCATGTTCTTCTCTTTCTGTGCACAGGGTCCAATCAACTCGAAGGGCCAACTCGATTCGCAGAGCAGAAGAAAGGCGTTGAGAGAACAGGGCCCATTAGGCGCAATATTGCCTCAATTACTCTAATTCCATTATTCCTGCTCCTATTACTTCTTTAATCAACATCTCCTTTCAGTTATTCATGTTTACCCTTTTCAAAATCGCAAGTAATAGGATTCTGGTCCTTTGGGCTCAGTGGCAACAGACCTTCATAAATACATTTCTGAATTTGTGATTGTGTCCAGATCTGCAACTGAGAAGTCTCAGATTGAATCAAGCCTGCCAGAGGCCGCCCCACAGAAGGCTGCAGAGCTTCTTAATGCGATATCGGTGCTGTCACCTGTTCTGCCATTTGTCACTCACTGTCAAGCCCAGCCACGTGCGGCCTCACGGCTTTGCTGGTTTCTTCTTCCCGTGTCTCGGCCTTCGGGCGATTTAACTACTCTTCAGAGGGGACCGTTTTCTGTGCACATCCCAGCTTTTCAGTTAATGTAATCCTTCTCCTCTTGCTGATAATTACTCCGCTCTGCAAGAGTTCCAACTGCATACTGCATCCACGACTGCCTCTTCCACGGAACAATTAATCCACCCCTCTGTTCCACCTCCGTGACAGCCTCATGAATTAAACGAACTCTGTTTTCCCTCCATTTCTTTTAACAAACGTCAATGCACTGTCTACTGTTTGCGAGATGCCACACTTTCAGAGTAAACAGGACACATACGGAGGCCCTCCCCGCAACACCTGCCAGCCCTCCTGAGGGTGTTACTAAACTACCACGTGATGTAAAAGAGGCACATGACAGGCATGATGTGCAGAGTCCACTGAAAGTTCTCCTGGCACTCAGAACGGGTAAATTTCTTAGGAGCGGAGGGCAGTTTCACAAAGGAGGAGAATGTGAGTGAGACCCTGTGGGACGGGAGGACTCTGAACATGGAAGCTGGAAGGGGGAAGGAACACACTGTGCCTGAGAAGAAAAGCAGGCAAATCTAGTTGGGACAGATGACTTAGAGAGTCCGTGAAAGAGAGAAAGGGCTGAGATCTGCAAGTGCCAGGTGCGGGAGGCCTGACTTCCCTGTAGAAGCAGTGAGGCCGGGAGGAGTTGGGCAGGAGACAAGCCTGTGAACACAGTCAGCCTCCTTGCCACGTGTGGGATGAACGGAAGGCAACTGCAGTGTGTAGACATGAGACGGAAAGAAGGCTCAGCAACCTGGAAGGGGAAAGGGACCTTCGAGATTCAATGCCTGCCTTCCTGCGGAGCCTGACCCAGCCCCTCACCCTCTCTCCCTCCCACTTCACGCTCCCACAGCATCCACCCAAACAGCACACCTGCTCCCTCACACCTCCCCGCTAAGCTGCCCGGGCCCTGTCTCCTCTGGAATGTTCTCTCTCCACCACGCTGGTCCACCTGGCAATGTTCTACACCTTCCAACCTCCACTCAAGTGCCACCTTCTCTCTAAAGCATTTCTGGACTCCCTGCAGCCAACTCAGGAGCCCTCTGTCCTGTGTGGAAGGAGCACAGAGCACAGAGCGCCATCACTGCAATAATTTTTTACATGAGCATCTCCCACCTAAATTAGAACACCCCTGATGTTATCCCCAGAGCGATGTGTGGTACATGCAAGGACAACACATGAATGGATGAATGAGGGAAGGAGGGAATGAATGAATGGACCAATGGAATGGTCATATGAACCAACAAAAGAAAAAAGGAAAGAAAAGCCCAGAAAAGGATGTTCATATATGAAAGGGCAAAGGGAAGTAAGATGATGAAAGCATTACGGAAACTTAACAGAGCTCAGTGGGAACCAAACGTCGGGGGAGCAGGAGGTGGAGGAGAACGGCCAGCTTCTGAGTTCCCTGCCAACAGCCCGCTGCCCCTCTTCAGAATTTTTATATCATCAGCCTAAAAGCACTGCATATAAAATACAGATTTAAAAGAAACAAAAAAAGGAAGCATCAGGAGACAAAGCCAGAAAAAGAACCCAAAGAGAACAAACACCGAGATTCATATTTTAACTCACCCACGTGCAAATATTTTCTAAGAAAGTCTGATAGACTCCTGATTCAAAGAAAAATTGCTTTAATTACAATGTTTCCCATGTATCATAAACACGCATTCTAATTTCAGATGTCTTTTAAAAATTGCCATATTAATTGCTACCTAAAAAAAAACATAAAAATCATTTTCCTTTTTAAAATTGGAGTCTAACAATGAATATGTGTATTATCATCAATTCCACAAAACTCTTAGAGCTGAATTTTCAGAAATCTCAGGTTAATGAAATTGGAGAGTACAAAGTGGAAGTAGGGGAAAAGACTTAGCAATGATGAACTAGTTTTTAGTTTTCAAGGCACCTGAGATTTTATTTCCGGTTTATTCCTCTTTAATAGGAGAGAAGTGTTAGGTACACACAAAACAACCTAGTTATTGCAGTAAGATTTATGAGAATGCTGTAACCGCAGCAGTGCATACTTTAGGGCAATAAGCAAGCTATTTAAGGACAGTTTAATAACCAAGATGCAACGGCTCACTGAAACCGACATGCAGTCGTCAAAGGGCTCTTCCAGCATCACTCTGATCTGCTCGTTGTGTGACCAGAACAAATTGTTTTCCTTTTAATTTATTCCTGTAGACATTCTCACAAAACAAACAAGGGGATTGACAGGGTAATTTATAGAACAGCTTCGAATAGAGGGTAGTAAGCACTTCAGTAAAATGGAAAAAAGAGCAGTGGAGGAAACGTAAGCAGGACGAAGTTACACATCCTTATGCGACGGCGTTTGGTGGAACTGTGCCTGCCTGCATCACACACCCCATAAATATCTGTCATGCGATTTACCAATGTTCTTAGGCACTAATGTCAGTGTGAAAAATGCTAAAGTGAATTTTTATTTTCATTTTCTTTTTCTGCTGCCTGTCACCATCTTATAAATCCAGTGCTGTCCAGGCCAATGCTGTCACTTGGCCGTGGGACAGCCTGTAGCCCCACCCCCAGGAACAGGGAAGCTCCTGTGGGGCTGAGAAGCCTGGAAGTGAATTATCCCAGCTCACCTGCTGTGTGGCCTTGGGGAGGCCGGGGCCTGAGCCACACGCTCAGTATCGAGAGGTTGGCCCGACTGCCTGCAGCCCTAACCCAGGGGCAGAAGTCAATCCGCAGGGCCCCTAAAGATGCCTACTTCATCGCCAGGAGGAAGCCCGCCACCGGCCTCTGACTTCTCTCAGTAGGAGGCTTCCTTTCGGGGACAGAAAGGTAGTCCTTTCCTGGAAGTCACAGTAGGCACGTCCAGGAAGATCTCCCCTTGCAGGAAATGAGGGTTTTCTAGACAAACATCCCTGAAGAATGGGTCACTTAAGGGCTACCTTAAGACCAGTCGCTTCGTATTTCATCAGAACTGAAATATAAACACGCCAAAGACCACTGCTAATAATTTGGAGCCAAGGAAGCACAGAGAAGAGAGAAGACACAATGACAGGAGATCTGTTTCAGGGCAGCATTTATAGGCGAGAGCTCTGAAACAGGATGTTAAATTTAATAAGTGCAAAGTGATGCAGCTGGAAGGAAAGAAGAGCCTAGCTAAGTATGATTTAAATGGTATTGAATTAGCTGAAAAGACAACGGTGATGTACTGATAAAGATGGCAAGTAAATTGGCGTCGCCAGCAGAGAAAGCGGGCCTGGCTCTCGCAGAGGGCCATGTCTTAGAAAGATGTCTGCTTGCTGTTACTTCTAAAAGAAAACTTTTATTCCATTTATGATGTCTTTGAACTTGGACTCTCCTGAAAGTAAGGGTTCGCTGAGGACAAGGCTCAGCAGAACACCCGCCCACTTCTGCTCACTGCACTTCGCTTCTGCAAATTGATTTGACCATGGGCATTATGGTCGTTGCCGCTCACTCATTCAACCACTATGAAGCAATAAGAATCACACTGGTTTCTTTAGGGCAAACCAAGAGGAATCAAGTCCCCTTCCCTTAGACAGTATAATGGGTTGAATTATGTACTCCCAAAAGATGTGGAAGTCCTAATCTCTCACACATGTAGATGGGGCCTTGTTTAGAGTTTATGCAGATGGCCAAATTACAATAAAGTCATTAAAGTGGTCTCTAATCCAGTGTGACAGGTGGAGATAACAAGGGGAAGTTGGAACAGAGAGACGGACAATGTGAAGCAACAGGAAGAAGATGGCCATCCATGGACCAAGGGACACCTGAGGCTACCAGAAGCCAGGAGAAAGGCGTGGACCATATTCTCCCTCACAGCTCTCAGAAGGAGCCAGCCCCGCTGACGCCTTGATTTTGATTCTAGCCTCCAAAACTGTGAGGTAAGTGTCTGTGGTTTAAGTCCCCCACTTTGTGCTACTTTAGTACAACTGCCAGAGAAAACTAACACAGACTGGGTCCCAAAAGAAGCAAAGCCAATGACAAAACTGCCAGATCCAATGGAACTCCTCGTGGGCCTCTGTCTACAGATGGTTTGACTCAGTCAAGGGGGCCAGGTCCAGTCACTGGACCACACACCACCACCGTCCATGTCAGTTCCATAAAGCCCATCAAACAAAATGATGGTTTGTATCCTGTACAGAGGCTGACCCAACGGGGACCGTTTAATCCTCTGAAAGGATGATCGGAAAGAAACAGAAGCAATAAAGGTTAATGGAAAAATTAATCTTGGTGACCTATTCGGGCAAATCAAAGTTGTGGGACATGCATTTATTTAAAAGGAAAATGCAAAGAATCTTTAGAAGGGCAACTTCAGATAAGAGGGCAGAGATAAGACTTTAATTAAAAGAGTCTTCAGTAGTCACCTATTTACATAAATGTTGAAAAGATCGTCTTCTGATAACGTAGTGACGATGAACAACAGCAATAATTCTGTGTTAACTCTGCAGAAGATGGAAAGAGATTTCAGGTGACCAGTCCTGCTTCCTCACTGGGTGTCCACCCCGTAGTAGGTACCCTGTGGATGCTCCCCAGATGCCTGTTAGTTTACTCAGACCACTATGACTGGCCATCTGCACCCTGGTTATAAGTGAGCAAAACGCATACACGAGAATGACGTCAACTGTACAGTTAAGCTGCATCACTTCTCACACGGTGACAAGTGATCTGCCGTTAGTCGTGCTTGTCCCTTGCTATACCCACCATCCCTTTACCTGAGCACGGTGAGCCCTCTCTCCTCCAAGGGTTAGAAAGATGGTATCATGCTGGCTGCGAAGGGCCTGTAAGATAAAGGCCGCCTTGTTAGAGAGAATTTCTAACATCAAACTGAGAGAGTCATCTGAACATATGTAAGCAGATGCGAGGCTTCGCTTACAAATTTCAAGCTGGAAGTCGCCCTTTCCTATTTCCAGCCATTCTAACTGCCTGTCCTTGGAGAAGGTCTCTGCATAGTCATAATCACTGAGTGTGAAGGTCTCATCATAAACACAGCCCTTGAACTGTCAATCTTCCAAAGAATATTTCTGCTTTAAAAGTGGTCCCTATTGCTAAAGTCACCGGACCCAGACAAGAGCCAGGGCCAGGGCCTCCCAAACCTAGAAAAGCCTAAGTAATAAAGCTGTATATTAAGGAAGAGCAGGATGACCAGGAGTATCATTCGGAAGCAGTGTGAGGAGCTGACCACTATAGGGTTACTCTGCTGAAGTGTGGGAAAGACTTCTGGTGCATTGCCCACCTGAAATACGAGTTAGGCACTTGTAAGTTTTCTCCCAGGAAGTCTGTTGTTCTGCAAACTATAAAAATGCATCTAGAGATTTTCACAAAAGAAGTCTCAGCTTTGTTCATTAGCAAGTATTTTGAAATCTCGCGACGCAAGTTGGGTCCACGGACCAGCAAAGTCAGTACCACCAGGGAGCCTGAAAGGCTGAGACCTCCTGAAACAGAATCTGCATTTGAACTCAGGTGATTCCTATGCTCATTCAGGTCGGAGAAGCGTGGTTTTGAAGTGTCTGATGCATCTGACCTGAAATCACTTGGAATCATAAGAAATAGGTTGCCTGAAACTTCAAGACCATCCTCTGGTGTCCAGGGGTTAACAGAATCACAGTCCTTCTATTACAGTAGAACGAATCTGGGGACCTACTAAACTCTCCAGAAACCCCTTACTGGCTGGCCACGTCAACTCTTCTCTTCCAGAGTATACAGGCTAGTTGAAAACTGACATCGAAAATCATAGCTGATTCTAGAAGAACTTTGTTTTACACTCAAAAGACCAGCACCGTAGGCCAGTCATTCATTCCGTAACCGGAGAGTGGACATATCTACCTACTCCACAATCCATATTAACCCACACTGGGCAAAGAGCCCCAAGTGCAGTGGCAGGACGGAAATTAAAGCAGGAAATGGGAGCTCTCGCAGGGAAGGGTCAGCGCAGGAGGGGAGGAAGGGTGCAGAGGGAGGCACGGGTGCACACTCAGAAAGCACCTGCCCCAGACCTGGAGCTCTGTGGAGGCTTCCTGAGCTGAGCTTTCAACAAAGAAGAGGAAAGATTTTTCAAGAAGCAGCCCACCTACAGGGCCAGTGAGTGAGAAGCTGGATTAGGGTGAGCGTTCAGACCAGCAATGAAGGAGTCAACTACCTTGCTTAGAAAAAATGTTGGATAGTGATTTTATAGTTTTTTCCCTCTCAACTGCTTTGAATATTTGCATGCACGAGCTGTAACTGTGGCAGCCCTCGGGAACATTTTCTCTCCTTTCAACTCTCCTACCTGTAGACAAGGAGGAATGGCAAACATCAAATGCATGGAGCTCCGACTCAGAAGTCTGCTGAACACTGCAAGGGGGCAGGGACAACAGAACCGTGCCTCCACAGCTGCTGGCTGATCACACGGAGTGTCAATGAAACCTCAACCAGCGATACGGGGACCATAAAAGGAATCGCATTAAAGTTAACACAAAAGTCAGCAAACTGTCTTCAGTGAGGGACACTGGCCATTTGGCAGGTGCACCGCTGGGAGCAACTGAAGGCTCTCGGTGAGACCACAGTGTGTTCTCCACTGCCTCTGCCTGTCTCCTCTCCCTGAATTTAAATAGACCCTACCCTGCCTCCTTCCCCCTCACTTCCTCCTGTGATTTCTCTGACTCATTCTCCTTCTCCCTCACCACCTCCAAGCGCCCTCCCATCTCTGATTCAACTCCCTTCTTCTCCCTCTCAGCCTGCCTCTCAGCCCCTCCTGTAATGAGGAAGAGAAGCGAGGGTAACAGAGCATCTTTCTACCTTCTTTCCCTTGTTCTATCTCTTTTCCCTTTTCTTCACTAAAACTCCCACACATCTTTCCCCTCTTCTTTGCTCTCTCCTTTCCTCAAGTCGAATCTCTGTGATCAGCGTGTAGCCAGTCCTCCCCGGCCCAGAGGTGAGAAGTGACAGGAAAATTGCTGGACCCCTCTGCTGATTCACTGTCACACTTGGAGTTCCCAAGATTCTCCCGACCTGCTGCCAGGTCAACAGTTGAGAAGGAAAAAAGAAAAAAGAAAATTTAAAAAATGCAGTAAGCTAGCATTTTCTCAACAGTTTTTTAAAAATGTAGGACAATTCTGGAATGTTCAGCTGGTGTAATCAAAGGATACAGAGGTGTAAAGTAATCTAGGCAAAAGGGCTTCATTCTATCTCTGGTTTTCTGTAGGGATGCTCCCTCCACCCTACCATGAATTCAGCTCTCTCCTTAATGTTAATCTTGCCCCTCTTGTGCCCATCGCCCAAACCCTCCCAAGATGATTGACTTGCCCAGGGCTGGTGACAATACAGCAGGAGTTAGCAGAGTGCTTCCTGATAAAGGCACAACACAGCACACAAAGAGGTTCATATAATGCCCCATCAGGAAACCTAGCAAGTAGATGAAGATTACTGTAATATAGAAAATGCCTGGAACCACTTCCCCCGTGAAATGCACTCAGGAGAACTCTGCAGAGGCGGCTGCGGAAGGGCAATCTGATACATGCTCTTTGAATTACAAAGAAGCAATCGGGTTTTCTTTAGGTGTTTCACTCTTATTTTCAACCCCTGCGAACCATCAGCAAAACTCCGCGGACAGATCTGGTTTGCTCACCCTTTATGGTGCCTAGAGGAAATACAGGAGATGCTCCCCAAACATGTGAGGAACGAATGAGTTAACTAATCAAAGAATCGACTGATCCATCGACATAAACCTAAGTCACAACAGAATCAAGCAGCTGGAGGAAAAGACTACGACAAACATGGAAAATCTCCCCCAGCTTTCATCATTGCCACCTAATCATAAGGTCAACACAGGGTTTTGGATGTCACTCATCTCCAAGAAGTAGGAAGGGAAGAGGGGGCGGCCGGGTAGGGACACGGAGTGGTCAGATGTGACAACTAATTTTCCAATAGCAAATGAGCAAATAGAAAATCTCTCGAGAACAGACGAAAGTTCTCGAAAAGAGCACAGCAGTCTGGGATAAATTAGTCAGTTCCTCTGTTTGTTTCCATGATGTTTGGTTCACAACCTGGTATTAGTGACGGTCTCATCACAGCATTCTTCTTCTTCAAACTCTGTGAGTCACACTAGGAAGTGATGACCTGACCATGGCTCCCCAAGATTCCCGGGGCAAGCCAAGAAGGCTCCAGAATGGATTCACTCTGAAGACCAGGAAAGGGATTGTAACCCCAGCTTGGAAAACGCTGGGGTGGGGGTGGGCAGCGAGGAGATGTGATGGGTGGAGCTACGCCTACTCAGAACCCCGAGAGGTCCCACCCCTCTCGACTCCCGTGGGAGCTCAGGGACCCGGTTAGCAGCTCCCCAAACAGGGATGCAAGTCACTCCAATCAACCAAGAGTGAGAGCAGAGCTGGCCTAGCTGGTGGTGCAACTGGTTATCACTTGCTCTTAAAAATGTCTTAAACGTATTTTATTACATATAATCAGTGTTCCTGGAGTAGGCGTTCACTTTCTTCGTGTTCAAAAATTCACAAGCAGTTCTTTTTAACATTAGCAACATTAACACCATTAAAATCATTGGGCTGAGATGGTCACCACCTCCCCCCCCCACAAGAAAAGACATCTTCAAACACCTACCCCATTATCATCCAGAAAGATCTAGAAAGACCCAGTGGTAACTTTCAACACCATTGCCCACTCCGTCCCGAATCAGTTTTAACAAACGCCCTGCACCCTGTAATCTGAAAAGAAGGATTCTGCCTCTTGAAGAGAAAACTTCAGCAGCTCTAGGGCACGTATTTTAATTTAAATCCAATCCAGTGCAAAATGCCTCGATGGCCCATCCGTGCAGAAAGAGTATTTTAAAGCAATTACTTATATTACTACATCTGCATATCACGAGACCTAGGTTTGTTACCATTCAACAAGCAGGGTCTTCTAATAATAAGAAACTAAAGAAGAGACAGCATGTTTTAAGCGTTCCTCCCCTTAAATTTCATTTTGAGGTGTCCAGCAATAGAGTTTCCTAATCACATGAGGGCCTGAGCTCTACAATTTCAGTCTTGCCTATACATCATTGTAAGTATTTCCAGGAAGAAGAAAATAGTTGTACTTGTCATCTGCCTTCACTCCCTCAAGTCCCACAGCTGTGCTGTTTAACTGGGCCGCTGAGAACTGCAGAAAGGAGGGGAAGTCTGTGACGGCCCAAAGCCCACTCGGAGTGCCGTCCCCCCCTGTGATCCACGTGGTGTCCTTTCCAGATCAACTTCCTGCTCAGTTTCACCAGCACCTCAACACTTTCATGACCTCTGACCTCACCTGGATAAGCTGCTGCTTATGGGAAGGATATAAACCACTTTCTTCCACAGCATCTGTGTGCACACGTGTATACGAGTGTTCATTTCTCGTATGATTTCCAAGTTAGAACTCAAGGTCAAACAGGCAAATAGTGCATCCACAGCAGGAGCTGCAGAATGAAGGCAGAGCAAGGAAGGGGCACCCATTGCCACCACTTCCACTGCACCCTGGGAAGGTATAACAGAACCCAGACAATCCCCTTCTCAGTCCTGAGATCCAGCCACGCCCTCGGCTAAACAGGCCTTCCCATGGAGGGGGGTGGCCCATGAATGCCTCACTAAGAGATCCCCACATATTTCCATAGTTTACGAGGACAAAGCAATTACGGCTTCAGTCGTTCGTGAATAAAGCTCCTTAACATTTTAATGAGAACATTAAACTCAGCTTCACTTGGTTTGGTCTCCCTAGAAAGTCTGTTAGCCTTGGACAAAGTTTCTTTAAAAAGCAGTAATGACATCGCAGGCCTCTCTGTGCCCCACGGGGCGTGACCGGGCCACAAACATGGGCTGCATCACTTCTCTTCTGAACCAGCCCATATAGCGTGATATGGGTGCTGTCTGGTAAATGAGAGAAGGCGTCCAGAGAAACACTTTCCTCTCTGTGGTACTTGTGTGTGTCTGCGTGCTCACTCATTTTATTTCTGACTTGTCTCCTAATTCTCCTTTTATGTTATACACAGCTTTGAGTCCAACGTGTGACTCAGTAAATGTTAAATCATACTTTTCTGCTCTTTTCCCTTAATCATTTCCTCCCGCCTCTGCTCTCTCTGGCAACGTGACCGATTGCCACCAAGGCTCCCAACTGCCATCTGCCTGGGGGCCCATTACATTCAGCAGACAATCAAGAGAGCTTCAGAAGCCAGCGGTGAACAAGAAATAATTCTCAGCCTCAGTGACTTAACAAGAATGTCGGCCTCTTCCTCTGAACAGAGTCTGGAGCTGCGTCAATGAGAGAGTTCACCACCCTGAAAACCAAGTGGGACAGAAGAGCAAAGCTGAAGGGGGTTAGTATATTCGGGTCACTGATGCAGTCAACTCTCCCAGCATTGACTGAGCACCTGCTGTGCACTGAGAACAGTTCCTGATACTGGGGTGCAGTCAGAAGTGAGGCAGACAAGACCTCCACTCCCACAGAGCTTAGCAGTAAACAGTAAGAGAAGACATCAGAGGGTAACAAGTGTGATGAAGCACAGACAGTAGGGTGATGGGGTAGGAGAGGCCAGGTAAACAGGGCAGACAGGAAGAGACAAGCAGAGCAAAGAGCTACAGCAAAATCCTTAAGGTCAAGGTCGTGGAAAGACGTGGAGGAATCTTAAATGCATAGGACTAAGTGAAAGGAGCTAATCGGAACCGCCCATCTCCTGTATGATTGCAACTACACGACGTTCCGGAAAAGGCAAAGCTATGCAGAAAGTAAAAAGATCAGTGGTTGCAAGGAACTGGGGAGAGGACGAGATGAACAAGAGAAGTACAGAGACTTTGTAGGGCAGTGGAACTTCTGTATGACATTGTGTGACTTCTGCATAATGGTAGATACATGTCATCACACATTTACCAAAAGCCATAGAAGGTACAACACTAAGATTGAGCCCTAAGGTTAAGCATGGACTTTGGGTGATGGTGACGTGTCAGTGTAGGGTCATCGACTGTAACAAATGTATCGCTCTGGTGGGGGATGTCCTCAGTGGGAGAGACTGTGCCTTCAGGCAGGAGATATATGAGAACTCTCTGTATTTCCTCAATTCTGCTGTGAACCTAAAACCACTCTTAAAAAGGAAGTCTTTTTTAAAAAAATTCTTAAAGTAAAAAAGTGTGGGGCATTGAAGAACAAAAAGGAGTCCGGCTTTGCTAGAATATAGTAACCAGGGCAGGGCAGGGAATGACACCAAGGAGGTGACGGGGAGGAGTTAGAATTCTACTCTAAAGGCACCAGGAGCCACCGGCTAGTGTGAAGCGGGGCTTGTCACATGTTTTACGTATCTGACAAGTCACCGGGCTACCATGTGGGAAATGGATTAGAGAGAGGAGTCAACAGAGGCTGACGATGGTGGTCGTGGGCAGCAGCTGCAGAAGTGACTGGATTTGAAATATGTTTTGAAAGAAGAGCTGACAGGACTGACGATGGATAGTTTGGAAGTGGGAGGTGATGGAGAACGAGAAGTTAAAGATGATTTCTGAACAGGAGGAGACGCTGTTCACTGAGACGGGGAAGGGCCTTGGGAAATTACCTGTGAGGACCACACAAGGTGCCACGCGGAGCCCGAAGGAGGCAGTGGGAGCATCCAGGTCCACCAAGGGAGCTCAAGTGCGACTGGCGTGACCTCTGCCTTCATCAGAAAAGCAAATGTGTGTGTGTGTGAGGGAGAGAAAGACACGTACACTCACATACACTTACGTATAGGGATATGTGCAAATATATGGCATGTTTAATAGACAGGCTTTGCAATTCCAAGAATATTTGAAATCATTTCAACAATCTTTCAAGAAATAAAGGGAAAGAGTTGTGTTGTGGTTGTGGTTGTTGTGTGCCCGTTAACACGCAAGGAAGCCGAGGGCAAATGAGGTGAAGAGCCTTGCGGGAAGTCACAGGGCCAGGCACGGGCAGAGCTGAACTAGGAACCAGGCGTCCACACCGCACATCACACCCCTCGGGGTAAACCATCCACAACATGCTGTGGGACACACACTCCGGATGAGGTGAGGGGTGGGGAGGTGTTGCCCCCTTTCCTTTACCCATCCTGTCTGGACACTATTTAAATCAGCCATAAAATGTGGCTGACAAATCTTAAAAAAAAAAAATCAATAACATGAAAGCAAACCTCACAGAGAGCAAGTCAAATACTCAAGTGCAACGTGACACTGATTTTTAACCAGATGTTTTAATTATGAACAACAAGACCTCTCACGCACGAGCCCTTCAGAAACCTTCTTGGGGTGACAGAGACGGAGCTTCCTCCAAAACAGAAGAAACGGGCGTAAGACTGTCTCCTGATCCGCCTCACTGGGACCTCCTCACCTCTTCTCTGGGTTTCTCAAAGCACACGAAAAGCACCACATATTAGGAAAAGGGAAATAAAAACATTAGGAGCAAAGGGTTGACAGGTCTGGTTTTTGCAACATTATTTAAAGGAGCAAAATTCAACTCGATGAAGTTACTGCTAAAACCATTCCGATCATATTTAAAGAAGACAGGGGGCGGGCCTGGGAGGGCTGGCCGCACTGCTAGCCCGTACACCACCTCTACAGGGCTTCACAACACACTCCTTTTCCAGCCACCAGGCTCTCCCCCAGAAGCTGCGAGTCTCCCACCTCACATCTTGATGTCTGAGAGGGAAACAGTGAGGGGGTGTCCGCCTCCGTGTTTGTCGCTGTGAGTTACATACACTCCGTCCCTCCCGACTGTGGGCTGCCTGCTTTTCTTGTTGATTTGCAGACCTCCTCTCTGCTGCTTTTCTCTAACAGTGTGTTTCCAAAGGACCCCGATGCCGCAAGCACAGCCCCATGTGCGGACTGCGTGGTCGCAGCCAGCAGTACCCATGGTAACCGGCCTGAGCACCCGAGCAGCAGGTTAGGGAGAAAAGGGCTTGAGATGTTTGGCCAGCTGCTCCCTGACCTCCAACCAGGGGATTTAGAAAATCACTTTTCAGGGTTAAAATCATATGTAAAGATGGGAATCAGTCCCCGTCAATGTTGATTTTCTTACCAAATGTTTTCCCGGGGATACCCATGGCCAATACGCTCGGCACACACGGAAGGAGAGTGGACACCTGCTCTGTTGTTAGACAGACACTCGCGCGGCTCTCTCTCTGAAACAACCCACAGCTTCATTCACATCGAGATCCTCCACCGGACCCTATCTGCCTACAGAGCCCTGCTCGGGTGCATCATTTTCCTAACTCTGTCTTGTCATTCCATTCAGATGTTCTTTCTTCTTTTTGGTAGTGTGGTGATTGCGATTTGCAAAGAGAGTTCAGGAAAGACAGATGGCAAGAGTGCAGGTAAACTGAGGATAGTTCACAGGGGGCTGGACTCAGAGCGTCTGCGCCTAGTTAGAGCCTAAGTCAGCGAGCCAGGTGGGCCGACGGTGGGGGCCTGGAGGGCAGACAAGCACGCGAGTAGGAATGACCAAAAGCAAGCAGTGGACTAGAAACCAGGGAGGCGTCCAGGGTAGCAGGCTTTCAACCCCACTGAGAGACATCTTAGAGGCGACTCCAGAGCCTGGAAGCAGAAGGATGCAGGACCCCAGTGGTACCTGTCACGGGCAATGGCAAGGAACAGTGTGGGTGACAGCACGGCAAATGTCACACTCCTCTCCCTTCACAGGCAAAATAACCTCTCTGCACTGCTCTATTTCTTGTCTTTCTTTCACAGCTTGGGCCTGATGTCAAATACCCTTTTATCCTCGTAAGACACCTGATACCCTTGCCAGCCAATTATCAGAGTGACAACCCTATCCTTACACAATTACACACCATCGCTTTCTTTGCAAAGCATTTTTTACATCTACAGTGTCATTTCATTCTCACAACAACTACGTGCCATACACACTATGAGATCAATAAACCCAGACTCACAGAGACTTAAAATTTTGCGCAATGCCACACAGGTTTGAAAGAGCCTTCACTCAGACCCAGATCTTGCGACTGGAGACCCTGTGCTTTCTAGAACACGCTGTTAGTCTATTTCTTGTCCTCTATGTGCTGTAAACTTCACTAATCTAGGCTTCACTAATTCAGAATTGGTGAGGCAATAAACCAGCGTCCGCTGATGCTGACTTACCTGGAATCTGGGAGGTGCTACAACAGATGTGCCTACAGCATCACACAGGATGCTGGATGGGGAAACTTCAGCCTGAAGGTAGAGGGAGAGGAAGCTTGACTTTGTTTAGTCATGAGGCCTACATCACCAACATAGCACCAATGTGCAGTTACAAAAATTAATTTGCTAACTATAAATGATTTAATTCTGTTTTCATGGCTAATCAATATTTTCTAAAATTAAAAAAAAATCCCTCAAATGTAAGGTATGATCTTAAAGTAACGGTACTGAGTCTATAGGCTAAAATAAAAAGCCATCACAGTTGTATGGTTCTGTCAAGCACTTTTATCATTTATTACATTATCCTGTAGTTCAAATTTCTGTTCATTCATATCTGCCTCTCCTTAAAGAGTCTGACATAAAGCTGGCCTTCAAATATTTGTTGGATGGATGGATGGGCACACAAATGGATGAATGCATGTGTCATTCAAGCTGCACCCCATGTCAGTTACAGAAGGAAATGCCACTTGCTTTAAGCTCAATGGGCCAAGCTACATAGATACAGATTCAAATCCTGATGTTTGCCATTATGTCATATTGGGCAAATTAACTCAGTCCTTGATTCTAAGCTTCCTCGTCAGCAAGGTGCGGTTACCTCCGAGTACCACACGGAACTGACGAGGATCAAATGACGTCACAGACTCGGCACACGGCCCAGGTTGCAGAAGCTGCTGTCGCTTATATATTTCCCCCTTTCTATCACAAGTCTAGCATGACACCTTTCATACCACCCTTTACAATGGCGCTTCAGTATACAAAACCCTGCTGTGAAGCTAACGGATAAACATCAGTTCTCTACAATGATGGTCCACCTCCCCTCCACCAACATCAAACTTGTCTACTCCTGGTTCAGAGAGAAGCTGTTGTGCATAACAAGTGTTCAACCGATTTTGATGACTAACTGTGTTGATGACTAAATGAGTAAATGTCCCAGAGAACTGAAGCCCATCAATATTCCTTATGTTTGAAAGCTTTCTAAAATGTATGGTATACTTAACCACTTTGCTAAAAGAGCAGGTCGAAAGAGCTGTAACATTTTCTTGACTCAGGGTTATCAACATGAACTCAAGACTTAACAATGGAATGAGAAGTTATAACTCTGTAGGCTTTGTAAGTCAGTAGATTTGCTCACATTAAACATTTCCAGCTTTTGACCCTGTGATCATGGTTTTCATTTCTTCCATGGTCAGTAGCTTCATCCTCAGGAAGGCATGAGACACTGAGTAATTAACAAGACAAAATCTTCGTCATCTTCAAAGAGTTTACCAGGAATCATTCTCACGTATTTCTCAGCTATGGCCTCATGAAACATGTTTAGTAAGAGCTTCAAGGAGGACTCGCATCTTTCCAAGTCCAAGGAGACCTGCTAGATCCCCCGTACATAGTCGGCACTCAACAAATATTTATAAAGTGAATTAATAGAGTAAATAGCATGCAACCTTTATAATTACTGTTTTCTATTTGATGACTTTATTCTAATCCATGACTAGGCCCCTGACTCATTTAAGGCTGTACTTTTTCATCTGCAAAATAAGGAAGTTTGGGTTAAATGATCTCAAAGATCCTTTCTAACATTAATCTTCCATGGTCCTATACTTTTGGTCACATATATATGTTCCAGATGATGGAGCTGCTGGAAATCTGACCACCAGGTGAGATCTCAGAGGACATAATGAATAAACAACGCACTCTTCACCCTCTATTACAGACGTCCTCGAAATCACTAAGTGCTTCTTGGCAATATTGTACCATATCCTTGTACCATGGCAACAAAAATTTAAAAATTAGCTCTTTGATTTCCTTCTCTCACCCTTAACATCATAAATGTAGAAAGACTGACCCTGGAATGTAAACATATTGATCTATGTTTATTTTCCCGAGTCAAATGTTCAAAAGTGAAAAACTAGCATACTTCCAAAGCCAACTGGGTTCAAGCAAACAAAATTTAAAATTCCTTAAAGGAATTTTTTTTTCCTAAGAACTAAAGCTAGCGCTGCCACTGATCCTCTGTTCCTAGCTATTTCTTGGTGCATATATTAACCTACCAGCTACATTTGTTTTAGTAATATTACAGCTTCACTGTTTGCATAGAAACACAATTTGACTCCTTTAAACTAGTCTAACTATATTAAAACTGAAACTTCTAAATTAAAAGCGTTCACACAGACAGGAGGTGAACGCTTTCAAATACCAAGTCAAAGATTTGTCAACAAGCAGAGCTGGGAGGCACAACAGCACAGCTTCTACCCCGGAGGCACCGGCCGCCTTGGACAGCTCCCTCTCCCAGGGAGGACGCGGTGCCTTTAATTCCATCCGGCACAAATTCAAAGCACACTTTCCTCAAGTGTTGTACCAAACTCTCTAGGGGATGCGAAAAATGAATAAAACATATCATCTCTGCCTGGGAGGAGATGCAGCAAGCCGAGCGGGTAAAAGCAGCGACACCGGAAAACAACTACCTGGGAACGAAAGCCAACTTTGCCATAATGAGCTGGACACGAAAGGGCAAGTTACTCAACCTTTCTGATCCAGCGTCTTCCTCCACATCATGGTGCGAATAACAGGACCCACCTCGTTAGGGCTGTTATGAGGATTCACTAAGTTATCCCTCCCACCGCGTTAAGAGTGGTTCCGGGCATACAGTGAGCACTCAGCGTTGGCACCTGTATTGTGATTACCATCATTATGAACATACAACCCACGAGTTTAAAAGCTTCATTTTTTTATTTAGTCAAACTGAAGCTATTACAGATCCTAGGACATGAATGGGAGAAAGCAAAGTGGAAAATTCTCTTTCCAAGTTTCATGATTTTCCTTGTGTCTTCCTGACCAATTCTAGCCCCATCTCTTCCTCAGACAGACATGAAGACAGTGATGGGTAAGGATGTAAAGAGGTGAAGAAAAACGGGAAAGAGAGAAAAGGAGAGCGTGTAAGGGGGACAGGCAGGAGGAGCATTTCTGAGTGACCTCAAACCATCAGGGAGGCAGGGGTTGAACTAAGACGGAGACAGAAATTTGCTGCAGTCCTGCCCTGACTCTTTTCCTCCTCTGTCCAGAAAATCCCTCCTGCTTTTCCTTCCACTGTTTACACCTTTGTTTCATAGACTGTTAGAGGCAGAAAGGGCCTCATAGGTCCCCTAATCCAGTTTTCTTATTTCATACATGAGAAAAACCAAGGGCCATTCACCGGTGGTTGTACTGCTCTGTGGAGGCACCAACAGCGCTAATGCTGGACTCCCGGTGCCCCTGGTCTGTGCTGTCTCCCTGAGGACAACAGAATGAGTACATGGAGTCTGGCTGGCCCTTATCCCGTTTGGCAGATGTACAAATTTTTATCTTGGGAAGAAGATCTTGAGAAACAGTCTTAAATGAATGAACAAGGAGCTTACTGTTTTTAACGCAATAAACATGTTTTATGATTACCTTCATTGCCTGCTAAGCCTAAAATTAGGTTTTTCTATGCTTGGGCAAGTTCTGCCTACCCAATAACAGAACAATCAGATTGCAATCAAACAGATTTTCTCACTTGGGTCCTACACAAACAGACAGACACACACACACACACACACACACACACACACACACACAACCAAGAGGCATTTAATCAAAACAAAGTTTGAACCCACTCTTAATTGTCACTCTTCTGGCCTGTGTTTAAGAGAAGGCAATATCAAATATTGCAAGATAAGGCTCTCCGAATATAGACTTTAAATCATTTCTCTTCCAAAATAGGAACAAGTTTCTTGCTACGGCTTCATACGCTCCTTCTAATCCAACAACAAAAGGCGGCCTAAGCCCTACATTCCCTGGGCTTTCCTGTCTGGCTTCGCGGTGCGCCCTCAGCGTGGCTGTCCCAAAGCAGGTCAACAGCCTCCCAGATGGCTTGACTTTCCTTATTCCTAGCTTTCAAGTGCACAGTGGAACTGAGGCTCTGAAACCAGAGCCTTTTAAATACCCTTTAATAATTAATATATTTAAAAACAAACACCGTAAGTTTGTGTTTCTGTTGTGGTTATAGCTCAGATCCTTAAGTATCTGGCTAAAATGAACATTTTCAGAAAAAAAGGAAAAGCCCCTGGCTTGCTTACACACTCCCCCTTTCCTTTCCCCTTCCCTATAATTAGGGAGTTTCTCTCTTATTTGCCTCACGATGTGGGGTTTCAAAGGTGTGGCCTCGCTGTGATTAGGGGAGAGATTCTGTCAGTTTTCTCTCATTGTTCAGACTCCAGGAACATCCAACTCTGGGCCACTAAAAATAACTCAGCTCTGTTGTGCAAACAGGTGCTGACTTTTAGTAGACTAGATTCACATAAAGCCTATTTATTAGAACTGGGCTTGGTAAGGATCGTTTACGAGGGCCTAGACTCTGCCACTACTATGATTTTGCTTTTGTTTTTGTTTTTTGTCTTTTTCTCTCCATTTTTCTTTCAGGGTAAATGCAGCTGGCCACCACCGGTGGTGGTGGTCATGGCCGCCATTCTCATTCATAGGAAATTCAATAATAGGAAAGGCAGAACTCAGTGTTGCCAAGACAACTGCAAAAATCAAACACCGAAGCAGCTCGGGAAGACTTAAGCCAAAATCTGAAAGTTTCTAAGGAAGGAAAAGAAAAAGCTGCAGCATCCTCCTCCCCTGCGTGCCGACCAGCAGCGGCAGCTCAGTCTCTCCAGATGCCTCGCAAAAAAGAAGCACCGCAAATGGATCAGGAGCTGAGATCCTGGGGGAGCCAATTAGATTTAAGCCGTTTTCAAAATTCTGTGAGAAAAAAAAAAATGGGATTAGGGAAAAAAAAAAAACCTGGCACTTAGAATGACATTTTACATGTTCTGCTTAGGGTTTATGGAAGACGACTCATATAAAGTCTAGTTGTCACGTTTATAAAATAAACCTTGGGTTTTTAATATAACAGACTAGAATCCTTGGCTAAGAAAACAAACTTCACTTCGGAGGAAGGATGCGGTACATCACATCGAATAGGTACCTCATCCTTCATCTTTGGAGTATCAGCCAAAACATGACAAATTAGGCCAAGGTCAGTGGCAGGTAATTGCAGACAAGTTCTCCTCCAGCAGATGGCCATGCATCACTGTGAGCTTCCCGCAACTGTCTAGCAGAGCCAGGGTGGGGACAGCCCTACAAGGCAGGAGGAATGTTCAGATCCTGCCCCCCAGTGCAAGTTCATCCGTGGCCCTTTGGTAACTGATGATGGGCGAAGTGGGGACCGGGAAGCGGAGCAGCTTCAGAAAGGACGGCAAGTGTCTCCTCAGGTGCAGAAGCAGGTCTGCTGGTGGGAACCGAGGACCTAGCGTCCCCTGACTCCTGGATCTCTCCAGAGCTCACACTCTCATTTGGTGGCTATCTGAATCAGGTATAACCTTTCTTAATTAAATGCACAGCAGACATGTCAGAGGCAACAGCGTCAGGCAAAAAACAAACAAAAAAACAAACCAAAACCAGTGAAGCTTATATACAGCCAACTTCAGTTGGGTTTCTGGGATGGCTTCTCTTCACTCCAGGATGAAGCAGCCACAGATCCAACTTCAAAGATGATTTTGTAAAAGCAGCCAGACTCTACCGCTCAGACCCTCATTCACTCCTTCACCTTCTCTTTAATGTGGCATCGAAGTAACTGGGGTCCAGGAAGCCAAGAAGGAGGTGAAAGGAAACATGCCCTCTTGAAAACCATTCCAGGGCCCCTGGGCAAGGATCTGCTTTTGTTCTGCTGTGAGGTTGGATGCTTCCGTTACAGCACCTCAACCCTTCTCCCCCTAGGGGAATGGTTATTTCATCGCCTCGGGTGACAAACATGTATGAGGCACCTACTCTGGGTCAACCACCGAACCATTATGTCAGGAAGGACACTACGGAAGAGAACTCGGATTCTAAGCTAATGAAGGTGTAACATTCTGTGCAAGAAACAATTCATCTGTCAGCACCTTTTTTTTCCCCAAGTTCTACCTTAAATCTAACCTATTCCGTGGGGGTTGTTCCGATGTCCTGGCCAGAAATATCATCTCCTTCACTTGAGTTCCTACATCGCTTTCTAGTTTATATTTCAGTCATGTATGTAAGTATCTTATTGCCCCCTTTAATCTTTCTGAGCAATAATATTTGAATGACTGAAAAGAGCAAGATGTAATGAATATCAGATTCTTGACTACGCAGTAGAGACAAGTTATGTCAGTTACAGAGGAACCCAAGTGGTCAGGGAGGACCTTCCCCAGCTCTGCCTGATAAGATGCCGGAGCTGAACTGTCAAAGGAAGGAAGAAGAGTGTGCCTAAATTAAGGAAGAAAATAAGCAAAACTCTGAAGTCCCAGGATGTCTCCTAACTCATTTATTTAAAGTGTAGTAAGTTCTAATGACCCTCGGAGAGGCCTCAAAGGGCAATCACAAGTCCTTTTAAGATGGGAGCATCAGTCCCATGACAGCACCGCAAGCCCCCATCAGCAATGACTAGGGGATAATGGTATCTTTGTGTTTGAGGCCCTGGAACGCCTCTAGGGACCATCACCCTCCAGAGAATCTTCAGAAACAGCTGCATTCCCATGTCTGCATTTACCAGGCTGAATGATGGGACCTCTACGGAAACAAGAAAGGATTCAGCACTTAATCAAGCCAAGCCTCTGTTATGCACAGTCGCTACCGCCAATCACGGACAGTGACAAGTTATATCTTTTTTATGAACTTCTTGGAACAATATTTTCCCTAGATAATTACAACAGGGGAATACGTATCCTGTGTCAGCCCAAACCAAAAAATTCCATGGCCCAAGCTAAACAGCATCAATATAAATATTTGAGCTTTGCAATGGATTCAAAGAAATCGTGTTTAGAATGTCTCTTTCGAGCTAATACGTTTTAGAAAGAACGGTTTCTTAAGCATTTACTTTCTTTCTGGCCTCACTGTGTAAATCATGCTGCTCCTCCTCAATTTCTCAGGATCCCCAAGGTCACTCTCTAGGGTGTTTGCTCTAAAACTCAGCTTGGCGCCAAAGATTCCGCCCCAGCTTTCAAGTTCACTTGGATGACACTTTCCCACACAACACAGGGTCTCTTCCTATTTCCCTCCATCCAGATCTAGTTGATCTGTATTTTCTGCAGAAAGTTTCGCTTCCCAGTAATTGCCATCTGCCTTTTGCATAGTTTCTTTCCATTCCCCTGGGTAGGTCGCTGCTGCTGGGAAGGCAGCAGAGAGGAGAAGACTTTGATCTAATGAAGCTTCTACGCAGGACTCACAGCTAATGGTGAGGAGCTGAGTGCAGTGGTTCTCTGGGGAGCGCAGGTGAGCGCAAGTGTTCCAGGCACAGCTGAGATTCATCTGGGCACTTGCTGTTAGCCTAAAGTGGGTATTCCAACATCTGAGCAGTGACCTGTTAATAGCTTACGTAATGAAGAAATGAGGCAGTGTGCTTGGCAATTCAGACCCGAACTATGTAAGGCCTCAGTTCAAAAGGAAATTCTGAGAAGAGAAGTATTAAATGGTGACTTTTTTTTTTCTTTAAGATGCTCGTGGTGGAAAAATGGCTAGTACGTTATGGACATCTGAACTCTTCTGCTTTTTCCATCTTTCTGGACTTTTAGATGGCCAGGAGCTCAGCCAGGGTGGCCTCCCGGGTTTTCTGGGGAATGAGAACACCTTGCCTGCTGAGATCATCGCCATCACCTATCAGATTCGCCCTCCTCAGGAATGGAAGAAACTTGCCACGGCCTTTTAGAAGACCCAGGGGAGAGAAAAATTGCCATGTGGTTTTAAACAATGAGAAATCTCCTAAAATAAATGAAGTCTTAGCCAATATAAAGCAACCAAGGAGTCAAAAGTCACGTATGAGACCTTAGGGATAAACTTTCAGCAGGCTCCTGCCACTGTCTTGATTAAAATGGCAAAGGAAAAGCATCCGATGCTCTGAACAAAGAAACAGTAAGCAAGGCTGAGTTTTGGACCTGATAACAAAAGGCAGCCTTAAGAAGCTCTTAGGACATACCAGGATCTCATCAAGGTTATCTCATTGAATCTTCATAACCATCTTTTTAGGCAGATGATAGTATTAATATCCTCATTTTTAAGATGAAAACACTGAGGCTTAGCAAGCTCAGTTAAATGAATCATCCAAGTGTCCCCAGTTTGATGAGATTTGAGTGCATGCTCTCAGTTACTGACACTATCAGCGACCAATGAGATTTTTAAAATCAGGATTAGTCTATTTCCAAGAAATTTTGGAGGATGAAGGAAAGAGGTGAGCAAGAAAAACAAGAATGCCAAAGGATTAAAAAAAAAAAAAGACTGAGAAAAATTAAAAGAAAGAACCGGAGGAAAACACAAAATTTCTCCAACCACGTTGTCACTTCATTTCTGTGTTCTCTGGCTTAATGAGGCAAAAGGAGATTCTAAAGTCGAACGGTGTGAATGTTTGCCGACAAAGACTGGGGCTTGTTCTCAGCCAAGTGAGTCGTCTGTTAAACAAGGCTTAACATGCAGACTCAAACCTCACTTACAGGGTCCCGCTCTTATTCAAGTGTGATTTGTCCCCACGGGGCTCTGTCAAGCAGTCACCGCCTGGGAACTGAGTTTTCTACTGTGTCTCCTCCTCGGGGAGACTGGGGAGGGGTGTTGACATCATGGGAACACTGTCTGCCTTCTCTCCTATGACTCAACCGAGTATGTCAGAAACGCTCTTACCGCTGGTCCCGCGGAAACACATGAATTATTCGATCTGCCAAGCAAATTCATGCGGAAAGCAGCAGGCTCTCTCTATCCCAGCCCCACGGAAGAGTGGCAGGGCAGCGATGAGAAGCTACTCAAGCAAAACCAAACCACAGGAGAGGTGAACGTCACCCACTCCCTACTCCTCCCACAAACAAGCGGACACACAACATTTCCATCTTCCTCTTGCCAGAAATGGGTAAAAGCAGAATCTCCTCCTCTGCACTCATACGAGTTGGGACCAATTGCTAATGACAGCGCTCACCATATTGTGCTGTAATTATATCTGAGGTGTCTGCCTTCCCACTTATGTAGTAGGTCCTTCTAGCCCCTTAGTATCTGAGTCCCATGCATCTGGTACCAAGCTTAACACTGTTGAACAAACCAACGTAAGACTGAATGTAACAATGAGTGAATGACAACGGCTCCAGCCATTTCTGGCTAAAGAAATGCTCTCTTTCCCCTAATGTTTATGACTAAAGACGGCTGACACTGTCACACTCAGACGGGGGTGGGGAGGGGGAGGTCATGGCCATTTGTAGTGTTAGACAGCTAGGAAGTTTTAGCACTCACTGAGTGCTTGTGTGTGGTTATAGGTGCACGTATCTCGTGTTTTCTTCTGCTCTTGGATCTCTCCCACCTTGTACCTACCTATCTCATAATTTGCTAAGTCACTTATTCTCTTTGGACTTAATTAATTAGCATCCTTACTCTAAAAAAGGCATTCTCCTTTTTATTGTAAGCTCCTGGATGGAGGAAAGGGCAAGAAATATGACTCGGTCTTACCCCACAGCGCTGCCCACAACCTGCCAGCCACATTCCCAGTCTGAAGGATGCTGGAGTTTCAGCAAGACTCAATACAGACACAGCACCTCCTCTTGCAGAATTTACAGTCGGTGGTAGGAAGAGAGAGAAAAAATAAGGTGAGTGAAGTGTAGTCACAAGGACAGGGGAAACACAGGGTGCTTTAAAAGCACAGAGGAAGGAGATCAAACCTAACCTGGAAATCACAAGGGGCCCCTAGACAGAGTCCTTTTCAGTTTGGACCTGTGAGATGAGTAGGACTTCTCCAGGCAGAAGAACATGGGAAGTTGGAGGGGAAGACCCGGAGACAAGCGAGAACACAATCTACTCACAGCACTTAAAGAAGTAAAGATTGGCTGAGGTTGAAGTGAGGAGGCAGTTTGGACCTCATCTGTTTTATTCCAAGGGCAACAGGAGGCCCTGAAGGATTTTTAACCAAGGTGGTGGTATCTGGATCTGAGTTTCAGGAGAGAGACTGAGGTTGTAGATAAAGACACAGAGATGTGGGAGTTACATCGTTAGAGCAGGCTAAGTGTAGTAATAAATAGATCTTCAGCATTTTCCTTTTAGCAAGATTACTCTGGCTGCCATATGGAGAATGGATTATAAAACCGTGAGACTCGATACACAGAAACCACTTAGGATGCTGTCTCAGTAGTCCAGACGAGGATGGTGATGGCAATGATGGAAATGGAAAGAGCTGGATGGATTCAAGAGAATATTAAGAAGACAGAATTCACACACTTCAACAATCCTAGGTCGGGGGATGGTAACCTTCTCCTTAAAGGGCCAGAGAGGGAAATTTTAGGCTTTGCCAACCATACAGTTTCTGCCACAACTGCTCGACTCTGCTGTCTGGGTAAGAAATAAACAATGAGAGAGACAATATCCAAGTGAATGAGTGTGTCTGTGTTCCAATAAAAATTTATTTACAAAAAGTAGGCCAACAGACCAAATTTAGCCCAGGGCTGAAGTCTGCAGACCTCTGGAAGGAGTGAGGGATGTGGCAGTAAATGCAGTCAAAAATGGCTCCCAAGTCTGGGGCTTGGGCCCTGCTTGGCCAGCTTACTGTTTACAGAGAGAGGGACGTGGAAAAGGAGCAGAGTCGGGGTAGGGTGGAGGTGCGGTCACTTTTCAGACAAGCTGAGTTCAAGATACTGATGTCCTGAGAGACATCACTCAAGCTCTAGGTAAAAATATGGAGACTTGGGAGTTGTCTTCATTAGGGCGGATTAAATTTTATAAGCGGACCCCCAAATTCTGTGGCTTTAGTAGTAAGAACTTTCTCACGAGGTGACATAAGAAACTCACATGGGGATGGGGGATATCATCTGTCCGGTAGCAGAGCCCACGTTGCTGAGCCTCAAGGAGGAAAGTTCAGAGAGGGGCACTTGCAAGAGCCTTCCGTGCACCAGGGCTACATGGGGCACATATCCTGTCCGCCCACCTTCCATCAGAGAGGTCCCCCTCCCGCAGCCACCTCCCCGCAGGGAGGCCTGGGGAATGCAGCAGAGCTGTGTGTCTGGGATCACGGTGGAGTGGATTTGGATCACAGCCACCAGGATCGACCACCAGAGTCAAAAATACCTCCGTCGGCCACGAGGCACAAAGACGAGTAAGAGGGACTCAGGCAACCACGTTCAGCGCTCGGAAGAAGCCCCGTGTCTGGAGATGAACGGAGGAGGAGGAAGACCCAGCAAAGGAGGAGGACAGGAGGAAGCAAAACTGGAGCAGTGAGGCGGGCACTCAATGAACGTACGTAGAAATGAGCACAAATTTAGCCTTTAAGCGTTGAGCCCACCTCTGACAAGCTGACTCTTATTTGGTACCTCTGATACTCAGACAAAAATGAGCCAAACTGCATTTTAGTGGCAAAATCGGCTCCTCAAAAAATCTAGGTTTTCATTACCATTCAGATGGACTGCTTCAGGGCTACGTACTGCAATATACTCTCTCTCTCTCTCTTTTTTTCTCTACTCACTTTTGTGTCCATAAATCAACCCATATAGGTAAAATGTTTTCTGCATCAAAAATTTTATGTGGCCTCACACACATGCGGACATACGGCTGTAAATACAAATACACACCCGTCTGTGGAGACACGCACACTCGGCCCTCCCAGGGCTCATTACCACCAGGCGCCTCTTTCTCACTTCCATCATTGGGCCGTTCTCCCTGCCCTCGGCTTTGCTCCAGGCTTCTCCTCCCCCTCCCACCCGACCCATTTACTCGTCTGTTCTTGGCTCCCAAAGAGAAGACCCAGGAAAATGATTTGGATCCCACCCCTGTAACATTTTAAGCACTGCTTCGTTAGTACGAAGCACAACAGAGCCTGTAGCTGAAACCAAGAAAGTCCAGGCCAGAACGCCCAGGCCCCCTTCCTCCGCAATTCTGAGCCAAGGAGACCTCAGCTGGGAGAAGGAAAGTTTGAGATCCTGCCGACCTCTGTCTACCGATCTTCCCGCTTTACTCTCTTTGGAGTGTAAAGTCTTGCGGGTACAGAAGGGGTGTGTGAGGGTTTTGTATCTGGAACACTCTTTCTGGCAGGAAAACAACCCGCCTTGCTTATAAATACGTCAAAAAAAAAAAAAAAAGACAAGTAGATTCTAAAAAATGATCTGCCCAGGCAGCACACAGATGGTAAAGGAAGCCAAATCAGGAAGCTTCTCTACATGCCCGGCATAAATTGTTAGTGTCCTCAAGCTGACCAAGTGACTATCTATAAGACTGACCTCGAACACCGTGGGGTTCAATAAGTATAAACTGAGGATGGTGACAGTGTTACCCATATTTCCTTGCTTAATGACACACAGGTGGCAGTTTGGTGGCACAAATCATATGCATTTTATTCTTCCTTGATGGCTTCTCATACTGTAACTCACATCAGCCGTGAATCTGATTATTGGCAAGAGCCTTCCAATTAGCAAAATTAATTCTTCCTCTGATTTGAGAGAGACCAGCCTGTATGGACAAACAAAGAGACACTTTGCAAGCAGGACATCAGCCCTGGCATCCGTGGGGAGATTTTCCATCAGCTCCAACAAGTCCTTCTTCCTGTGACTTTAAGAGGGTCATCATTACTCAGAGTTGGCCAGCTTCAAAAATCATCTGCCAAGCACATCTAGAAATTTAGCTGCTGATGCAAATATGTGAAACTGAGAAACCGCAACTTGTTTCCCACCAGCTAGGTTAAGTATCCAGTTGTTTGTTTGTTTGTTTGTTTTTTAATTCTAGGCTCCTTCAGCAGGTTTCAGGGGGTAGTTGTGGGGGAAGGGCAGGAGTCCACCAACAGGAAGTGAATGTGGAACTCAGTGTGAACACCCTATCTGAGGCCTTCACAGGGCACCTGGGCTGGACAGCCCATGGATTTTGTTTGGTCAGATCCTTCTCTCATCCCTATCATTCTCCTAAAGTCACCAAGTCAACTCTGCCATCTCTTCCTCTTCACAAGGCAGTCTTGTCTCCTCCAAGTCTAGAAAATTGAGGCCGTTCAGCAATGCTGGGAACCTAGGGGACCACCCCCACCTCTTCCACCTGCAGCATCAATTGTCTTGCATGATCAGCGCTGAACAGGCCTCGCACCGGCCCCCCTTCTCTCCCTCCACCACCCCCGCCTTAGTTCAGGTCCTCGTCATCCTTTATTCAAACGAGTATGGAAACATCTAGCGATCGCCTTGCCTACGGGTGAATTTCTCCAGAATGGATCCTACCCATGAAAAGCAAACAACATCTGAAACACAAATCAGACAGTATCTGGCCTCGCCTTAAAACACTTGAACGAGACACACGGTCTGAATATACATCCAAATTTCTCACATGGCAGGGAGAACTGCAAACATTAGGCACCAGACCATGGCTACAACCTCATTCTCGTGACATGCACCTCCTGTTTCTCTCACTCACACACACACACACACTCACACACACACACACACACACACACTCCGAGTATTAACCTCCGGGAGCACTCACACTAGCATCTCTGCCTAGAACGCCCTCCTCGCTCCCTACCCTGACCCACACTTGGCTCCTCCTAGTACATGTTTAAGGTTCTTTCAGGGGCCACCTCTTGGCAGCCTTGGGACAACACCTCAGCGCAGTCCGAACACCTCCATCCAGCTCTGTGAGTGAAAGCTAACAGTGCTATTTGATGACATATTTTTGTATCTCTCAGCAGCATGGTGATCTGTGGAACAGGACAGGGGAAACAGAATTAGATCTAAACCCCAGGGAATTTCGCGTATCATGAAAGTGGAAAAGCAACGGATTCTCAAATAATGGTTCTGGGATAATGGGTTAAACATGCAGAAATGATAATTTCGGATACTCAGCCAGTATCTTCCCCCCACATTAATTCCAGATAGAGTAAATACTTAAATGTCTGAAAAATCACAGAAGAGCTAGAAGAAAATTATGAGATGATTTCTATAATCCAAGGGAAAGGTTTTTCCAAGCATGATGTTAAAAACCAGAAACTATAAAGACTGATCCATTTAATTCAATAAATAAATAGGTTTTAATTGGAGAAAAGTACTATAAAGCCAAGTGAAAAGACAATCAACAAATTGAGAAAAACGCATAACCAGTACCTTGCCTGGCATCTATTTTGAGTAAACTGATTTATATGGCAGAAGGTTAATCTCCCTAATATATAAAGAGCACTTGTGAGCCAATACAAAAAGCCAAATCTTCTTTCAGAAAAAGCAAAACAAATGACATAAACAAGTACACAAGTTGCTTCTAAATTTCTGTGAGGTTTTCAAACTCCTACGTCAAAGAAATTCCATTTTTGAATGATATTTTGCATACCAGAATGGCAAAAGTTTAAAAAAAAAACCACTCAGGGTTATTGAAGGTGTGGGAAAGGGGCACTGTTAAATACTGCTGATAAGAGAGTTCTGGACAGCAGTTAACAGAGTCTCAAACACTCTGACCCAGAATTTTCCCCAGAATTTATCCTGGAGAACAAACTAAACATCCATTAACAGGAAGCAGCTTAATAAACCAGAGTGGCTCTTTGTCCAGTGCTACCACAGACCCATCAAACTCACAGAGATACGCATATTCACTCACACAGAAAGCCATGCTTGATATGCTGCAAATTTTTTAATTGAGTTAAAAACAGTGTATAACATCCTCTTATTTTAAAATATGTTTGTTCATATGCACAGGAAAAAAAAAAACACTTGGAAGGACATTTACCAGCATGTAAATAATCATTACCTCCGAGAGGTGGGAATATGAATTCTTTCTTCTTTCCTTCTTCAGACCTTTCTGTATTCTCAGATTTTTTTTTTACCAAGGGTGTGTATACTTTTATAGTTAAAAAACAACTACCAACAATACAACTATTTCCAACGTTTAAAAAGGATGAATAAAATAGACAAAAGACAAAAACAGTGTTCATATGAATGGATTGAGAGAGCAGGGTCATGCATCTGGAAGAGTTGCCATTTTAACTAAATTTTACCAACTGCCAACCAGGAACACCCATAAAGTCCATCCTCTAGAGCTCTGCCAAACCCAATGAACAGAGTACCACAGGGACACCTGAACAATTAGCCCTGTAAATGTACTTTTCTGCATCCCCTTCATACACAAAACTGTCAGCAGATATTCTGATTCCACTGAGCATAAAACAAGAATGAACTATTCATTTTCATATTACAGGAAGTAGAGCTAATTTCCTCCCTCCTTCTCTCTGACAGTTTGCCTATTTTTAGTCAGGGGGGAAAAAAAGCTGGAAGACTTTTCAGCTCTAAGGATAAATCCACGAATAGGTTACCAGGACCCGTTGTAAGTCTATACATATGTTCTTTTTTTTTTTTTAAAGCCTATGATTAGCTAATAGTTATCACAAAAACAGATGGGTATCAGAGGATAGTTAGAAAAACAACAAAGAAAATGTCAACTAACTAAGCTTTAAATTCTACAGATTTTTATTATCCAATATAATTTTACGTGCATTGTTTTAAAATAGGGGCATTTCAACCATGGGGAGTCCGGGAGAGCTAGGAGGACTTAGGGTGACTGGTCTCTCTGAAAACAAAAGAAGTAAAAGTTATTTATAGTGACCTTTGAATGTTTACCTTAGAGCTGGCTAATCAGATGTAAACTGTCACCCCATGGATATGCATAATCAACTTTATTCCCTTTGCTAATTGAGAAATAGAGCTGTTAATGTCAAGAAACATTTGAAAAATTCACCAAGCTTGCTCAATGGAGCAAGTTCTTTATAAAAGTCAGAGTTTCCATATGGTAAAATCATGGAAATTAGGTTTAGAAAAAAAAAAAAACTAAGAAAGACTAATTTGTTATTGAGCTAGTCTGTGCTGGAACAAAAAAATAAGTCTTAACAACCCCAAACCTGGGATTTTTTTTTTTTAACCACTTCTAGTGTTCAAAAACAACTCCATCAGTTCTTATGAAAAATCATTCCATCGCCTTATACTCCAGAGTTCCTCTCCTGCTGAGTGCATGCTTCTCTGGCTGGCCTTGGCTTTGGCTTAGCAGCCACTTTGCCAGGACACGCATTTACCTACTGAACTTGGTTCACACAAGTCAGTCTTTCCCTTCCTTTAACTCTACAAAAGTCTTTTTCATTTTCTCTAAAACTGACCACCATAAGGTAAGTGGGCCACACTCCAACTGTGCAAAAAGGGGACAATATATTTTCTTGAGTGACACTTCAAGATCGCTTCCACCTTAAATGCTGGAGAGGGTGTGGAGAAAAGGGAGCCCTCCTGCACTGCTGCTGGGAACGTAGTTTGGTGCAGCCGTTATGGAAAACAGTATGGAGATTCCTCAAACTAAAAATAGATTTACCCTGTGATCCAGTAATCCTACTCCTGGGCACATATCCAGACAAAACTCTAATTTGAAAAGAGACATGCATCCCAATGTTCATAGCAGCACTATTTAAAATAGCCAAGACATGGAAGCAACCTGAATGTCCATCGACAGATAACTGGATAAAGAAGCCGTGGTATGTTTATACAATGGAATACTACTCAGACATAAAATAGGATGAAATAGTGCCATTTGCAGCAACACGGATGGCCCTAGAGATTATCATACTAAGTGAAGTAAACCCAGACAGAGAAAGACAAATACCATCTGATATCACTTATATGTGGACTATAAAATAAAAAGACACAAATGAACTCATTTACAAAACAGAAACAGACTCACAGATATAAAAAACAATCATATGGTTATCAAAGGGGAAGAAAGGATGGGAGGGATAAATTAGGAATTTGGGATTAATATATACACTAGTACATACAAAACAGATAAACAAGGGCCTACTGTATAGCACAGGAACTATATTCAATAGCTTCTAATAAGCTATAATGGAAAAGAATCTGAAAAAGAATCTACATATATATGTGTAACTGAATCACTATGCTGTACACCAGAAACTAACACGATACTATAAATCAACTATATGTCAATAAAAAAATAAACAAATAAATGAATAAAGATCATTTCCATCTTTATAACACCAGTGGAAGCATGTATAATTTCAATTTACTGTTGATGTTAGAGAAGACGTGGTTGAAGCAGTGGCCAACTGCGAAGGACCTTCTTCAATTCCAAGACCCACATCTACCCTTATTCAATGACTCTTTTGTTTTATGAAACCTGACTTTTCTCCCTCTTCTTTGAGACAGTCCTTATGAATGAACATTCTCTCCCTCACAATACCTGTGAGTAAAACCCTCTCCTTAACAGTCTGTTGCATTTTGTCTCCCACATGGTGCATTTAAGAAAGGAAAGCCACCGCTAAGCGTAAGCCTCACCCATTCTCCTCTCACGGGGATGACCAAGAACTGCTGTTGCTAGGATGGAAAATCAAACCTGAGGAAGAGAGCAACAGCACTGCGAGCACCCAGGCAGACGACAGGTGGGGCTTTGCCCTGAGGGAGCCCAGACCTCAAGCCAATGCAATCACCAGGCCTCCCGGAAGTGACATGTTCACAAGGCACATATGACAGGAGGCATATGCTTCTCTGAGAAGGATACATCATTAGTGGAGTAAGTATGTGTTTTGAAGCAAGGTCCCTCTCTCCATCCCCACTACACATTGCAGGATCCTAAGCTGGGTTCCTTAACTTCTCTGAGCCTCAGTTTCCTCGTCTGTAAAAGCACTTGAACTAGCCTCCCCACAACCAGGGGGCCCACCGTGGCTCAATGAAACGTTCAAATCCTTTCTCCTTTTACCTTTATATTCTCTAAACTTTTCTTTGCTTTTTTAAAAGTAATAATTTCATTAAGATATATTTCACATATCATAAAAATTCACCCTTTTAGTGCATATAACTCAGCGGGCTTTCATATATTCGGAGTAGCTATTACCACTATGTAATCCCAGAGCATTTACATCATGCCCAAACGAAACCACACACCCACTAGCTCTCACTCCCCATCCCAGATCACAAACCGCGGCAATCACCAATCCCCTTTCTGTTTCTGTGGATTTGCTACGTGTCTTCAGGGTTCATCCATGGTACAGTCCGTACTTTGTTCCTTTTGAGAGCTGAATCGAAATTCACACTCTGGATATATCACAGTTCATTTATCTACTCGTCAGTTGGTGGGCATTTCTGGCTAACATGAATAATGCTGTCACGAACATTCATGTACAGGTACTTCTGCAGACCTAACATATAGCCAGTTCTCCTGGGTATCCATTCACCTAAGAGAAGAGCTGCTGGATCATATGGTCCCTCTATATCCAACCTTTCGAGGAACTGCCGAACTGTTTTCCGAAGTGGCTATACCATCCTCTTTGCTTTTGACCTCACTGGGTTCCTTCTATGTTTGCTTTCGGGTTGTTTCAGCTCAGCTAGGGAAATAACTGGGGTGACTGTAAAGGTATTTTCTACGGAATGGGCAATTTTTAGCCACTGTAGGTAGAGAAAACACAACAAGGTGGGGGCCGTGCGCCTGTGGAGGCCACGTGATGCGGTGCCACGCAGAGCAGGCAGACTGGACCCCCAGCCCAGGGCAGCAACGGTGCCTGGAGCTCAGAGGCCAGATCAGGAAATTCTGAGGGGGTTCTGACACGGTTTACATTCCTAGGCCCTCGATTTATAACAATAAACCACACAGACACAAGCACACACATGCCTTCATTTCAGGGGCTTACAGTACCACCAGGACAAGACGACAAGAACATAAATCATGACAAAATGTGGTTTTCAAGAAACTAACACCTGAGAGAATAATTCCACCTGGGCACATCCGGGAAGATGATTTTGGAGCAGAAAGCATCATTCCTAGCTCTTAAGAAGGACAACTACATTTTAAACAAGCAAAAATGAGGAACTGCATGAGACAGAGGGAACTGTGTAGGCAAAGGCACAGAGTGAAGGGATGAGAACGAGGAATCAGCAAAGCACAGGAAAGAAACAAGGAAGAACTGACATGCTGAAAAGTGAGGTAGGAGGTGGAACACAAGATGAGTCCCAGGTTGCCGGCACGGAGTATAGGAGACATGGTAGCGCCGTTCACAGGAACAATGGCTAAGGCTGGAGGAAGACCTGGCCCGAGAGGGAAGCACGGAGCTCCACCTCAGACACGCACAGAGTTTAAAGCACCAGGGAGCATGTGCAGGATGTAGGTGGGGAACACAGGCAGGTCAGTCCCACTGGGCAGATGAAAGCACGGAACTGGGGCTTAGGAAATATTTCCTAATGGAGATCATTGCTGAAGCCTTCAGCGTGAGTAAAGAGAAAGAAGAAAAAGGGCCTGTTTTAACTTATCCCCAAACAAGAAAGTCGGTAAAGGAGACCAGGATTAGGCAGGGCCAGGATTTGGGAAATGGGCCCAACTTTGGGACGGAACCTCAAGGAAGGCAGCGGGCTGTTCAGCTCCACTGCCCGGAGGGACGCAGCGAGCTCAGCCGTGAGCAGGCCAGTGCTGCTATGCGGAGAGCTTGCCTGCTAGTTCGGCACGGCCGCAGGGACTTCCCGTCGGAGAGGATGGCCATTTCCGAGCAGACCTCCTTCACTGACTGAGGAGATGCAGGGCAGAGTCCAGGCTCCCAGGATGAGCAGGCGCTGGGCAAAATCTCCAAGTTCCATCCAAAGGGATGGGTCCCACCAAGGCTCTGGTTCACAGATGTGGGAAGGGATGCAGCTTGGTGCAGAGGTGGGCAACCAGGACTCACCCCCCTCCTCCCTCTCAACACCTGGCCTGGTGTTGGGGAGGGCAGGGCTCATTTGGGGCCCCACCTGCTACTGTAATGAAGCTTCTATTGTTTTTTTCTGCCCAGCTCAGCAAAGACTCAGAAACCCAGTGTAGCCGAACCTTCAGATGCTCACAGTTACACCAGAATCAGGGCTGAGGAAGGAAGGGACAGAGCCTTACAGAACATCCACGTTTGTTGGAGCAAAGAAAGAAGAGGGGGGAAAAAGGCAAGGCAGAGAAAACATTTAAACAACACGCTGTACATCAGTGAGAGTGACAGTGACGCAGGAGAGAAGCTAGTCAGGGACATCAGAGGAGGGGAGGACTCAGAGCAAATGACGGGGTCACCGGGAAACTTTGGATCCCCCGGTTTTCGCCAAAATGTTCACTTCGCTATACCCAGTAGTGATGCCCTACCACAGATAACACTGTGTCGGCCCATTTTTTAAAGCTCCCTTTTTGGTTTTTGGCAACCAATATGTAAGAGTGGCAACTCCCAGATAAACACCTTTGGTGAACACATCCAATCTTGACCTAGAAGCTGCCTTAAAAGCAAATAAAAAGATCAATAATATAAATTAGAAATATGGGCCTCCAAAAGGTCCAATTCCTAGGGCAGAAAAATACCAGAAATGCCGCAGAATGCCAAGCATGGCACAAATGATACAATGTAAACTTCAGTGGTTCTAAAACAGACAGACTGCGAACTAATTTAAACAGTTACATTATATTATCAAAAGGTATCTTCTGAAAGTCTAAAAGATGACAATTTTAATATAAATAAAAACTCACAAAAATGAACAGCTTCCCCCCCCTTGTCTTTCACTGAGGCAAAAAATAAAGCAAAAATCATCTTAACACCAAGATCAAAAATAGAAAATTTCAATCAACACCACACTTTTCACAAAATTGTAACAGGCTGAAATCTGCAAGTTGCACATGTCACGTCTTCTGCACACTTCACTGAAGATACATTTATTCAAAACAAAACATCTCCCAGTGATCCTGCTAGGGAAGGAACATGAATCATATATGCTGAGAAACCCTCCTCACAGTTTTAACCTTTTGAGGGGGAAAAAAAAGATGCAGAGCTTCCAGCACATCCACTAGTAAAGAGGCCTGTGAAAAACCATTTCACAGTTTTAAAAAGCAAGAATCACTTTGACACTTTGAAGCCTGATATCCAACATTGCAGATACAGAAGCAAAGAATTCTTCCCAGTCGGCGGCTGCCTTACGACTTGGGAAGCAACTGTACAGCAACCCATTCTGAAATCTGTGCAGACACTGGGACAGACACTGCAAAGTAAAGGACAAAAAAAAAAAAAAAGCCCAGTGGACAATAAGGCAGCATGGAAGCTCAGGTCCTGCATAGAACATCTCATGGGAAAGCTTGGTGGCCCCTAGTATCACGGTATCACGCTAGGGCTGCAGTTTAGAATGACTTGATGATCAACATGCTGAACAGATGACTTCGTGTTCACGCACAGTGGCTTCCGGTTCAGGGTTCTGATCCGGGGCTTTAGCGAAGAACACACATGCTCCCATGCTAGGGACAAGTGGCAAAGAGATTTGTTTTCCTGCTTGGATGGAGAAAGCACTCCAGCCCAAGAGCAATTGCTGGAGGGGAGACACACTCCAGAGCTTTTCTTAAAGTTATTCCTACTCTGAATACTAAAGAACTTTTCTCAGGCTTTTTGAATGAGCTAGAAACCAGTTTTGAAAGATAAGATATTAAACCATTTCTGTAGGGAATAAGAACACTGGAGATTATTTACTTTGCTGTAATTACTCTGGCACATGGGGAGATTAGCTTTCAAATGCTACTAGGTTTGCATACAGAGGTTTCAATAATGAAGAAAAATTAGTTCATGTTTTGAATATTTAGGGGCCTGAAGTATATATTATTGATAAAGAATAAACACCGGTTAATACCTATGCAGTGAATAATAATTGCCAAAACTATTCATTGTTCCTAAGCCTGCATTTCTTTCCCCCAAAATAATCATTTGTTTTTAAAAAGCATCTTGTTTTTTTATTAGCGTCAATGGTAAATGAAAATGTATTTGAATGTTCACAAATGAGTCTGAGTCTTGGATTTTCAATCAGGAAGCAAGGTAGTCAACACTCTCCTCCAGTAAGAGCAGAAATAAAATCTGCTTTTGACGTTAAGAAAAATATGAAAACAAATATATGTATGCATATGCATGATGGGGACATTGTGCTGTACACCAGAAATTGATACACTGTAACTGACAGTACTTCAATAAAAAAATAAAAAATAAAACAAAAAGACAATTTTCAGGAAGAGATGAATGGATTTTAAAATTCATGATTTACTACGATATTTGACGATGTTTTCAAGATTAATGGTGCTATGACTTCAGCTGGGACAAAATGTATTATTGCCAAGGTTTTTCAGAGCATCCCAGCCTTGTAAACTCCAGCTTTATAAGCTCTAGCCCCTTGCTTGTTATTTTTTAGGTGAGGAGGAACCAAGATTAAATGACAATGTTCACACAACTTTCTTTTGACTTTTGACTTTGAAATAGTTACCAACTCGCAGAAAAATTCAAAAATAGCACAGAGTGCTGTGTGCCTTTAGTCCAGCTTCCCCCGAAGGGTAGCATCTTACACATCTGTAGTACAGCATCAAATCCAGGAAACTACAATAGTATAATACTCTATAAAGTATTTTAATATTTATAAAGTATTTAAATATTTATAAAGACTGCAGGCCTTATTCAGAATCTATCAGCTCTTACATGCACTCACGTGTGGGTGTGGGTGTATGTGCACATGTTACGTATTTCTGTGCCATTTTATCCCTTGGATAGATTCAAGTAACCACCCTTCCAAACAAGAAACAGAATTCTACCCTCCCACGCCAAGGAACGCTCTTATTCTACACCCCTCATCCCATCCCGGTCCCTTGGTGACCACTAACGTATATTTTATCTCTGTAATTCTGTCATTTCAAGAATGTTATATACATGGAATCACATATCATGAAACCTCTTGAGATTGCTTTTTTTCCACTCAGCATGCCCTTTAGATCCATCCCCGTTGTTGCATGAATTAATAGTTTATTTGCACCCTTCTTAGTGCTCAGAAATACTGCCGTCATGTTCATCATCATACAAGCTGAGTACAAAAATATAATGATGAATTTTACTGGGTTGATAAATAATACTCCTCTCACGTTCCAAACAAAATAAGAAAGCAAATGAAGCAGTCATACAGGGGACAGAGATATCAGTGTTTTACTGTTCAATCTGATTGGAGAACATGGCTTTATATATCCGCGGCCAAAAGCGCTGGCTAACATCCTACTGCAGGATTAAACTTACCAACTGGCATAAGCTAGAAAACTACTGGTAGACAGATCAGAAAGTCTGGGGCCTGCTGAGTTCCTACTCCCCAACTCTCCTCTCAAGAAAGCTCAAACGCCCAAGAGGCATAGTGAAACGGGCAGTGTCCTTTCCAGATGCTTCCTTCCTTGGGTGTAGTGTACAAGTTTTTCCTCCTCCATAGAAACACAGAGAGTATGGAATAACCACCCCCAAACGCAGCTTTTTTCTCTAGTCTCATTCACCTTCTTTTTGCTTCTCCCCTTCATTTATGGGTAACCAGACATGTGGCTGTCCCCCTGAGCAGAGACCACTTACGAAGACTGTAGATCCAGGCAGCTTCAGATGGCATTCTCAGCTACCTTTGAGGCTCCTCCAGGAATGTTACACATCTGTCTTCCTTCTATTGTCCAAAGGCCCAGTGATGAGCCTTTTCTTAACTTAGTTCTATAGACCATCTCACATTATTTCTTGCTAGTGGACTTTCACTCAGTAGCTGAGACATTCAAAGCAGAGAAACATAATGAGCACGCAATATGCTAGGAGTTCAGAGAACTTAACTTACATTCTGAACAGAGACTGTATCTATTTTGTTTTCCCCTAATGTTTGTTCAAAAAGAAATCACTAACTATAGAAAATACACTATGTTTACCAATTCTATATCAGTTTTCTTTAAGAAGGTATTTATTAGTTTCTCAGTTTCACATTTAAAACACAACCTGTACCTAAAGGAATATATTTCATTAAAAAACAACAATTACATGCACTTGATGGCAATACGCTAAACTAGAACAGGCCGTTTTATCTCTGACCCATGCAAAAAAATTTGAAGAAAATATCCTTGATAACAAAGAACTAAAATTCTAAAATTAAAAAAATGACAAGGAATAAGGAATGATACCACAGATAGAAGATGCACTCTTGTACATTTCTTCATAGGGAGGATAATGGGTAACAATTAAATTAAGATACTGATAGAAAAAAATAAAGAGTGTATCTTAATAAATTAAGCAGAACCACTGAAAGAATAAAAATTGAATCTTTTAAGCAAACAATAGAAAATTTGATATATTCAAAGGAAGCTAGGAAAAAAGGAAAGAAAAACTAAAAGGAAAAAAAAACCTAAATATAAAATGTGAATAAGACGGCAGAAAGAAGTCCTGGTATGACAGCACATGAAATCATTATAAACAGTTTAAACTCACCAGTCAAACCTGCAGAGGAGTTCTGACTTCTAATAATGGTGGAGTAGCTTTTATCAGACTAACCTTCCCGCTGAAAATGAGTACAAACTCTACACAAAATATGAAACCAAGTCTTTGAAGGCGCTGAAAATAAACCAAACAAAAAAGAAAGCTGACCTTTGAAAGAAAGAAACCCACTGGTTAAGAACTGCTCTTACAGATCTTTTCCCCCCAGGACACTGGAGCTGGAATCCAAGAAGCAATCTACAGTTTTGTTGGTCTGAGGAATCAGAGAACAGTGTCTGAGGTGCCAGAGCACTACAGAAAGGGGCCAGGGTGGGACTGGAGGTAGGAAAACCCCAAAACTACAGTCTTCATATAAATCTTTGGCTGATTATATAATTGTGCACGCACGGGGCAAGATTCCAAAGAAAGAGCAAGGAGAAACCAACCAAAGGAAGGCAGAAAGAGCTAGAGATTTCAGCAGCTGTTCATCTCAGAAGAAACAAAATCTGCAATTCAAGTCCTGCCAACTTAGGTGGCGCCTGGGAAACAACTCGGGCTTTCCAGTGATGCCACAGAAGGGTCACAGTTTAGAAGAAAAGATTGTGTTGAAAGACTGTTTGTCCTAGGACTAAAGGAAAAGCCAAAATTAACCTACACCAACAAAGCCTGATACGAAGCCCCCACACGTTCAGTGCAATCACTACATAACATTACCGGCTGGCTCCACAACACAACACAGATGTACTCAGAGGGAAATAACACAGTCCCCAGTGTCCATAGCATATCATCCACAGTATATATGTAATAAAAATTCACTAGATATGAAAATAAGAAAATGTGACGCATAGTCAAGAGAAAAGTCAGGCCACAGAAACAACTCTGATGTTGGAGTTAGGAAACAAAAATATTTAAATAATTTTGATAAAGATGTTATAAAGTCTATAAAGAATTTGTGCCTAAAGGATGACTATCTAGGGAATTTCAGGAAAGGTAGGGGAACTATAAAAATGGGACACATGTAAATCCTAAATAGAAAAATACAGTATCTGAAATTGAAAATTTTACTAAATGGGATTAATAGCAGATTGGCCACAATAAAGAATCAATAAACTTGAAGTGAGATCAACAGAAATCACCCAAACTAAAGCATAAAAATCACAGATAAATAAATAAATTTACTATTATTACAGAGTCTCAAAAACGGAAGGATGTTACAAGGTAGTCTAACATACTTATAGTTGGAAGCTTCAGAGGAGAGAAGAAACAGACAGGAAAAGGAAAATTATCCAAAAAATTATCAGCTAAAAATTTTTATAAATTTTATCAAAAACAACAATAACAAATCCAGGATAAATAAAAAGAAAACCACATCTTGGAAAATCATAGTCACACTGTAAAAGAGCAAATAAAAATAAATAAATAAGAAACAGTCTATACAGAGAGGAAGGTGAGAGGGAAAAAAAGTAATTAAGAATCACAACAGAGCTACTGTTAGAAAAATGAAGGCTGGGAGACAATGGAATGACATCTTCAAGTGTTGAAAAAACAACTAAATTCTATATTTGGCCAAAAAAAAAAAAAGCTTTCAATATCTTTCATTTCAAAAATGAAGGCGAAATAAAGACATTGTCACATAAGCAAAAATCATTTAATCATTTACAGCAAAAGATGTGCATAACAAAAAAGACTAAAGAAAGCTTTTCTGGGGTGAAGAGAAATAATCCTGAGATCATTTGAGATACTGGGTATTGGATAAAGAATAAAAAGAAGATTGAAGTAATATATGAGTAAATATAAAATACTATACATATTTTCTTTGATTTTAAAAGTCAGTTCACTAATGCAAAAGCAACAGTAATGTATTGTGGATTTTATAACATATGTAAGAAAAAACTATGAGCTATCAATAGCACAAAGACAAAGAGCAATGAAAATAAAAATGTACTGCTGTGAGGGTCTTCCACTTTATACAGTTTTATAACATTACTTGTAGGTAGTTTGCAATGAGATAGAGCTGAATATTGTATTCTCTAGAGCAACCATTAAAAAATAATATGAGATATAGCTAAACTAAAATAAAGGATATAAAATTGGACACTAAAAATATTCAATCAACAACAAAAAAAGAAAAGAAAGAAACAACAACAACAAAACAAAAACATAAACTAGAAGGACAAATAGAAACCAAATGGCAAGACTGCATGAACATGGATATCAATAATTACATTAAACATACACAGAATAAGCCATCGAATTACAAGGCATGGACTGTTAAGCCAGAAAAGGAAGCAAACAATTACATACTCTATAAAAATGATGCCCTTTAGAAGTGAAGACAGAGGTTGAAAAAGAAAGAATGGAAAATTATAATTTATATAATACGACACATAAGAAACATGGTGTGGCTATGTAAATATCAAATGAAGTATACTTCAAGCCAATGGATATTATCAAAGAAAATAAATTATTTCACAAAAAGGGGTATTACTTAGCAGGCCATTGCATTAACACCATTAACCATCAGGGAAATGCAAATCAAAACCACAATGAGACATCA
Organism: Vicugna pacos; assembly: GCF_048564905.1. Taxonomy (NCBI): domain Eukaryota; kingdom Metazoa; phylum Chordata; class Mammalia; order Artiodactyla; family Camelidae; genus Vicugna; species Vicugna pacos. Next base: position 19,250,450 of record NC_133000.1, on the reverse strand, counting down.
CCTCATACCTGTTAGAACGGCAATTATCAAAAAAAGAAGAGATAACAAGTGTTGGTGAGGATGTGGAGAAAAGGGAGCCTTTACACACTGTTCCTTAAGATTTCCTCTGTAAACAGTCAAGTTGTCTGGAGAAAAGGAGACAGTTCCCCTACATACATGTACACACAACTATTGGAACTCAAAAATTCATTTAGTAATGCAAGATGATACAAAGTCACTACATAAAAATCAACCATATTTCTATATACCAGCAACAAATAATTGCAAATGAAATTTAAAATACCATTCACAATAGCATAAAACATTAAGTACTCAGGAATAAATATAATAAAAAAAATATGCAAGGCCGCTATACTGGAATCCACAAAATATTGGAGAATAAACTAAGACTACATAAATAAAAAGGTATTTCATGTTACATGTTCAGTCACTGGACATCCCAATAACAAACTGTCAACTTTCCCAAAGTTGATCTATAGATTCAACACCATCCCAGTCAAAATCGCAGCAGGATTTTTTGTGGCAGTTGACGGCTGATTCTCACTTAGGATTTTTGTGGCAACTGACAGCTGATTCTACAATTTACAAGGAAATGTAAAGGATTTGTAGTTGTCAAAACAATCTTTAAAAAGAAGAACAAAGCTAAAGGATTTACAAAACCTGATTTCAAAATTTACAAAAATGTTACAATAATCAAGATATTGAGGTACTGATGTAAAGACAGGTAAACAGATCAATGAAACAGAAAAAAAGAATTGAGAAGAATGTGTGGACATATATGACGAATTAGTCTCCAATAAAGGTGCAAAAATAATTCAATAGACAAAGCACAATCCTTTAAACAACTGATCCTGAAACAACTATAAATCTGTAATGAATAAATGAGCCTCAAAATATGCATAACAAGTAATCCAAGACAGTTCATAGACCTAAACATAAAGACTAAAACTGTAATGCTGCTAGATGAAAACACAGGAAAATACCGTTACATCCTTAGGACAGCAAAGATCTTTCTGCACACAGATCCACTGAGGGTTAGGCAAAAAACTGATACATTTTACTCACCATAATTAAAACTTCTGTTCTTCAAAAGATATGTTAGAAAATCGAAAGACAAGCCATAAATAGGAAGAAAATACTTGAAATACACATACCTGACAAAGGACTTGTATTCAAAACATACTTTAAAATTCTGTAATTTAATAATAAATAGAGAATGCAATAAAAAAGGGCAAAAGAATTAAATAGAACCTTCACTCAAGAAGATACAAATGGCCATTTAGCACATGTAAAGATGTTCAATTAGACATCATTAGCTAGGAAATGCAAATAAAAACCACAATGAAACCTACTTAGCAGAATGGTACCTGAAAACGACTGAGAACGTGGAGCACCTAGAACTCTCAGACATCACTGATGGGAACCTAAAATGATATGACCACCTTGGAAACTATTTGCAGTTTTTCATATACCTATCCCATGATTTAATAATTGCATTCAAAGGTATTTACACACTCTCTACTCCCTCCCTCTCCACCCCTCTTCCAGTCAAAAAGGCATTATACATAAATGCTTTGTACAATGCAGCTGTATTTAGCCAATTAATCAAAACAACTAAAAATTCCATCAACAGGCTGATAAAGTATGGTATATCCATGAAACAAAATAATGCACGCAGTAAAAGAAATAAACTGCTAAAGACGCCAGCCATGGGTACATAAAGTATAATTTCATTTATATGAAGTTCTACAACAGGTCAAAACAAGATACGCTGATAGACACCAGAAAAATGATTGTACCTGCAGGGTGTAAAAGTGACTGGAAAAAGGCATCAGGGCTCAATCCAGGTGATCAAAGTTTTCTGCACTTTGATTGGAGTGGTAGTTACATAGGTATATGTATTTGGTAAATCATCGAACCATACACTTAAAATCAGTGTAGTTTTTATGTGTCAGTTATACTCTTCTCACCAAAGAGACAAATATTCCCTAAATGACTTAAAAAAGCAAGCAATATCTTGTCTATAAAAACCACATTTTAAAAGGGATATAAAATTATAGAAACAAGAAGATAAAAAATATACATATATCCAATATAAATGAACCAAAAGGAAGCTAGCATAACATACTTCATATCTGATAAAAAATAGAATTCAAGGAAAAAATCACAAGGGACAAAGAAATGACATTAGTAAAAGGAACAGTAGGTTGCAAATATACATCTACCACGTGCATAAAGGTGCCTAACAATTTTGCCTGAAAATATATGATAATAATCAGAAAAAAGGTAGAGAAGTGGATATGCCTAGAATAATAATTAGGATATTAACTCACACTCTCAGAAAGTGATGGATAACGCAAAACAACAAAATACAGAAACACAGTGAATAAACGGAAACTAACAGCTGTAGTCAAGACTCTACATGAAGCAGAGAAGTGTGCTTTAGGACACTCCTAAAAATTAATGATGGCCACAAGAAACAATAAATTCCAAAGGATCAACATCATATAAAAAATGTCCTATGACCATACATGTAATAAAACCAGAAACTGATTAACAAAAAGGAAGCTAAAACAACAGCAAAAAAATTATGTCTGGAAAATAAATAACATACCATTAAATAATCATGATAGAGGAAATCTCAAGGGAAATTATAATTTTAAATATGTATCTAAGGAAACAAGTATTAATGCTGAAAGCAAATAAGTATAACATTCAACACAAGAATGTGGAAAGAGTAATTAACAAAATGAGACCACGGAAAGGAAATAAGAACATAGGGGGAAAAAAATCAATGGAGAGGACATTCATATAAGGGAGGAAGAGGAAGTAGGAAAAAGGACAAAGGAAAGAAGAGGGAAGAAACTGTAATAATGATAACTTTAAAAAATCTCTTCCACAACAGAAAAGATCAAGCTCAGATCCTTTTGCCAGTGAGCTCTACTTTCAAAGAACAGAAAAATCCTCTCTCATACACTAAGTTGTTAAAGTATATAGGAAAAGAGGAAAAGCTTCTTAACATATTAGGTGAGAACACTGGTTATCTCATTATAAAACCTGATAAGGACAATGCAAAAAAACTCTGCTCATCAACATAAATGCAACTATCCTAAAGCAAACACTAGCCAATCAAATCCAACAAAGTATTAAAATAACTATGGAGGAGGAGTCAAGGTCAGATAAACTTTACCCTGATATCCAGACACATTGTATGTCTGGAAAATAAATACCCTGATCATTCAAGGATAGTTTGACATTAGAAGATTTATTAAAGTAACCAATCACATTAATAGATGAAATAACAGAATCACCTGATTATCTCAATAAAGAAGGAAATAAAGAAAGAACATTTGAAAAATGTTAAACAATGATTCATGCTAAAAATTCTCAGACACTAAAAATAAAGCTAACTTGTTAACCAAATAATGATACATACCAAAATCTACAGCAAGCACCATAATTGAAAAACTTTAGACTCATGATGCTACCTGCTATCACTACATCAGGCCAACACTAGGAGACAAGAAATTAAATCAGAGACATAATGGTTAAAGGAGAGAAAAAACTAATTAGCAGAACGTGTGACTACCAACATAGAAAAATCTGATACAATCAATAGAATAGAAAATGTGACCATCAACATAAAACAATAAAATAAGCAAAACCAAAGTAAGAATGAACAGAATTGATACATAAATAAATTAAAAATAAGAAATTTAACCAAGGTGGTTAAATTGAAAATCAGCTAATGAAAATTCACAACGTTGCTCTACAGAAGTAATGACCAATTAGAAAATATAAAAGAGAACGTCCACAATAAAACAAAATATCTTTACATAAAGTTCAGAATGCACACGACCTTTATGGAGAAGCTTTAAAACTATGTTAATATCAGCTATAATGAATACGATTATAATGAATTAATGGAGAAATGTTCCATGCATAGGAAAAAATTATGAACCTGTGATTTTTTTTTTTCAAACAACAACCTTTCTCCACCTCTCTCTGAAGGCTCAGGGTCTAATTTCCAGCTGACCTAGAAGTGGCATTTAAGTTTCCACTGGCCACCCTCCGTAAAGGTCTGGAGCTAGTCACCCTTCCAGATATTGGCTTTCTCCAAGATTCCTACATCTCTTATACTGCCTGTTAAGAGTTTGATGTCTTTCAGCAGTGATAACTGTGTTCTCACACTTCCTGCTGAGCTGCAGCGCTCCACACCTACCCACAGGTGCACCCAGGTGCATCCTTCATTCACATACAGCTGCACACATACACATCAGGACTCACACGCTCAGGGTTAGGTGTGAGCACTGATTTCTATGGTTTTGGCTGCTCCAGCCTGGCCCTCTGTCTGGAAGCCGGAGCTGTTCAATGTGGTGACTAAGCATTCAGGCTCTCCCTGAATCCTCCCCAAAGCAATGGAAACAAGCAGTGGTGGGGAAGCTATGAGATAAGCAGATCTCAAGTGAAAGGAGTGGAAACTAGAAATGCACCAAGTGCCAAGGTCACAGGCAAGACACCTGACTTAAGACCTCACCTCAACATAAGGAACCCAAAGCAGCAACCACCAGGGGACCCAGGTGCAGCTCACCAAGTATGGACCACCTCAGAACGTGCAACAGGACGGCCAGAACTCCGAAAGACTAGCCAGAATCCTAAAAGGGTTTCCTATACCCTTTGACTGTGGACCTAAAGGACCATATCACCCTCTGACCCCTAGCCCGTTCAGAAAAATGAGTCTCTTGCCCATGTCTGACCTCCCATCTCAGGCTGCTGGAGAAGATATCGGAACTCGTGGGGTCTCTCTGGAACATGACAACGGCAACATTTTAAAATTCACTGGAATTTTCACATATAAAGAAAAGAATTTCCAGCTTGTTCACCTAATGCTTTCTTCAAGCAGAGATAGTTGAAAAAAAATTCAAGATTTATCTCTCTAACTGTAATCATTCTAAAAGCCAGACAGAGAATTAATAGTGTTTCATTTTGGGGGGAGATTGTCTAAAGTTAACGTAAATTACTTCCATTATGATGGAAAAATCACACATATAAATCTGATGTTTCTCAGGATAATGTTTGCAGATTTATAGACCCAATGCAATATAAATAAGGAAAAGGAAGCAAGGATCCTCTTCAATTAGTCTGGTGCCCCACAGAGTAAATGGTCTCTAAACCCACCACGTTCTCTGTGCTCAGGTCACCCTGCACCTGAGCTCTGGACTCCCATCCTCCATGCCTTGGCACAAGTTTTCCCTCACGTAGAAACTCTTTCAAAGCCTCTCTCTCTTTTTACATTGAGATATAACTGACACATAACATTCTGTAAGTTTCAGGCATACAATATAATGATTCAATATATGTACATATTGTGACAATAAGTTTCATTAACATCCATCACCACACACAGTTGCATTTTTTTTCCTTGTGATGAGAACTTTAAAGATGTACTCTCTCAGCAACTTTCAAATATGCAATACAGCATCATAAACTCTATTCATTGCTTCTTTCATTCACCCTCTTCCCTCAATGGCTACTCAAACATCACTTTCTCCTTGAAAGTCTCTTGCCAAATGCCCAAGCCCATAGATCTGTCCCAATTATAAGCTCATCTTCCATCCACCTTGCATTAGACTTACTTGCTTCTCTGACAGGCAGGGCTGGCATCATGGGTATTTGACCTGTGAAGTTACACGGAGCCCCACTCTCACACCATCACTTGGTTTCACGCCCTCCTGCCAACATCTTGAAAGTCTTAATAATTTTATCGTTGAATCTGTCTTATAAGTGACTGGAGCATGAGCAGTGGAGTCCACACACGTACATCCACAGGGCTTCGCCACCTCACTGCATGTGGCTTTCCCGATGCACAGTGAGGGCAGAGTTCCTGAGGACCCGCAATGTGTGGGAGTTCAGCAGGACTCAAAGCACAAGGCAAGTGCATTACATGTATCACTGAGTAGTGAGTAAGCAGAGGCAATGAACGCCCCGAAAGGTGGTGCTCTCCATTTGAACCAGAACTTGATGTGATTGCAGAAAGAAGGCTACAGTTCTAAACGTTAGCCAACTGTTAATGCTGGAAATAATGACACAGAAAGAAAGAGAAATAGAGGGTAACCCATGGTTGGTTGGTTTTCCTTTCAGTTTTCCCTTATTTATCAGTAAGCAAAGGTAGAGAGTTTGGGGCGGAATGTGCACCTAACAAGTGAAATAAAAACAACCGAGGTCGTTTCGTGCCGTGTTTGCATCGTCCTGATAAGAACGGGACACACGTGAACGGTGTGATTTCAGTGACTCCACACCAGTTCAGTGCCCTGGTGTTTACATTTAAAACTTGTATTGCATAGTACAAAAATGAATGGTAAAGTTCATGTTAATAATTTAAATTTTCAATTATTCCCTACTTAGAATGACACTAAATAGCAAGGAAAAATAAAACAACATAAGAAACCACAGAAGAGAGGGAAAAAAATTTTATATTTTATACCTTTATGGCCTCTTTTTGCCCTGTTTTTGAATAAGGGATCCCACATTTTCAATTGCACTGGACCCCGCAGGCAGCCCTGCCCCTGAGACTTAAGTTCCCAGAGGGTCGGGACTCTGCTGTATTTGTGTTTCTATGATTACATTACAACACCAGGCTCCTAGTTTGAGTTCATTCAGTAAAGACGTGTTAGCTACAGAACGTGGTGGGTATGATACGGAACAAAAGACCACAAGGTCCCAAATGAGAAAACCGATCATCTGACTCCCTCCTCCATGCTGGACAGACAACACCTGGGGTGTTAAGCAGAGTTCCAAGGGCCACATTTGAAAAGGGATGCAGAGAAGAAGGTACCAGATTCAAATTATTTCAGCAACTTATTAGCTATATAAACAAGCGGAAGTTAACTAACCTTTATGAGCCTCAGCTTTCTCTTCTGCAAAATAAGGGTAGTAAGGTGTTTAAAAAAAGACACAGGAGGAGTACAACCACGGACTTCTAACTGCTGAACATCTGTCAGAGGAAACAGGAGGAGGTTTAAGAGTGGCAGGTAACTGCACAGTAGAAACCAATGGGAAGAAACTTGGAAGAAGGCAGAAAACCAATATGAGGAAAATTTTCTGAAGCGGCAAACATGAGCCTGCCTGGGAATATAGTAAGTTCTCAGTGTCTTGAGTCAAGGAGTACCTGATCATACTTGATCAAGTTTAAGGAACATGTCATGTCAGATAAAGGCTAAGACATAAAATAACACTAACAATAGTGTTGGTACAGTTTCCTGGTACGTCCTAAAACCCAGATACTATGAGAGGCACTTTATATATATGATCTTATTGAATCATAACAACCAATCCATGAAGTGGGTATTATTCCTCTTACTGCTCTTATTCTCACTCTGAGGGTAAAGAAAGTTCAATTAACTTCTTCAAGATCACAAAGCTAGTATGTTATGAAGATGGCCACCTTCCACTGAGTTCTCTTCAAACTCTGGGATTCATTAATATTGGACCACATTCACCCAAATGCTAAGTGAAATACAAATGATTAAAAATCCCACTTGTGAATGTAAAAGACTCCCAGATGGTACCTTCAACTTCACATAAACATGACATCATCATCTGAATCATCATGAGGGAACCCAAAAGCTACACTAAACCATCAAGAAGAATTACATCATCACAAAGCAGAGCTTCAAAAAAAAAATATCAAGGAGCCAAAAGATGTTCGCTTTCCTAGAGCATTGACACAGTTACTGAGTTTCCAGCCTTCCCAAAATGGTTCCTCCACCCAAGGAAACCTTCGAGGTTCTGGAACTCTCTCCCTTCTCCTCCCTTAACGATGCCCTCAGTCTCCACCCTGCCAGAGCGAGGAAGAGCCCGGGCCTGCCAGACAGCAGCTTTGTCCCATTTCAAGACAGGTGTTGTAGCTTTTTATACTTACACATCTTGGAAGGCACCCTAGGAAAGCCATATTTGGGCACTTGGAAATCTAGCAGGTGTGAAATTGCCTCTTGCTGGAACACTGTTCACTTTTCCTTGCTTGTTTCCTACCACTTAAGCCCAGGATGTGACTGAAACCGACACCTGTGAGAGCGAAGCTGGGATGCTCATTTAAATGCTTACATCTTCAAAAAGTTTCTCAGGAGCCATGTAGGTGTTCTGTCTTCTACCTGTTAGGATTGTTTGAAATGACATCACCACAAATTTCAACAGAAAACTCAGACCTGGAAGACAGCTGACTCTATCTGCTATTCCTAAAAGCACTTCAAACATGCCATTTTTCATAGTCATTTCAAGCAAGTAACAAAGCACTTGGTGAGTACAAATGCATTTTCAGCACACTCTTGCAAAAGGAAGCCCAAGACAGGAGAGTCACTGAGAACACTTGGATTTAGAAGTGAGTTGATTTCATAGCCGTAAATGAGATCCAAGCCTCTTTCTGTCTAGGTGTTACTCTCCATCAAATTGGTGGTAGCACTCTGAAGAATTTATACAAATGCCTGGAGGAAAAGAGAAAAAAAGAAAAAAAGAAAGAAAAACCATATTTGAAAGAAAGAAGAAATGGACAAACCCTTAAGCCACAAGTAGGGGAACAAAAGGAAATTCGATTCCTGAATGTTTCATTAGGATAAAAACGTACAAATATAAGCTTTGCCACTGAGAACAGTTATTCTGCACTATCGGATCAGCAATACAACACCTTATCTCTTCACATCACCAGGTTGTTCTTATATTTGAAACTACATAATATATTACACTGTAATACCTATCAGCTTCGAACACAGTAGAAAAATACCTACACAGCATAAATCATACATGACATCACATTAGGTCTTTTAAATAATGCTGTGAACGCCAGGAAAAGATTCTAGGGATCCATTTTTCATGTTCTTTTTGCTACTGCCCAAATGGAAGGGCCTCCTTTGCCTCTCCGCCAGTTCCCTTCAATTAAATAAATCAAATGTGTACAAAGAACTTTCCATGCATGAAAGGTAACAAATGCTTCTGTACAAATAGGAATGCCAGGAACCAGAATGCTGAGTTCAAACAAGGCTGGTCTCTCCTTTGTACCTCCTTATGTGTCTGAGACCTTGTTTCTCCTTCTGCCCTCCTTTCGATGTCTCTGTTTTATCAGTACTTCCAACTGATGGATGGAAAGGACATAAGAGGGAAATCCCATAGCAACCATGCTTTCCTCTCTCCTTGGCAGCACCAGGGTACCACATGGATGAAATAATCTACTTGTCTGAACCTGGGCACAAGGACCATTTTGTTCACTTGTGTATCTCTCCTGACTAGCACCACAGCAGAAACCCAATAAACACCAAAGGCATAGGTAAAGACGAACCAAAACCCAGTCAAAGTATGCCTTTGTATTATCACCCTGGTGATAAGTTTTGGAGGAAATTCAACTAAGAACTAAAATGAACTTAAACACTAAGTGAAGCAAGCCAGAAAGAGAAAGAAAAATACCATATGATATCAATTATGTGTGGAATCTAAAAAAAAGACAAACGAACCTATTTACAAAACAGAAACAGACTCATAGACATAGAAAACAAACTTTTGGTTACCAGGAGGGGAAGAGAGTGGGAAGGGATAAATTAGGAGTTCTAGATTTGCAGATACTAACTAATATACATAAAAAAGATAAACAACAAGTTCATACTGTTCAGCACAGGGAACTATAGTCAATATCTTGTAGTAACTTATGGTGGAAAAGAATATGAAAATGAATATATGTATGTTCATGTATGACTGAAACATTATGCTGTACACCAGAAACTGACACAACATTGTAAACTGATTATACTTCAATAAAAATATATTTGAAAAAGAATCTGGATTGTTTTCAATTCATGTTTATCTAATTCATTCTTCCTCAAAAGAAGACACTTTATCTTCGCCTCCCCTTCTCTGCCCTCCCCCTTCTCCATCTCCTTCTCTTCACACACACAGCTTCTATTTAAATCTATGTGAGAAATGCACCTTTACATTACTTGGCTGCCTTGCTTCATCTTGCTATGCACGCAGCATCTATGAGATAACAACAAAAGAAGGATTATCTGACTCCCTTATTCTCATGAGGGCACAGGTCCACTAGAAGAAGAGGAAGGAGAGAGCAAGACCGCCAGCACCGAATGCTCGGATGTTTGGCAAGATAAAGCTAAGGTAACATTTCCCTGCAAACCAAGAACTCAAACGTTATTACATGGGATGTGTGTCCCACCTTGATGATTAAGTTGTACTTCTAAAGCATTTGATCTTGGAGGGAAAGGATAAGATTTTTCTGACTGGTATTTAGAAGAAGGGATGAACAAAAAAAGAAGAAAATTTTCTTTTTTAGTTCTGCCTTTATAAGGTAGCCAAATAGGTTATCTTTTCCCACTGATTAAGCAAGCCGGTCCCTCGGAGCAGGACAAGGGGGCTGTAAAGGACCCTGCTTCCCTAAAAGTGCTTGAATGTTAAAGGATCAGGATGACCGCTAGTCTGAAGAGCATGGAGAAGAAGGGGGTGCAGGAAGACCCTGAACTCACCTCTGATGGACACAAATCCACAACTACATATAGGATAATTCCCATGGAAAGGGACCTTAAAACTGGATGAACAGAGCCTCCAAACAAAGGATAACAGGACAGCACGGAGACAGGGTCTCACCACAGAGAAAACCACACACCAGTCATGGTGAACAATGAGGAGAGGTCACAAAGGGACAGATCGTTTCCCTGAGGAGCGAGGGATTCACACGCCACATCAGGCACCCCAGCCGCTAGGTCCTGCGTGGAGACACGAGGCCCCAAAACACTTGGCTTTGAAAACCAACAGGGAACATGTCAGGCCAACCTCAGAACTGCAGGGAACAGAAGCCCACAGGTAAAGGGCACACCCGCAGACTCACCTGACCCAAAAAGCAGCACCAAAATACCCGACTGAAAGGCACATGGACTGGAGATGAAGGGTCCCACCTACTAATCTTAAAGCATCTGCCAAAGAGCCGGACAGCAGTCGGGATGCTCCCTGGGGACTGAAACACGGGTGGGAGGTATTTTTGCAGCCTTAGGCTACCTTGCTAACACCGGCACTGACAGGCACCATTCTGGAATTCTCCCTCTAAGCTGCCAGCACCAGTGGACATGCCCAGCTGAGAGCCCTGCCCACCTCGGCACCTCGGTCAGGCCTCAGAGCTGGTGGAGCGGTAGCCCCACCCAGCAGCGCCTGGCAGCAGCCAGCTGGGCCGATGTGCCACAGCAGCCACCACGGCAGCCACCACAGCAGGAGGCGGCACAAAGCCCACGTGTGGGACACCCCTTGAGCACTAGCTCTGGCCGGCAGGCGGGACTGTGCTTCTAAGGCCACTTTTTCAAGACTGGGAACGACAGCTGATTGACCTAATGCACAGAAACAAACACGGAGAACAAAGCACAACGAGGAGACAGGGGGGTATGTTCCGACTGAAGGAACAAAACAAAACCTCAGAAAGAGAACTAAATGGAATGGAGATAAGCAATCTACCTGATGAAGAGGCCCAGTAATGAGCACAAAGAGGCTCACGGAACTCAGAAGAAGAACCGAAGAACACAGCAAAGAACTTCAACAAGGAGACAGAAAAATGTAAGAGGGTACCGAGCAGAAGTTAAAACTGAGCTGAAGAATAAACCGAGGGGATCTCCAGAAGACTGGACAGGGGAGGACGAATCAGCAAGCTGGAGGGCAAAACAGTGCAACGCATCCAGTCAGAGCAGCAAAATTAAAGAATTATAAAAAGTGAAAATGCCTTAAGGGACATTTGGGACAACATTAAGAGGAATAAAATTCACAGTGTAGGGGCCCCAGGAAAAGAGAAAAGAATGGCCAGAAAAATTATCTGAATCTAGGCCACTTTAATACACCATTCAGAAAAAATTAACTCAAAATGGATTAAAGATTTCAATGTAAGACTGAAACCATAAGATGCCTCAGGGAAAACATAGGTGGTAGCCTCACTGACATAAATCCTAGTGATATTTTTGTGGATTTGACTCTGAAGGAAAGGGAAACAAAAGCCAAAATAAACAAGTGGGACTATGTCAAACTAAAAATCTTCTGCATAGTGAAGGAAAAACATCAACAAGATGAAAAGGCAGCCTATGGAATGGGAGAAGATATTTGCAAATTATATGTCCAATATGGGGTTCATATCCAAAATATATAAAGAACTCTTACAACTCAACAATTTAAAAAAACATTAAAATGGGCAGAGGATCTGAATAAACACTTTTTCCAAAGAAATGACATATAGATGGCCAACAGGTACATGAAAAGATGTACAATATCACTCATTATTAGGGAAATGCAAGTCAAAACCACAAGAGATATCATCTCATACTTCTTAGAATGGCTACTATCGAGAAGACAAGAAAAAACAAATTTTGAGGAGGATGTGGAAAAAAGGGACTCATCATGCACTGCTGCTGGAGCTGTAAACTGGTGCAGCCACTACTTAAAACAGTATGGAGATTCATCAAAAAAAAAAAAAGATGAGAACTACCATATAACCAGGCTATTTCACTGAATATTTATCCACAGAACACAAAACCACTAATTCAAAAAGATATATGCACCCTTATGTTTATTAAGAATTATTCACAATACCCAAGATATGGAAACAACCTAAGTGTCCATCAATAAATAAATGAATAAAGAAGATGTGGAGTACATACATGATAGAATACTACTCTACCATGAAAAAGAATGGAATCCTGCCACTTTATGACAACATGGATGAAGATACTCTGCTATGTGAAATAAGTCAGACCGAGAAAGATAAATACCATGTAATTTCACTCGTATGTGGAATCTAAAAAACAAAACAAAACAAAACAAATTAACAATCAAAACAAAACAAAACAACAAGAAGCTGACAGATACAGAGAAGAGATAAGTGGTTACCAGAGGGGTAGAGGGCTGGGGGGTGGATGAAATGGGTGAAGGTGGTAAAACGCATGATGGATGGTAACAGGACTTGCGATGGTCACCACTCTGTAGTGTGTGCAGATGTTGAGTTATAATGCTGTAGATCTAAAACATAGTAATAATTATTATAATAAACACAGAATATGGAGCTCAGGGCTCACCAACTGCTGATGTAATCCTCTTGCCATGAGGGGTCCCAAACAGAAGGCTCAAAACAGCTAACACTGTATCAGCCAAAGCCATGTCCTCTCTCTGAGGCTAGGGCAGGAATTAGATGGCAAGAACTTTACAAATAAGAGCATATCTTTTATCTCCTGAGTCCAGTTTACGTTCCACAAGAAAGAAATTTCTGCAGGAGAAGTAACTGCTGGTCACCTTGTTGTTATTTCCACAACCTCCTTCTGCTCCTCACCAGCTATGTGCCACTTAAACAGAGTTTTGATGCTTCTAACTTTTTTGGTCACCAGAGATGATCCAAGGAGCACATGATGACGATATTATTTTTCAAAGCAAACCACATATTTACACAACAAAGGAATGAAATAAAGCATGGTCATGCAATTGAAAAAAATGTAAACCCACAGAAAAGCACCCACCAAAGGACAAAGGAAATCTTAAGCTTATAAACTCTTGAGTTTTGTCATGCAACTCCGCATTCATTTCACCTCTAGTCATTCAGTGACCATTCTATCATCTGCATGAAATTAAAAAATGAACTACAACGGAACACCTGAATCATCCGGCAAATATACGCATGCTTTAAATATCAAGGACAAGGAGAAGAATACACACACCGGGGGAAGGAGAAATTCTCCTCTGCTCAGAATTCAGCCCTAAAGAGACTGAAGAAAACACGTTGTTTTAGGCAGAAGTGTTTGAACTCTGGTGTCAAGGCCAAAGTCTTACACTGAGGTACACCCTGAACTTGTCCATCTTTTCTTTCCCCCTGTGCAAGTGTCAGTACTGACACTCCAGCTCTTTCCTGGAGCACTTATTGCCTTCTCAAGACTCCAAATCATTTTAATGGACTCAAGTTACATACAACCTTGATCAATCTTTGGCTGATTCCCCGTTACCCACGTTAAAACAGACGGGAACAAAAGAGCAACGCCTCCCTGCGGATGCAGCACGCAGCGCCTCCACACCCAGGCGAGGTTCCGCTCTGCAGGGATCAGCAGGACTGCACTGTCCCTCACTCTCAGGAGACAATGCCGACATAGACTCAAATGAATTCAGTCCATGTTCTTTTCTACTTGATGGGCAGACAACATGAGTAGGCTGTCATTACAAAGTTGTTCCAGAAAGTCTGTTTTAGGCAAGGAGTTCCCTGAGGTCGGGGAGGGGGGGGGGCTCACCAGAAGAACGGGGACGACGGCAAAAGACGGTGCTGAAGTCCACGGGTGGTTGCTTGGGGTGGGGGGCGGTGAGGGGAGAGGCCGGCAGGAGGGTGCACCAGCACGTGCTATCAATCACATCTTGCGTTGGATGTACACCTTCTGTTGGACGCACGTCTTGAGTTGGACGGCCAAGGGCAAGGCAAGATTAGGCAGCCTCTCTCTACGCTCCTTCCCACCCCACCCTCCCCTCTGGCCCCACATTTAATCAAATGTCTGAAGCCATTTGAAAAATAGTATCAACTTGGAGGAGTTTTTTAATGCTAAAATTATTAGCATTATTATCAGTCACTCGCTTACTGATTCTCTCATTTTAAAGAAATCAAACTTTAAGGTGAGCTGTGGATACCTATTAGCACATCTGGCATAGACACTAATATGGCCAACCCACAACAAGAAACCACTCTTCAAATTTAAAACAGAAGCTCCCCTTACACTGCCTTCTAGCATAGGAAACGTACAATGGTCCAAAGTACTGAAGGCCACGGCACCAGCGGTGGGAATCTGACACCTCTTGGGCTTTTATAAACCCAATTTCCCCTCCTCTTATTTCCCTTTACTCTTTTCTTTTCATCTTTCTTTTTCTTCTTCCCTGAAGAGGCATGAGGGGACAGGAATAAGGTGGGGAAAGGGCAAACAAGCTGTGAACCAAACAAGGCTGGAGTTCCACAAGTCAGAGCACATTCTTTTCCTAGCGTGGTCCTCAGAATAAAAGAAAAAAGTGAAAGCCTCATATTCATCAGTTTTTGTTCAATTCCATTGCTTACTGTGGAATTAAAGACAATCTGAAGAAAACAGCATCACCTGTCAATGTAAAGACTTTGCGGGGATAAAGGCACCCAGGTTATTTCTCTCCATATCGATTTTCCAGGCCCCTTTAGATGGTGAGAGTTCACAGGGTGGCAGTGTGCATCTGAGTCTAGCACAGGGCTCATCTCTCTGGCATTTAATACCCAGTCCCCTCCGTGAATGTCTGGAGAACTTGGGCCAGTACATCATGGTGTCCCACAAAGTGTCCTGAGATCAAGGGCTCTCTAGGACGGCAACAGATTCTGAGTGAAGTAAGAATTTAATACACTCATCTGAGAAAACAAATGCTGGGGGAAGGGAAAAAAAGAAAAAGCGCATGTTTGTTCACAGCAGAGCTTCCTGGAGAATGTGAGATGCAGTGGGGCTTCCTGAGAGAGAGGCCCAGTAGGTCAGATTTCCCAAGACTTACCTGACCACTGACTCCTTGGGGTTTCACATCACTGATCAATGTTCCATAAAACACAAGTTGGAGGGGGAAAAAATGGACCACGTATGTACACTCCAACCATGCATTTAATAATATATTTGTCTAAATTATTTTTAAACGGGAGATGGAGGTGTGGGAGCATCAGCAAGGAGATGAGTGACTGGGAGAGGAAGGCAGAAAGTTTCTGCCCTTTCTTTGGTCCGTTAAGCTCCGAACAAGCACCCAATTACCTCCCAACTAGTGCCGGAGCCTCTCTCTCAGCTTTAGTCATTCAATCAAGAATAATAATCACAATAACCACTCAGTCCAGGCCTTTTGTTGCATAAGTGAGAAAACCGAGGCCCCCAAACGGTATCTATTTTGCCTGAGGTCATTTAGTGAAAATCTGCAGAAGACAGAACAGAAAATACAATATTCCAAATATCCAACATTCCCTAAAATTATATTTACTCAGTACGTACTCCAGAGATAATCGTATAGGCTGAGATAGAGTAGAAAATCTAAATGAGTATTTATTTAACTCAGGTTGAAACACCACCCTTTTGATTAGGTTCTAGTAAAACCGCTTAACTCACACTCCACCAGTTTGGCTTTTGGGAGAATTCAGCTGGGCCGAGGTAAGCGTTCTTCCTTGCATTATTCACAGAGAAGGCACCTGTCCGATGTCACTACGTGTAGCACTGGAAACCTGCCACTGCTCTTTAACAGAACTTCCTCACTCTTTGTGGTGTGTCTCATCCCTGACGGGAGAAGCGATGTCTCACCTCTGTGTGCCCAGTTCCTAGCGCAGTGCCAATCATATAAAAGGTGCCCAGAAAATACCCACTGAATGAATAAAATAAGTAACCAGTTGTGACAGGCACAGACCCACTAATCCCACCTCCTGAGTTCCTCCCCACTTCCCAGAACCCCTGCCAAGTTCTAGGTAACGGCCTTGGGTAATCACATCAATTTCCCATACACTGGAGATCACTCCAATTTAAACCTCACTAATTTGGCTGGCCTTTCCAAGTCAGTTTCAATTAACGAGGTTTTCTCTGCTGAGATGTTTTACATAGAATGCTTTGTGGACAGAATTATTCTGATAGAGGCCTCAGTTCTCCATCACTTTCTATGGATGGAGCCTTCTACAGTAAATGACAAGAGTTTGCGATTTTTAAAAAGTTGCTGTTGAAGATATTTCTAAGCAGAATATTAGGGCCACCTGTTTTCACTCACTCAGAACTCCCTTCCTCAGCCAAACGTATTTAAGCTTGGTCCCAGTCCTATTTTTTTCTTTCTTTGGGAACAATTTGAGGGAAAAAAAAATCCACTTAGCCATTCTGGAATGAGAGGAGATTTAAAATGATTAAAACATACTTTACAGTGAAGGTGTAACTGCTTTTGGCTCCGAATAACCAACATAATTCAAAAATGCATTGAAACTACATTTCGGTTTAGTACCTAGCTTAGTCTTCCTGAAGAAATCACTGTCTAACCAGCTTAAAGCAAAATAAAATATTTTCAAGTTAAAAAGGACTAAGGCTGTCACTTTTGAGTAAATGCAATCAGCAGAGTATTTTAGTAGAACATCATGATTATTATAATACATAATAATAATAATAATAATAATAAACATTTCTGCCATCGGCGTCCTTGGCATGGCAGAGGAGAGAAAGGAGCTTGCCCCATGGGCTTGTCACTTAAATTAAACAAGCAGTATGAGTCACACAAGTTTCACAGGTTAGAGTTAATTAACATTTTATCCCAAGCAGAGTAGGAAAAGGGAAAGAAAATTAAAATCAATTTTAACAGTATCAGAATTCACTTCAAACCTTATACGAGGCATCGGTAATGCAGATATAATTTAAGTGGCCTACACCACCACCCAGCTCAGCCTGCTGCCCCTTGTTCCTGTATGTACTCAGCTAACCCTTAAAAAGAGCATACTTGCGGGGTTAATTCTTGTACAGCTTCACACAGCCAGTGGCAGAGCTGCCTAGAGACACAGGGCAGATTAGATGAACTCCAGGGACCTGCTCCTGTTTTATGACTCAATTTTCTCTTTTTTGCCTCCTGACATTCCCTATGACTAAGCATCCAATGACAGAAAACACTTGTTGAACCTAGATTTACTTCATACCGTGTTTATTCTTTTTTTAACTGAAGTATAATTGATACCCAATATATTAGTTTCAGGGGTACAGCACAGTGATTCAATATTTTTATAGATTAGATGCCACTTAAAGTTATTGAAAATAATGTCTATATTTCTTTGTGCTATTCAATATATCCTCATAGCTCATCTGTTTCATACATGCACCCCAGTGTTCATAGTAGCACTATTTACAATAGCCAAGACATGGAAGCAACCTAAGTGTCCATCAACGGATGAGTGGATAAAGAAGATGTACACACACACACACAATGGAGCATTACTCAGCCGTAAGAATGAAATTCTGCCATTTGCAATAACGTGGATGGACCTAGAGAATATTATGCTTAGGAAAATAAGTCAGAGTAAGAAATACTCCACATTATCACTTACACATGGAATCGAAAAAAATTAAACAAATGAACGTGTATAACAAAACAGAACAGACTCACAGATATAGAAAACAAACTAGTGGTTACCAATGGGGAGAGGGAAGCAGGGAGGGGCAATATGGGGATATGAAGTTAAGAGATACACTGTGTGTATTTTGTTTTTAATTTTCATTGTGTGATCTGTATTGAGTTATATTTCAAAAAAGCTGTTAAATTTTTTAATTAAAAAAGAAAATAATGTAACTTATTTTTATCTTCCACCATGAAGCCAAACTTCAGTACAATTTCAGCACAAGTATAAACTTTATAGATTACGTTTTTAAATACTAATTTCACCCCAGCTTTGTCTACCATTTTCTTGCCCTTGTCTTAAGTATACACCCTCAAATCCTTTTAATCAAAGATTATTTGAAATTGATGTAAAAACAATTTAAGCTTCTAGAATACACTTCCATTCTCATAAAGTTAATTATATTTTCTACCCAGTCATTGAAACACACATGCCAAATAAGGATGACGGTCAAATCAGACCGCTACAATTTAAAAAAAAATTTTTTTAAGTGAACTAGCTTCCAACTGCTAAGTACTGAATATCCAATACCAAAAATAATACCCTTTAAAAAAAGACAATATGCTATTAGGTGAAAGAATAAAAAGATAAATTCTTCTTAAATCTTGCACCAAGATTTTCTTAAATGAGAATCCCCGTAAGAATTAAACTGGTAGATTCAAAAAGTTCAGAGGGCAGAGCATGGTTCAGGCAGCACTGTCCATTAATGTTTCTGGTCTACTGGCCCTCAGCACTCAGTGGATTCTCTCTGGCCTTTCAGGCCACCCCAGGAAAGCAAGACAAAGCAAGTTCCCCACCTGCCCAGCACACCGCCGTGGACGTGGTAAAAGTCAGCAGCCAGGCTGCACACGGTGACAGCTCACAGCACTGACACAAATTACATCTAATTGCTCTGAGGCACATGCACAGAGTGAAAAACAACCCACACCTAACAGACTGGGCCAGTCAAAAGATACACCTCACTAGTAACCAGTCCCCTCCTGGAACCTTCCCTCCACACCCGGTGGTTGGAGGGTAAATCTCTCTCCAAGGTAAACCTCCATGCCTGGATGACCAGCCCTCATTCCCCACAAAAAGTATGTGTATTGTGGGGGGATGGGAAACAAAAATATAAGGATTTCATATACCTTAAATAATCTTATACCATCCTCAGAAAGGGAAAATAATATATATATATAAAATATAAGCATTACATAATGCTTCTATAATACATTATAAGCATATATAAGCATTCTATATATTGTAAGCATATATAAGCATTATATATATAAATGGTACATAAATACCTTCTGTAGCAAGAGAAAAGACCAGACAGTAATTGCTACATGAAAAGTCCAGTAATTGTTATTGAAAAACACCATGAGCTCAGTTATTTCCCACACAAAGAACTGAAAGATAATAACCTCTATGCACACACGAATCTTGGGCTTTACAAACATGTCAGAAGCATCAAAAGGCATTAGAGTAAGCCACATCCAACGTGGCAATTTATCCTTGGACTTTGTCTGAATGCTCCCAAGTAAAACAGAGACCCAGTTTTTCACTACACCTAAGGCACTGTCCTTTAAAAAGCTTTTTCATCTCTTTTGTACCAGAAACTTGTTTCCTGGATACACTGTTCAGATTGCTGATCTGCAGGTTCAACCCCTCACTCCACATCTTAGACATGGAAAAAAAGCTAGGACTATTTGGGGGTGAACTGCATCCCCCACAATGGGATGGTGAAGTTCTAATATCTGGTCCCTGGGGACCCAAGCTTATATGAAAATAGGGTCTTTGAAGATGTAATCAAGTGAAGGCGAGATCACTGGGGTAAACCCTAACCCAATATGACTGGTAGCTTTATAAGAACAGACACTGAGGCACAAGGGCGGAGGCAGAGACAGAAGTGGTGCAGCAGAAGCCAGCGAGGCAGAGGACTGCCCTCCACCACTGCCAGCAAACCCCCGGAAGCTAGGAAGGGGTAAGGAAGGATTCTCCCCTAGAGGTGTCAGGGGAGCACGGCCTGGCCAACACCTTAACTTCAGACTTCCGGCCTCCAGAACTATGAGCCATTCAATGCGTGTGGGTTTAAGCGACCCTGTCCATGGAACCTTATTATGGCAGCCCTCGGAAACTGATACAGGGGTGCCTCCTCCCTGTCTGCCTTCCAGTAGGACTTCATGGAAATTAACCCTGATGGGAGGGACTAAGCTTAGCCCACAGAACCCCTCCGGGACCCATCCCAACGGACAAGGTCCCCTGTGACCAGAAACTGTCATGTGTGAGCTAAAGAGAAGCAAAAAAGTGCCGCTGCAATCTGCCACCTTCAAACATGAAAGCATCTTTGGAAACTGCTGAGGTCACCCTGCCTTCCTTCCCCAAGGCGGTCATCCTGAAGACGGCAGCGAGGCAGATCACTTCTGACCTGTCATTTGCTTTTCAGAACACCCAGATCTAAAGAACCTTCAGTAACTCAACGTTTTAACATCTGTAGGGTATGTGCTCATGGACGAAGACAATTCTATATGATTTAATGAAATCATAGCATGTACCACTAACAACTGGGAAAACTGGGTATTTCTGCTGAAGAGATTAACAAAATGGGATGTAAAGGAGACTCCAGCTTGCAAGGTTTGGAACAAAGATATGTGGGACATACTCACAAGGAGGGAGGATAGCTCTGGAGACACGGAATCAAAGAACTTACTGTTAGAGCAGTTGTATTTTTAGAGATCTCAAACCATAATTTTACAGATGAGAAAAACCACACTCAAGATACATCTTTAGGACGCCACTGCCAACCCTGACCTAGGCAGGCTTTCCACCAGACTGCTGTTTGTCTGCTCCTCAGTCTCCAAAGAGGGAGGTGATGGCGTTTGCTTGTAACATGCTTTTAAATGCCCCAGCTAAAGCCAATTTGGGGTCAGCAAAAACCAAAACAAACAAAGAAATGCTAATATTTTTAAATAGAAAATGGGCCTGGGAAAATGGGGAACATACTTCTATGCTATGAAATGTTAATCAAAATCCTCAGTGTGTAAATGTATCAGAACACATGACATTTAAGGTGACAATCTAGTAACTGGGCCTTTAAAGATCACAATTACGAGCTGGCTTTTCTGAACAGACATAAAAGAATTCCTCTCCACTGCCTACGAAAACAAAACAATAACGTAATCAATAAAACACATTACAGTATTTACCAAGCTGAAACAAGCAATAAAATTTATTACCGCTCATTTTGGACCACACGAAGTCCTTGTAGAATGGGGAAGTATGAAAGAAAAAGGCAAATTTGGGGCAGGACTGAAATGTGAAGGATGAAGGGCCACGGAGAAAAATAATTCAAAAACCTAAGGACAGTTAACACACATCTACCTCATTACACCAGAAGGTCGTTCAAGGTTAAGGCTTAAAAACAGGTCTTCCATTTAGCACCGACCACCGCACAGACGATGATGGGAAGAATCCTTGCTTCCTCAGACTTCCCGTAAAAGTGCAGCAATACAGAAGGTAAAGCGAGTGATAGAGAATGATGATCAAAACCCATTTTCAGGACTAACTCCTTCCATTTCCCTCCTTTTATTGATTTTTTTTTAAACCCACTTTGCACTCTCTCAGTCAGCTTGGTGCAGGAACATCGTTTAATGTACCCTATTGATTCAATCACACACATTTATACTTGCATAGAAACTTCTGCTACAGTGCATTTATTGATCTTTTAATTATTAATGGAGGCCAGAAAACCTGAAGAGCTTTGTTGTAAATATTTCTTATTTTCCCATGTTATGGCAGGAAAATTATCAAAAATTTTCAGCAAATGAAGCATCGTGGTTTGCTTATTGCCTCCAGTCATGGGTTATGTCTCAGACATGCTGTCAATAAGAATGTTTTTCTAAAACTGAAATTACATACGACTGAACAACTCACTGGATCAAAGTGTCTTTTTTTTTTTCCCCCTCAATTTCTAGAAATCGTCCTGACCCATCCTTAATTTGGCCCGGCGAGTGGCAAGGATTCCCTTTCAGTGTGGCCGCATGCAGATTATACAGAGTTCATCAGTGAGCAAACTTTCTGGCAAAATTGCCACAGGGTTGAGAACCTACGCTGACAGCTGTGAACGAACAGTGAAGTGGCAGGTGTTTCTGGTGAGTTACTTTATCACACTTAAGTTAGTTCTTAATATTTTGTCTCTAATCTAAGGCATCGTCTTCTAGTCCTAGGGGAAGATTCATTCTCACCCAGATTTTCTACTGGATAAACAATAAAAGTTAAGAGGACTGTCTGGGTGGGATACACTATGGGCTGTAATAAGGGGCTCTGGGGCCTTTGGCAGAAACAGGAGAGGTGGAGCTCAGCTCTTACTGAAGATGTGGGAGGCAGCAAAGACATTAAGCTCAAGTTGGAAAAGAGATGAAACGTTGGCTTGTCATCCTTTCCATCCAAACTCCTCCTCATCTCTCTCCACAAATCCCACTTCACATAGCCTTACAAACAGTCAACTTAAACGTGGATGAATCAAGTGAACCAGAAGATCCAGTCCTAATGCAAGTCAGGTCTCATCTCGCCCTGCCCTTTACGTCTTCCCAGTCCTGGGTATCAGCAGGTAGACCTGCCGCTTCTGGCCTGAGTGGTCATGAAGATGAACAGAGGGGCTACAGATCTCGGAGTATTTACAGTAATTACCGGGCCGCCTGCACCCTGAAATGGTGACTGATGCAGATTTCTCCAAGCAAAAGTCGGTCTGGATCTCTGGCAAGTCTCCACATTGCTCAGTGGCGGCAGTGAACACTTAGACAGCCTGACAGGCTCCACTTCCCCTCCAAGCCTCCCAGTTCCTGAGCATGGGCTGTTCCTTCCACCTGGGTCAGGCCTGTACTGAACTACCCTGATGGACGGGCGCTCTTCCTCAGCAGTGCTCTCACCGGCCAAGGACACCAGCCAGGTTTGCACAGGCTATACGTATCACCCAGGATGCCGAGTTAACAGAGATGCATACATACCATGAGCAAAACACAGGGTAACATATTCAACAGGGAAGGAGACGAGGCTTGACCTTCCAGAAAGGACCACCTGATTAAAGGTGTGGTATCCACAAACACAAATGTTACCAAGCAAGTCATTATTTGTGAGTATCAGGAATACACCTTGACTTTCATTATTTAAAATTCATGTATAGCTAATTGGCCAATCACACTGAACACACATGGGTCCTTACATGGCAAACAAACCTAACAACCTGGAGTCTAGTTCTTATTCTGCTCCACATACTACACAGGGGATCAGCCTCACTTGAACCAATTCTGATAAGAGAACAGGGACTATGATTTTAAGCCTTTTTTTTTTCTGCAGAATTCTTACTTTAAGTGAAACCTAAATTCATAACCATAATTAGTTGCTTGAAAATCTTCGGTATTTTAAAAGAAAATGTATAGTAAAATATTATAAATAAGATAGTGTGTTCCAAATATTATTATAAAGCATTGGGAATACCATATTCTTTATTTTACAATATGAATACTCTCTAAAGCCCTTTTACTCAGGCTCAAAGAGCACACAGTATATGATACAACCTAGAAGAAAATAATTGTATAAATTAGGCCATAGCTTTTTAAGTACAAGAGTCTTTAATCCATTTCTCAACCTAACAAAATATAGTTATACGGCCAAGTATATGGTCAGACAATCCAGTAATTTATGGAAAAGCTCTGTGATGTTAAGTGAAAAAGAAAAAAAATCTTACACCAGAAACATTTATTCTGTGGTTAACTGTCTTTCTCTAGTGCCATAAATAGAACTACAATGGAATTAGTTCTTAAATCATCAATTAAAAAGATTAATTGATGAAGATAATATTAACCTGCTCTATTTAAACAGCCCATCTCTCATCCACACTTAAATAGAAACAATGTTTTCCTTTGCTACGTTTCAAAGAGAAGTCCCTTCCAAATAATAATCCTTTAATTGTGTGTCATTAGAGATGCTATAAAAATAATAAAGTGAGTTCATGTCCAACAGGTATACCAAGATGGCAATCGATGCCTCCTGGCTTCTGTTTGGTTCCTTTTCACGATAGTGACTATAGCAAGCACATATTAATGCCTTTGCCTCAAAAACTCTGAAACCACGTCACTTATTCATACTAGTTTTGCTAATTGTAACTCAATTCTTAAGAAGGCCCAACACTCTGCCTTAATTAAACACTACCAGACCAAAATTCCTGCCTTTCTGAGAGGCTAGCACAATACATAAACTAATTAATAACAAAAATACATGGATGTATATACGTGCATGTATATGTTCTGGTAGATTGGTGGGGCTGCATTTTAAATAAGACGGTTAGATAAGGGGATAGCTGGACAAAGGCCTAGAGAAGATGAGAAAGTCAGGTGGATACCGTGGAAAACTTCCAGGCAGAGAGAACAGTAGATTCCTAAGTAGGGAGTCTAATATTTCCGAGAAAGAGAAACAAGGCCAATGTGCCTAGAGTGAGATAAATGAGGTAAAGGGTAGTGAGTATTCAATTCAGGAAGGTACCAAGGACCTTTGTAAAGACTTTTTTTCCTCTGAATGAGAAGGAATGCTATTCAAGGGTTTTGAGCAAAGTAATATCATTTATTATTCTTAAAACAGCAGTACTGAGATATAATTGAGATATCACACACCAATCCATTGAAAAGGTATACAACTCAATGGCTTTTAGTATACTCACAGGGTTGTGAAACCAACACCGTAATTGACTTTGGAACATTTTCATCACTCCAGAAAGAAACCCCAAAGCTCTCAGCAGTCACCCTCCATCCCCCAGACTCCCAGCCCTAGGCACCCAGCAATTCACTGTCTCCACTGATTAGCCTATTTTGGGACATTTCATGTGAATGGCATTGTGCAATACGTGGTCTTTTGTGACTGGCTTCTTTCACTTAGTATAATGTTTTCAAGGTTCATCCCAGTAGCACGGATTAGTATTTCATTTCTTTTCATTGCTGAATAGAATTCCATTGTATGGATCTACCTCCCTTAGTTTATCCATTCATCAGTTGATGGGTATTTTGGTTGTTTCAACTTGTTAGCTATTCTAAAGAATACTTTTATGAACATTTGTGTACTAGTTTTTATGCAGACATGTATTTCCAATGCTCTTGGGTAAATACCTAAGAGTACACTTGCTGGGTCACGTGGCAACTCTATGTTTAATCTTTTAAGGAACTACCAAAGCTAATTTCCAAGGTGGCTGAACATTTTTACATTCCACCAGCAGTGTATGAGGGCTCTGACCTCTCTGCAGCCTCAACACTCGGTAGTTATCTGTCTTTTTGATCAGGGCATCTAAGTTGGTGGGAAGTGGCATCTCATTGTGGTTTTGATTTGCATCTCACAGATGGCTAATAATACTGAGCATCTTTTTTATGTGCTTATTGATCACTTGTATATCTCCTTTGGAGAAATGCCTATTCAGATCCTCTGCTTATTTTTAATAGGGTATATGTTTTTATTACTGAATTGTAAGCATTCTCCATATATCCTAGACACAAGTCCTTTATCAGACATGTGATGTGCAAATACTCTCTACCATTTCATAGGATGCTGTTTCACATTTTTATGGTATGCTTTAAAACACAAAATTTTTCAATTTTGATGAAGTCCAAATTGTCTTTTTTGTCACTATGTCATAGTTTGGAAACGGTTGCTTAGTTTAAGATCATAAAGTTTTATACTTAAGTCATCTTCTCAGGATTCAATGGATTTAGGTCTCTATTCCATTTTGAATTAATTTTTGTATGTGTGAGAGAAGGGGTTCTAATTTTTTTCTTTCACATGTAGAAATCCAGTTGTCTCAGTAACATTTTTTGAAAAGACTATTCTTTCTCCACTGAATTTTCTTGGCACCCCTGGAAATTACACTAAATTATACTTCAACAGGATTTGTCCATGATCTCGAGAATAGGCTAAGTAGGCAAGGGCAGGGATGGAGAGACTAGCTGGGGGGCTACTATCATAAACCGGGTAAGAGAAGACAGAGGCTCAGCCATGAGGGAGACAATGGAAGTGCTGAGGAGGGGTCGAAGTCTGGATGTGTTTCAAAAACTGAGCTGAAAGGATCTGCTTAAAGACTGGACATGGATGAGAGAGGAAGAGAGGACTCAAAGTTAACCCCAATATTTTTGGTTGTGATGCCACGCAGACTGCAATTTTGGTTTGGAGAAGAGTGACAGGATCACCTGGGCTACTACATTAAAAACAGACGGTAGGGAGATGGAGATGAAAGTAGAGAGGACATTCAGAAGGCCACTGCAATAATTCCTCTTTGGAAACTTATGTGAATTGCCATCCGTGCTTCTTAGAGACATGATGACTAATCTCCAACAAACAATTAATTGTGAGAACTACAAATCTCACCAAAGGTCGATATTCCAGGCTAGATGGGATTTTAGGCATCCTCCAAATCATACTCCTCCAGAAGACCTCTTGTCTTCACTGGAAGACAAGAGAGCCTCATTTTCTAATAACTCAGAAACTCTTTCAAGCAGCTCTTGTAGCAGACTTTCTAATAGGTCCAGCCCAGGGGGTTCTCAGGCATAAATCTCCAAGTTCTATTAAAGCCCCTGAGAAGATGGTCAAGGCACAAGTCCAACAGCTCATACCACTGCACTGGAAAAATGTACTGCACCTCTCGTGTTCCTTAAAGAGACTTAATCTCCCTCCCCTGACCTCAGGGGAGGCACGTGAAGCAGGATAAGGACTGTAACACACAGGGAGGAAACAGAAGCATCTAAGCTGTCTTGTTCTTCATTAAAAAAAAAAAAGTGATTTTCTTCTGGATTTAGGAGCTTTCCTCTCCCTTCTATCCTAGACAAGATTTCCGTTTCAGTGAAAATCTACTGAGTCCGCAGGGCACAAGGAATAGCTAGTGTTCCTTTCAAGAGAAAGCAGGAGGCTTCGAGGCTTCTCTGAAAACTGGTTCTGGGCAACTGGGAACTAGTTCTGAGACCCTGTTACACAGACAGACAACAAGTCTCAGTTTGAGACCCCAGAAACCCTTCAAGTCATTTTCTGCCAGTGCAGCAGCAGCAGCTAATGAGGAAGCAGTTCCTCTTAGCACTAGAGAGATTCAGAAGAAAGGGGGCCAGGATACCATGTCAAGAATTTCCAAGGCACACAGAGGAAAATGTAAATCTGTCCCCGGGCCTGGAGACAAGACAAAGGCCAACTGGAACCCTGGAACAGGCTGTTAAGCGGCTGTATGGAGAGGAATGGGAGACATCTGATGAATCACTCCAAGACTGACATTAAAGCAAACAACCCAAATGTAAATATGAAGACTGTTGGCTTCAATTAAGCCTAAGCTACAGGAGTGTGAACTTTAATATTTCCTCAGTGTACAGCCCTGCCAGTGCTTTCACCATTATTAAAGTGTGTTTATACAGGGTTTGGCTTTTCATCTATTATGGAAAAATTACATCTTGCCAATAGCACTGCAGAGGCCTAAACACAGTAAATCCTCCACTGACCTTGAACCCAAGCTAAAGCAAATAGTCACTCTCCTTGGTGCTGAACTGCCTAAATAATGCACTGCATAAATGGCTATGAATATAAATTACAAAGCATCTTAGCATTCATGGATTACCAACAGGGTACACGTTTTTTAAGCGGGCCGTGTTTGTAGAGGCACTTTGATGTAGACAAAATTCTTCAGGACATAACTGGAAAGGCACCCCCTTACAGAGAATAATTATGTATTTATTGAGCACTGAGAGGGTGCCAGGGTTTGAGCCCCACAAAGGAGGTCTCTGGCCAACTGGTTTCAGGACAGTGGAGGAAGAAGCTGCTTAACAGAGGATATGCAAGAGGAGAGGTAACCGTAATATAGAAGTCAGACTGGAGAAGCATCATGAGACGAGTAACAGAAAGCAAGGGTAGAAGAAGACAAAAATATCAACCAGAATGTCAATATCACAGAAAATGGCATCTCCATCAGAACCACCAAGAAAATGCAGCAACATGGAAAAGTGCTTGTAAAATAATGTTAAATGTAAAAAAGCAAGACACAGAATGAAAAGTGCACTCTACTATTAAAATCATGTCTACAAAAGGCTCAAATCTGAAAGGGAATAAAGAAAACTCAAAAACAGTAGATGACAGTGGTAGAATTATCAACCTATCAGTTTTCGTTTAAAATTCTCTTTAATCTTATGGTAAAGACCCGTGTGTACACACACACTATATTTTTATAGGCAATCAGAGTGTATGTGAATATTCACTGCAGCTCTATGATGGTTAAAAAAAATGGGACACAATTCGAATATCCATCTATAAGGGACAGATTAAATTAATTCTGGCAGATACAGGAAACGACTTCCTACACCACTTTAAAAACTGAGGTAGAACTATTTATCCTGATGTGAAGCTATGCCTATAAGATATGACCAAGCAAAGGTGTAGGAAAAAGTGCATAGTATAAAAGGATTTTTATGAAAATAACTGTATTAATATATGTGTGTGTCTACAGAGGAAAGAAAGAGTTTAGAGTAATTGACACTAAATGGAGGGGCAATTTTAGGATTAGATGTTTTCATTTCCTATATAAATCTATTTCTGTAATGTCTGAATTTTGTATAAACTTATAATTACATGTGTCACTGGAAAAACTTTTTAAAGAGAAGAAATCGAATTAAAAATTTTCAAAAGCAACTAGCATACGGGGACAAACTTTAGAAGTGCATCCTAGAGTGTATCCGAGGGCAGCCAGGGGTAAAGTCTAAGAGGCGCTCTGAAGAGCGGAGGGTGGACAGGGCTAGCGCAGGGCAGGACCCAGACAGGCAGTGTAACCACGGGAATGAAGAGAAGTGGTCACGCGGAGCTCTGACATGGCGGTGCCTAAGCGATCACCCTAGGTGGAAGGGGAGCAGGAACAAGAAAACCACCTGAACATCAAAGGAGAAGGTATTTCACAGGGTGCAAAGGAACATTCATCCACAGAGTCCTGAGAAAAAGTGACAGGGAATTTCTGAAAGGCAGACGAGGGGAGGAGGCAAGGCTGAGAAGGAATGCGTAACAGTGACCAAAACAGCACCAAAGAAACACAAGAGGCAAGTAAACGGACTGCATGAGGGGAACTTACAACGGCCAATTTACCAAAAGCCAGTCGAGCACAAAGTAACCTGGCTCCAAGCCCATTAACCTGAAATCTGCTTTCTTGCTTCCAAAAAGCAATCAGACTTCAAAGTGCAGTTTGTCTGGCCTTAACGAGCTCAGCAAATTTCAGTTGAAAATCACCGTTCCTGTAGACATTCGTCTGTGTCACCATGTCCCAGACGCTCCTGGGAAGTGGATGGGCTAACTGGTTCAGCGGGTGGGAGAGCTGACAAGAGTAAGCAGTACCGCCCCGGTCTAAAAAGTAAAATGTTTGGCTCTACCACTTACAAGCACATCTAAACCACTACATGCCTCAGGTCCCTGGTCTGAAAAATGGGTATGATTTTAAAGAACTGTGAGATTCCAGTGATGGACAAATGATAATTCAGTGCCTCAGACATAGCACAACACTCACATGTCTCCGAATGAACAAATGAACCAGCGTAGTCTGGTCCTACGTGCACTATCACTGTGCACAAAACAAAGGTGTGGGAGAGGGCCAGATTCCAGCGGGTTCTGTCACTGCAGTCAGGTCAGGCAACTTCCTTTTAACATCAAAGTCTCCCATTTACTGCTTCTACTACTGTTACTGCCGTTCCCGGGCATCTGCATCACGTCCTCAATCTTGAAAGTGCTATTTCTGTGCTTTCTGCCTTTTCTCTTTAGAACTACAAAATCTAAGATGGGGAGGGGTGTAATGTCATACCTCATGAACAGGCAAAGAACCAACTAATGCTAAAAAGCCATGCAGAGAAGGAAGCATTTCCAGATCTTCCTCAGGCTCAGGGAGAATCTTGTGGTGCCAACCGTGACATGGTGGCCGAGAAGGGGATCCCAGGTCATTTGACAATGTGGAAGTAAAACAGCTTTGAGGATCTAGATGTGAACAGCACATCAAATTGGATACCTTTTTCCTGAAGGGCATAAGATGGAGAAACACCCTCTAGGCTAGAGTTTGTTCATCTGGGTCCTTGGGTACCAAAGGGATCCACGGATAGAATTCACGGAGGCACTCACGCTCAGGTGGGAAGAAAACTAGCTCTGTATTTTCACCAATATCTAATGGAAATGTAGCATTTGCTTCAATTATGAATTTAGGCAACAAGCATTAGAGGCACCTGTACATCTGTCACCAACAGAAGTCACAGATCATTTTGTATCTCACTGCAAGTGACGCTGATATTTCAAAATATCCTCTGTTTATAACCAGTTTGGAATTACCATGGTTACTGTCCTCACTGCCAGAGCTGATACAATGTGTTAACCAAGAAGTACATGTATTACTACAAAGCAAATTTGATTTAATATTTCGATAATTATAATTAATGCAACTGGTCCCTTATCACTCTGTATGTTTTATTTTATGAATTCACATCCTTTGCTCTGAGAAGCAGGACTTAGACTCTGTCAGAGTATCAAGGTACCCATGATGCTAAAAAAAAAAAAAAGGTTAAGAACCCTTGCCCTAGATTATACTGTCTAACAATTGAAAGCATTGTACAGGCACCAATCCCACTGCTTGGAACACTTTTAAATATGAAGATAAAAAAAAATCTGAGAATCTGCAATTATATTGAGATGTACGAGTTGCTTATACTGACTAACAAGTTCAAAATTAATCACATGACCTATATATAGACCAGCCTATGCGGGAAACCGTCTGATTTGAGTTCTTTTTTTATAACCTTTTCCCATGCAGTTAAAAACACAAGCATCTGAGTTAAGAACTTGGCTTTGAATCCTATCTCAAATTTACTGTTTGGCCTTGGGCAAGCCAGTAAACCTCTCAAAGCCTCATTTTTTTCTCAACTATAAAATGTGAATGATAATACCTGCCTCAAAGCATTATTAAGAGGATTAAATAACACCTGCAAAACACTAAATAATACATGCAAAGTACTTAGCACAGTACCCGACATAGTAAGTACTCAATAAATTGTAACACTGTCGCCACTTTCTTTTAGCTGTTAATGGCATTTGAACCATAACTTATATTGAGTCTTTAAGATGATTTCTTGAAAAGATTACATAATCAAGAAGCAATATAATACACTGCTTCGGAACACAGACTCTTAAAGAGAGACTGCCAGGGTTTGAATTTTCCTCCACCACTTACAAGCTGGGTCAGCTACTTCATTTTTTGAGATGCAGTTTCCAGATCTACAAAATGGGGAAAGTAATATCTACTTCATAGGATTGTTACAAGGGTCAAGTTTGTAACCACACATGAATTTAAAAAGGCCAGGTATACAGTAAATACTCCGTAATTTTCAACTATTACTTATTATCATCAATGGATATTATATAATGGTTTCTCATCAAGTTACACAGAACTCTTTCTTCTTCTCATCTGAAGTATAGTGGTGAGTTATCATAAATGAAGTGGAGTCAGTCCCATATAAAAGAAACTATTTACATAAGTATGTTTTTGATGTTAATAGAGCAGGCAGGGAGCACATTCAGCTACAGTTATTTCCTAGGAGAGATGAGAAGGACCCTACTTTCTGTGGCTTAGTAACCCAATCAAAGCTTACGCAAGAAAGATGCTTGAAAGTTTGGTATAAGTGCTTCATTCGTGGCAACAGATCTGTGTTAGATAGGGACAAGGGAGCTTTGCTTTTATACCTTTAAGCAGGTGCAGAGAGGGGGGCCTCTATGGCCCAGGCTGGGGCGCACCTTGGAGAAAGGAGCCACGGAAATGCTGGGCTCAACAGCAAGGGTCATGTCAGCATCACAGGAGCAGGGACGACGCACCTGTTTCCCAGCAGGGGACCAGCCTTGCTCCTCACCTGGCAATTAGTAGGGTCTGACTTAGTTTAAAACCTTCACAAACCACTGCTCTCTGAGAATGCAACTCATGTTATTTTCTGAACTAAGAGTATTGATAATAAAAAACAGTCACTTCACATCTTTTAAGGTAGCTGAGTAATTAGTAACTCAACAAAATTATCAGAGCAACGTTATGAAGCAAGTGAAATTATTCTCACCATCATTTGATTTCATTCATTTTTTTTACTTACAAGCTTTAAGAATTCAGGGTTTTTTGCTGAGCTGTAATACTGATCCTCCCAGCACGTAAGGCAATGAATCAAATTATGATACGTACCCCAACAATTCTAATATAAAAGTAACGTCATCACTCTTCCCGGCACTCAACAAAAATGCAAAGTCCAGATCTGCTTTTTTTAAATAACAATTAAGAGATTACTAAGCCACTCGTTTTCAGAGTCAGAAGCAGTAAATCTGTAGGTTTTCCACAGATGCACACAGAGGTATCCCATGGAGATCTAGTTTTCCAACACATATAGTTAAAGGTCTATTCCCAGGAGGAAGGAAAAACAAGAAGCTTTTCCTACCAGGAGAGCAAAACTTGGCATACTCCGGGCTTACTGGCCAAAGATTATCAGGTAGTAGAAACATTTACAGTGGAATCAAGACAGACTGGTAGTTAGAGGGCTCTCCTCTTCAGTGCTTTACTTGGGTCGGATTACTATTTCCAGCATCCCTTAGTAATGTCCAAAGTCAAACATCCCAGCTGACAGATTAACAGTGCCCCTGCAATGCTGGCTTTTAACACTGCAGGGACTTGGCAAAGCACCAGGGAGAGGTGGACCTGGTGTCTGCTTGGTGCCTGGACCACTGGAGCCCAACCACACAGAGATGCCTTCCCGATCGCCAGACAGCTGACCATGGCTCTTAGCTCCATACCAATGTGGCTCTGCAGTGGAGCACTGTCACAATTTAGATTAAGGCACAATGTCTGATCTGGAACCTTCTATCAAAAGAGCCTTGGAGCCAGATTGACAAACGTGCCCCCTCTGTCAACAGATGGGGTAAAGGGAAGACAGGAGAGAAATCCAGGAATGGATATCCATGTGTGTACGTCTGCACAGTTGCCGTCTGGTACCAAATTTTCCATGAGGTCACATCTGTTTTGGGCCCATTCAAGATAAAGTACTTTTACAGGAAGTGATCATGTGGAAACTTTCTCAATGGAAAATGCTTTTTATTTAATTAAAACCCTACACATCCTTAATTATCATAGTTAAGCATTCATTCTAGAATGAAAATAATCTCCTTAAAACAAATATGGCCTTCGGTGGCTTTCTTGTACCTATGAGCCAAAATCCTACTACTTGAAGATGAGCAAGGCCTCTATCCTCCATGCTGCCTGGATGCCAAACCTCTCTGCGAGTCCTCGGACTTCCTGTCACGCTCCTTCACACATCTCAGCCCTCCCTGGGTGCCTGGAGTGTTCTGTCTTCGCAGCAGCTCTGACCGATGCTACTCACCTTCCCCAGCTCAGCGAAGATCAGCCTCCCTGTAAAGCCTTTACCAACTCTCCTTTCCCAGGAAAGTCTGACCCACTCCTTCCTCTGTGCCCTTGAAATACCCTGGACCACTCCCGCTCTTCTGCCTGCCACGGCCCTTGGCCGCCCTGTTCCCTTACAGCTTTATGGAGGAATAATCCAAATCGAACACACCACACATTTTAAGTGCACAATTTCCTAAGTCTGAACATATAGCTACCCCTGTGAAACCATCACCACAATCAATACTGTGAACACAGCCCACCAGCTTCCAAAGACTTTCACGCCCCATAGTCGTCTCTCCCTCTCACCCCTCCTCGCCTTTCCCCATCCCCAGGCAACACTGACTTGCTTACAGACACGATATATTCATTAGCATTTTCAACAGTTTTAAATATATGGAACTATACAATATGTACTCTTCCTCATTTGTTTCTTTCACTCAGCATAATGGTACCGAGATTCATCCATGCTGTTGCATGAGTCAGTGCGTCATGACATTTTACTCCTGAGCAGTTTCCGCACGGATAGGGGTGCGCGACAGTGAGTCCGCCCTTTCACCTGTTGACGAGCATGTGAGTTGTTTCAGCTTTTTGTCTGTTACCAAGTTCACTGCTATGAATTTCCTATGTAAGTCATTAAACATACACATGGTTTTCTTCTCTCTCGGGTAAATATTTAGAAGTGGGAATGGATGAATCATGCAGGAGATGCTGAATTTTTTTAAGAAACTGACAAACTATTTTCCAAAGTGACTGTGCCATTTTACATTTTCACCAACAGTGTATGAAAGTTCCATTTCCTACATGTCCTCATCAACATTTGATATGGTTGTTTGTTTTAATTACAGCCATTCTAGTATGTCTACCGTGTTACTGCATCGGAGTTTTAATTTGCATTTCCCTGATGATTAATGATACTGAGCATCTTTTCATGTGTTTATTTATATTTCTTCTTCGGTGAAATATCTGTTCATGTAGGGTGCCCATAATTCTAGTGGGCTGCTTGTTTTCTCATCATTCAGTTTTGAGAATAATTTATATACTCTGGATGTAAGTCCATTATCAGACATATTTGGAAATATTTTCTCCCTATCTGTGGTCTATCTTTGCATTTTCTTAACAGTATCTTTTGAAGAGCAGAAACATTTAATTTTTATGAAGTCTAATTTTATCAATTTGTTCTTTTATGCAATGTGGCTTTTGTGTCATATCTAAGAAATCTTTGTCCAAACCAATGTCACAAAGATTTTTTCCTATGTTCTCTTCTATGGGGTTTATAGTTTCAGGTTTTCCTTAAATGTCTACAATCTACCTTGTGTTCATTTTAATACATACTATAAGGTGTGGCTCAATGTTCATTCTTCTGCATATGGATAGTCAATTGTTCCAGAATCATTTGTTGAAGAAACAATCCTATTTCCACTGAATTAACCTCTGCACCTCTGTCTAAAACGAGCTGTCTGCATACGTCTGGGTCTATTTCTGACTCTCTCTGCTGTTCGTCACCTGTCTATTGTGACACCAGCACCACGCTCTTGGTCACTGAGCTTTGTAAGTCACGAAATCAGATAATTTCAGTCTTTCGACTTCGCTCTTCCCTTTCAAGGTTGTGCTGGCTAGCTAGTCTAGGCTCTCCGCATACCTACGTGAGTCCTTAGGTTCATCTTTGCAGTTTCAAAAACTGCTAGCATTTTGATTGGGGTTTCACTGAATCTACAGATCAGTTCGGGGAAAACTGACATCATAACAATAGTGATATTTCTGACCATGTACAAATTATAGTTCTCCACTTATTTGGGCCTTCTTCAGTTTTTCTCTGCAATATTTTATGGTTTTTCAATGTATAGGTTTTGCAAATTTTTTGTCAGATTTATCTCCAAGCATTTCAGTTTCTGATGCTATTGTCAAAGGCATTTTTATTTCAATTTCTGATCGTTCATTGTTAGTATACAGCAATACAACTGATTTTTATATATTGATATTCCATACTGGAATCTTGCCAGAGGTCACTGGAATTAAAAATTAAGTTAACATCTCAATGCCTAAAGGTACAAAGGAAGTTGATCAAAACTGCGCACACGAAATTATATGCTGTGGAGATATATTTGCTGGGGAGAAAAAGAGGAAGTAAGGATATTTCCTCAACATTTCTGATTCTACATCTTTGGCTTGGATGGCTTGAGTGAGTCTTTGAGCTCATTAGTCAAGGGTTTGGGGAAAACTCTAAGGTTTAATGTATATGGTCCTTCCTAAAACAGTTTCTGAAATGCGAAACAGTACAATCCCTCGTCACAGAAGAGGAACCACAGGGAGCTGGTAATAGTATTGCTTCCCCTCCTTTCGGCCATGATTCCTTTAGGATGGTTTCAGCTTTTCTTCCATCATCCTTTTATGCCCAGGTCTCCTTAAAGGAACCTAGCCCTTACATTTCCGAACTGGGACTTAAACTGGAGTGTTTCCTCTACGTATTGACTTGCATTGTGAATGATTAGTCTTGGGTTTCTGACTCTAAATTCTACATATTAATTCATGCTGCCTGCCTGTGTAACTAAATCTGCTTATGTTCTTGTTGGCCCCACATCCATAAATAGGATGCTGGCTTCACAACGCAGCGTATCCTGCCTGCTGCATTGATTCTCCACAACAGAAAAACCCAGAGGTCACATGTTCCTCCATCCTTCACATCACCAGGACTCTAACTTTCGGGACATAAAAGAAAGGATGCCATTGTTACAAACCCCAGAACACAAAACTGCTTCTCTATTCCACGCTGCACAGAAAACTTCAAAGCGTATTACTAATTGAAAGAATTTGGGGTTGAATAGGAGCATTTTCAGCTATATCCACATCTCCAGATGACCATCACTGTCAGAGGCAGCATCTCTGAGTATGAACAACACACTGTATAAAGGGCAGAAAGAAATCGAGACGCCAGAATAAACATGCAGATTTAACATCAAAGAATGAAATCTGGTCAAAACTCCCTAAAGCTGCTTCCTCTCTCTCCACGGTGACATAACAGTCATTCAGTGGGACCTCTGCCTCTGCTTTCATCAGGGCTTTGAGTACCTGCGATGCTCCAAGGCATCACACCTTCACACCCTCTCTCTCTGGTTATAAAGCATTACCTGTGGGCTATCAATTTTCTTCATACAATTAAAATAAATATTTACAACCGTAATATATTTTATAGTATAACATTACAAAACACAATAAAGCCTAAATAAGAAAACAAATCATCATTAAACTTACCAGCCAGAGATCACCGCTCCTAACATCTGGTGTATATTCTCCTAGACTTTTCTCCTCTCTTACAACATTCTCAACAAAAATGAAATTATAAAGTTACCCATGGCTGTTTTCTAAGTTGTCAAGTCAGTAAAATGGCAGGAACACATGTTGATTATTTTGGGGTGTGATTTTAGCAAAAGAAGTAAAACATGAGAGAAAGCGTTAAACCTTCAACGAATTATGGTGTGAGACCAGCCCTCCCTCCAGCCACCCACGGCCTATTCCTAAAATGAGCAGAATTAACAAGCAATCAGAGAACTCCCTTACTAATTAGAAAACCATATCCCAAATGCTGTCACTCAGCCAGGTGGCATGAGACATCCCATCCACAGGTAAAGCTCCAAGCAGCCTGTAGGTACATACGGCCACACAATGGGGGTGGGAGAGTGGGGAAGAAATAAAGTCATGTCGTTTCTGCCGAGAAGGGGAAAAAAATAAGTGCAAGAGGTTCAGAGAAAAGGATGTGTGTGGGGTGAGGGACACACCACACCACTTGGCATTTTTAAATACACCCACTTCCCGCACTGGGCTGGCAGCCCTGGGCAGGCGTCTTATTCCTTTTTTTCATCCCCAGTGCCTGGCACTTAGGATCTGCTGAATGAATTTAGGGCTTGTCCCAGAAGCAGCCGAGTTGAAATTGGATGGGCAGAAATCAGCCTATGTAACACCCCACAAAAAAGATGAAAATATAATCTTCTCTAATTATAACTGTCCCAGTGTGATTTAGGCAGAAGCCAACCCTGCATATGTTAAAGGGAAAAGTTTGTAAATAACCTGGGTAATATTACGGCTCTAGGCATCCTTAGTCCCATTTCTCAACACACACACACACACACACACACACACACACACACACAACTGATTTTCCAACTCTTAGTCAAATATATTTTCACTAAGAACACTATTGTCAAGGTAAGTATGTGTTGTGAAGGGAAAAAAATGGATGAAAGATAATCATACAAGATACCTGATATGGTATATTAATTGCAAAACAGCCCCTAAGTCTCTGTTCCTCTCTGTATCCACACACTTGGATATTTGACTTTGCATCTTCCTCCTTCAAGAGGTAGATGGCGTCTATCTCCCCACTCCTTGAATCAGGGTTGGTCCTGTGACTTGCTTTGAGTAACGGAACACAAGGGGAGTGAAGGGGCACCAGTTCCAAGACTGGGTCTCAAAAGGCCTTGGAACTTCTGCTCTCTTGGAAGTCTGCCTAGGCGCCACGCTGGGCTGGGGATGAAGGGAGACAAAAGGCCATGTGGCTCCACCAGCCTCGTTCCTCCAGCTGACAGTCAGTCAGCCACTAGACTTGTGACCAGCCAGCCCTGAGCCATGCTGCCACGTGGACTCAGACATGGAACATTTCATCAAAGAATCAGGGGAACTTCAATTAAAACCACCACAAGATACCACTAAATACCTATCAAGGTGGCTAAATTTAAAAAAATGGTAACACCAAATGCTGGTGAGGATGCAGAGAAACCAGACCACACATACGCTGCTGGCGAGAATGTAAAATGGTACAGCCACTGCCGAAAACAGTTGGGCAGTTTTTTTATAAAACTAAACATGAAGCAACCCACCAACTGCACTCTTGGGCATTTGTCCCAGAGAAATAAAAACCTGGGATATGTTCAAACAAAACAAAACAAAAAACCTATGCATGAATGTCCACGACAACTTTATTCACAGTAGTCAAAAACTGGAAACAACCCAGAAGTTCCTCTATAGTAAAATGATTAAAAAAACTAGACTCAGCAACAAAATGAGACAAACTACTGGTCCACACCACAACTTAGATGAATCTCCGGGGAATTACACTGAGTGAAAAAAAGCCAATCCCGAAAGGCCACTTACTTACTATATTTATATAACACCCATGAAATGACAAAATTATAGAATCTGGAAAACAGATTAGTGGTGCTGGGGTCACAGCTACAGGCAGAGACAAGAAGAGAATAAAATGGGAATTTAAAAAAGGCAGCGTGGAGGATCCCTGTGCTGGTGGAAATATTCTGCATCTTGACTATATCACTGTCAGGACCCTGGTTATGATACTGTCCTCCAGCTCTGCAAGACACTGTCATTTGAAGAAACCAAGTAAAAGATACCAGGGATCTCTCTATATTAGTACTCACAACTGAATATGAATCTACAACCATCTCAAAATAAAAAGTTTCATTCAAAACTAACCACCTGTATGCTATATGCCAGAAATTGACACAACACTGTAAACTGACCAGATTTCAATTTAAAAAAAAGTATATATATATATATATATATATATATAATAAAAAGGCAAAAAAACCCATTGTAAGCTGACTATACTTCAATAAAAAAGAATGAATGAATGAATGAATGAAAAAAAGAACTAACTACCTGAATGGCTTTGGGCAAGTTACTGAACTAACTTACAGGCCCTGGTTTCTTATCTGCAACACAGGGACAGAGCAGTGCCTAGCTAACAGGGCTGAAATTAGATGACTAAGTGAAATGATACTCATAATGCTCTTAGAGGATAGTCAGTACTCAGTAAATGTTATTACTCATAATATTAATAGCAACAGTAACAAGCACAAACAGCAACAAGTAATACTAAATACAGTCACAATTAAATAAATATTTTTGTTTGTATAAAGTCCAGCCAGATTCTGGGGGCAGGACAGCAAGGTAGACAGCAGAATTCACGTGGTCAAGGTGCTTACTAGAAAAACAAGACCTTAAGCAAGGGAAAGGAGACCTTCTTTGCTCAAGGACCAGGAAACTGAGAAAGACAGCTCTATTTTAGAAAAAGCTGTAGAACAGAACAAGGAAAACCTGTGTCAGAAAGTTAAGTAAATGAAAACCTGGGCTGGAAACTGATTAGTCTCTGTCATATGACTAAAGATAATATAATTAAAAG
The DNA here is from genome assembly GCF_048564905.1 of Vicugna pacos. Classification (NCBI taxonomy): domain Eukaryota; kingdom Metazoa; phylum Chordata; class Mammalia; order Artiodactyla; family Camelidae; genus Vicugna; species Vicugna pacos. The sequence continues at coordinate 19,210,667 of NC_133000.1, read as the reverse complement.
CATACCCCCAAGAGTTCAATTAAACTTATCCCCATTAAACTTTTCAACCCCTCATGCTATGCTCCATGATGCCTAATAAGGAAATGTCTCATTAAAAAAAAAAAGTGATGGAGATGACAGAGCAGCCACTGTCTTTCAGAGTTGAATGTAATTGTAACACTGTAAATCAGACCTTGGTGCAGACACTTCGAGCTGCACATCAGAGTCATCGGGATAAGCATTTTGAAATAAGGATTAATGGTTTCCATCTTATATCCCCTTGGAACAATGAAGACTGGTGTCTCTTCAGAGTGTGAATACAGGCAACCCTTGAAGATACTTGCTTCTTTGATGGCGCCTGAATCCAGCCAAGGTACAGAACAGTCAAGCTGCACTGTATTTAAGTGCATCCATCCATCCATCCATCCACTCACTCAACAGGTAATTACTGAGCATCTCCTTTATGTTCGGTACCATACCGATGCTGCAGTACAACTACGAGGAAGAGGGACATGATCTCTGCCTTCATGACGCTTGCATTTCATCAGGAGGGTAATATAATTGTTTATTGATCAGAAAGTGTACAGTAACAGGAAGTACAGAGGGGCTCTGGGAACCTCACTGGACGCAGGAGCTCAGAACTCATCTGATGGTTTACCAGGTTATCAACAACAGCAAGTTGATCTCTTCCATAGACTGGGAAAGCAGCTCTTTTTTTTTTTTCTTTTCTTTTTTTTTCCTTTTAGATAATGAAAAAAAACACCTCATTTATCTGCCATCATCAAAGAGTATTCTGGTCTGGTTAAGTGTACTTGCTAGAAAATATCACCTTGTACTAAAATTTTAATTAAAATTTCTGAAAACTAAATCCTTCCAAAACACAGCAGGTGATACACGCCTCTGCATCACTAAGACAAACAGGTGACTGTAATTTACTTTCTTATCCACGGCCCCTGGTGAGGCTGGGAATGTCAGGACCACGTGTTCACTTTGAACTCTGCGGAGGGAGGTAGAAGACCAGAACGCTCACCTGCGGCAGCCTGTGGTCTGTCCGTGCACCTCCCCCGCCCCCACGCGTCCCCCACCCCGTAAGCAGGGCGGACATCAGTGTGTTTGCCCCGCACCACACAACCCCGGTGCAGTGACGTGTTCTGTTTCCTTTAGAGCCCACTGACTCCACTGGCACGTGTCCACACTGCCTGCCCCCACCAGCACTCCTCTCTTCTAACCCTCTTTCTTCAGCTGTGTTTTCTCCTTCCGGTATTTTCTAAGCTAGATCAGACATGAAAATTTCCAAGGGAACTCAAACAGCAGGTACCATATTGAAATTTAAACTAAAGATACTTCACCCAAAACAAAATTCAACTGCATGGGATTTCTGACCGATCTTTTCAGGGAGCAGGGGTACTGTGCTTTCCTGGCTTTCCTTCCAGGTTCACAAATATTCCACAGCATCACAGTAGGGAAAAAAAAAAAACTACAGGGGAGAAAGTGATGGGAAGGGATAAACTGGGAGTTTGAGACTTGCAGATGCTAACTGCTATATATAAAATAAACAATAAGATTATACTGTATAGCACAGGGAACTATAGTCAATATCTTGCAGTGACTTATGGTGAAAAGAATATAAAAACAAATATATGTATGTTCATGTATGACTGAAGCATTATGCTGTACAGCAGAAATTGACACATTGTAAATGGACATTTCAATAAAATATATCTATATACATATATATATACATACACACACACACAAAAAAAAAACAATAAACCCCACTAGTCTAGCAGTGAACATTATGCCTCTTAATATTATATAGCATTTTTCCCTACAAAGAGCTCACACTTTGTACTATTATCTTGTTTTTTCTCCCCAAATTCCTGAGATACAGAAAAAAAAGCAAGTACGATTATTAATACTTTGAGAGGAAAGCTGCGACTACCAAGATTCCAAGTGAGTTGCCCAAAGTCAAAGAAAGAGGCCTGAGGGTCCTTCCTCCTCCCTGCCCTCATTTTCTTTCCTGGAAACATTGCTTCTTGAGACTTCCAGAGCAGAGATGCCCACAAGATAACCTGAATTTCCTCTCAGATATAGAGCAACTGAGGTAAGAAAAAGCAAGATCAATAGACTCTTCCAAAAGATGTTCTCAGTCTGAAGAAAACCACCCTTATTTCATACAAAAACTTATTCCAAGTCCCTAAAACTTACAGGAAAATACTCTCATCCTTCTACATCATCAGATGGACTCGTCACTTCTCCAGACATCTTGAAATTACATCAGATAAATAGGATAACTCTCAAAGAACTTTTTATACAGTGAGGGGGAAAAAAAACACACCATTCTATGGCAGCTTGTAAAACTATCCACTCAGGGTCACAGACATGACTTTGCATTAGAAAGTTACAAATATCAAATCCCCACCCACTGTCTTTGGATGCCTTCCCTTTACCGCTTCAGACTGGCTTGTCTTCAGATGAACTGCACTGTCAGGACCCGCGTCTCCTCATTATCCAACCACAGGCTCTCTGGTGCCTTTTCTTTCTCCTCGTTCGCGTCTGCTGAATCTCCCCGGATTCTTGTTACACGGTATTTTCAGTGTTCACAGGGTTCTCACTGCTTTCAGCCAAATCTGTGTCACTCCCCAGCCTCAATTAGTAAAACACTACACGCTTTTACAGCAGAGGAGCTAGGAAGAGCATTCCACGTAGTCAGCGGCAGAACAGGAAGAGAAACAAAAACGGTAAAGTACAAGCACGTGTCTCTGCCCTTCTTTTGGTCATGCTGCCTCCTGCAAATCTAATTCCTGCACATCCTCCCCCTCTCCTTGTTCTACACCAGGTGTCAGATAAAGCAGGGCAGACCAGCTCCAGTCGGAGAAGGATGTTTCATGTGCCCGGGTGAATGTGAGATGGATATGACTGCTGAGAGCCGTCTGCAGGGAGAGCTCAGTGCTGGCAAAAGTATGAAGAATTCATCCCACAACATCTCCACGGAGCGAGAAACATAAATTAAGGCAGCTCAGGGGCAATTTAAACTTTGTTACCAATTCGGTCTCTCTGTCTAGGCTGTGCTTTCTGTTTGGAGCTCGAAGATAAATGGAAGCGGCCCGATGCAGCCACTTCCAGTTCTTCCCCGCATACCTCCCTCCAACCCTCCCTTTGCTCCCGGGGCTGTGAACAGTCTCCTGTTGAGAAGAAAGAAGAAAAGGTGTGCAGGTCGGGGGCTAGGATTTACTCTACAGGTGAGCCAAGTCTCAGTTCCTTGAGATTAATGAGGGGTGAGACGTGAGCTTCCTCGTAACGATCAGATTTGAGTTTCTTCCTCATTGACTTCCTCCGCTGTTTAGTTAACCATGGGATAAAATTTAACTCCCTAAACTGTTCTCGGGTGTCCTTTAAGTGGTAGTCCTGCTAGTTAAGTCCTGAACCAGACAGCACACAACAAAGAACAGCAGAAGCAACACCTGGACCTCTTGCTCCCAACAAGAGCAAGCCCGTGGCATCCGCATTCACCAGAAGAAGTTAATTATCTGGGGCAGGCGCTCACTGGAATCCTACAGCCCAATGAAAAAGGCACCGGGGTAGCCAACTGTGGGAATTCGGCAAGATACTTACTCTCTTGCGTAGTACAAAACAATACTAACTCTACGTAAAGCCAGAAGATAATTTAAGGGAAAAAAAGTGACACATCTGTATGAAGGCTGAAATATTTACAGAATATTTATTTTTGATGAATGTAATTAAGAGCGTTTCTAAACGATTCAGTCAGTTCTCGTTTTCTTACTCGAGGAGCTGATTAACACAGCGGAAAACCTACAACAGCAGACCACGTAGCTTAACGACAGCTCATAATCCGTTCTCTTTATGATTGGCATATGGGTTCACGGAATATCCTCCAGATTCAACAGAATTCATCATTTCAAGGCAGCTGAGACTCGCAGAGGGTCATTCTGTCCAAACCTCTTCTTTTGCACCCAAGGGAAATTTGGCTTCAATTGTTTGAGGGACCACAAGGTGTTAAATGGAAGAGTCAGGCCTCGAGGTACCCCTGCAGCTGACGTTGTGAAGTAGAGCCGTGCGGACTAGACTCAAAAGAAGTCTTAAAATCCACGAGCTGCTTCAGTTAGTGTCTTCCATCCCCAGCCGCATCCTTAGTTCTCTTCCCAAAATCCTAGTAACAAAGACTACCTCCGAGACCCTCCTAAGTACAAGTCTCAGATGGAGTTAATACTCCAACTTCAACAGGACTTAACGTCCTTTCAGCTTTCCGTGGCTGTTGATTGACATTTTTCTTGAGATAGTAGGTAATTAGTGATTTTGATTTAAAGAGCATGTTATTGTATACACACTACTACACAGAAAACAGATAAACAACAAGGACCTACTTAGTGTACAGCACAGGGAACTATCATTATCTTGTCATAATCTTTAATGGGAAAGAATCTGTAAAAGAATAACTAAATCACCTTGCTGTACACTTGAAACTAACACAGCATTGTAAATCAACTATACTTCAATAAAAAAACAGATAATTTTTTTTAAAAAGAATGCATTATTGAAAATTTTGCTAGCCTGGAATAAGCAAAAGGCTTTTGTAGATCAATTATGCAAGAGGGATAAGATAGCAACTTAAAACTAAAATGGGAGCACAGTCTAGAAATAGAGTTACATGCATCAGCACAGATACATAAGACCCACAGAGGATGCGTATCCTAAACATGTGAGAATTTGTCCTGGTCCAGAAGAATTCCAGGGAGATTCCCCAGCTTTTCACAACATCCCCCAGCAGCACACTTTAATGTTTACCTCTCTCACCACCGTCATCAGACACCTATTCGAAACCAGTCTGCTACATTTTAGGAGGCATAGTATTTAATTTTGACAAAACTAGGTCAGTCAAGACATAAACAGAGGATACAGTGTCCGTCAAGTGTCACTCAGTAGAGTAGAAGGAAAAAATTCCCCAGGACCTACCTCCCCCTAATGCTGGCCCACACCCTGAAACATCTATGAAAACACTTTCAAAGATAAAAAAAAAAATTAAAGTGAGAGAGTTAGAGCCATCCTAGAGATGCCTGTGAAAGGAAACACTGCTGGAACAGAAGGCAGGCCTTATATTCCACAACGAACCATCCTCGTAAACCCAGCTGAGAAATGAGCCCACTTGTAACGGCACAACCAGGAGCCAGGATAATTACAACAGAAACACTTTATTTCAAATCATGAAAAGAGTTACACTTGATCTTCTTGTTAGCAGGGCCTGTGCAGACAGCAACATTAACTGTGAAATGTAAGGGCAGATAACAGCTGATTTGAAAGGGGATTGTGTAAATCTAGTTAAAGAGCAACTTTAGAAGATTATTTTCAATTACTGAGATAGCATCGTGGCTCTCAGGAAAAAAAAATGGAAAGGTTTGTTCTTTCACCACATACAGTGTACAGAATCTAACAGAACCGCCTGCTTTCAAGCAATAATATCAGCTAGCAGCTAATATGCCTTCCCTCCACATTACCCTCCTCGTCTTCAAGTCATTTTCAATTATTTCTAGCACTCACTCAGCTCTGTGAACAAAAAGTCATTTCAGCCGGGGAAACTGCTCAGAAAAACCCCCTTCAGAATAATCACTAAGGCTTTTAGATTTCCAAGTGCCAAGTTTACATAACCTGGGAGACCTCTGAACCGGGGCTGGGCTCAGGCAGGCCAAGGGTCCCTGTGTGGCTGATGAAGTGGCACTGACTTCACCTTTCAGAACATTAAACTGAGAGCGTCTGGGCCTCAGCCCCCAGTCACTTCACCTCAACTCGTACAGAGGAACACACACAGACTCATGCATCCACCAACACCCGAGCTAATACATCTCCCGCTGCACGAAACAACCCTGACGAATGAAACCCCTACTTGTCACTTCTTTAACATGGCTTGCGTCAAGAGTGCGAAGGATGTATCTAGGAAGAAAGACAAGAAAACCAAAATAAGCAACAAAGAACCTAGTGTAAAGGAGGACATCAAACTAGGAAGGTACAAACCCTGTGCCTTCCTGGCTCTGCCACTGACAAGCTGTGATGCCTCCAAGCCTCAGCGCCCCACACCTGCACTTGCCAGGTGTTTCCAATGCTCTGGTCACTTCATACGACTCTTCCTGGACATACCATGTTCTTCTGTGCCTCTGTATCTCAGCTTTGAATGACCTTCTCCACCTGGGGAACTTCTCTGGAGCCAAGCTTAATTATCTCTGTAAATGGTACCTCCACTCCCTCATTAGGATGAATCACACCTTGCTGTGGGCACCTCTAAGCCTCATCTGCACTATGCTCACCACACAGTGTTAGTGATCCCTGTCTGTCTGCTTCCTCTTACAGTCTCTGTGCTTCTCAACTCTGTACATTCAAAACTGCCATAACATTAGGGAACATTCAGTAAAAGTTTGTGAAATAAAGAATGAATCAATGAAGGAATAGATAATGAATTGACTTCACCAAATTTTGGTTTCATCACCTTTACAACAGGAATAAGAATCATTACCCAGGTCATTCAGAAGTCGTGATGAGCAAAGCATGAGATGGTGCTTTGCACATTGTCAGGTGCCATATAAATGTATGTACTGATCATGATAAAGACGGTAATATTAAAATTCCGCAATGTACAGACACAGTGTGATAATCCCCACATTCAGTAAAGTTATTCCCCATCCACATCACATGCTTACACTCTATTCTGTTTCAATATTCTTTTCTCAGAAAAAGAAATTCAAAATTTTGCAAAAGAGGACACTCCACTGTCAAAAAAAAAAAAAGTTCCCCCAGCACTAAAACGAAACATTGAAAAGTAAGAGAATCATTAAAGTCACTTTACATATGCCTCTCCTTCCATTACTCACCCACAGTCTTCTGCATGGATGTGTGACCCTATCCAGGGTCCCCTCTGTGATGTAAACTGAACACTGCACAGTCCACGGCCGTGTTGGCACCCGAAACAGTCGAAAGGCCAGGCTGCACCTCTGGAAGCAGAGGTCCAGGACACACTGCAGGGCTGAGGCAGCTCTCAGAAGAGCCAGGGACAATCAGGGGGATTTGGAAAGGAAGCCACAGCAGAACGATCTCACATTCCAGCTGCAGGTAACTGAGGATTGTTAAGCATTTCTCTTCAGGTAGCTCTGTTCTTCCTAACCACAGTGCTCTCACCACAGAAAGAGAAAGAATTCTCTCACCTGATCAAGGCCACTGCTGTAACAGTAAGAAATCCTAAAGCAGTTCCAGGAGCTTGAGGAAGCAAGCTATCATCCTGTCCTCCCTCAAGCCAAAGCACCAGACCGTCCCAGGCCCTGGGACAACGGGACATGGGCACTGCTCTTGCTGGGCTGTGGGAGGATCTCGTTTGGCACCCTCAAGTCTAAGTAAACACACGAGCTCATGGCTGCTCCCTTACTTACATGCCATGATTATGAAAGGTGAGAAGTAACTCTTAAATGATGTTCAGGTCCCAGGATTCCCCTTGCTCACAAGAACTAAACAGATCTCGTTTCTAAACGTGCAGACATATTCAAGGTCAAGCTATGGCCGGTCAACGTCCCGCAAGAGTTAAACTAATCCACTGGCTAGAAGGAGGGGAACTGAGAGTCCTCACTAAAGGGAGGAATAGCCTGTCCCAGCTGCAAGTGATCAGGAGCTAGGTGGCCGATCAGCTGCCCGGCTACAGCTGGATCCAACGCCCAGTTCCCCCAAAGAGATTCATGCTCTCGTGGTGCCAAAATAAATGTCTCTCTTAAAAAAATAAAAAATTGCCCAATTGAAAATAAGTCTCTAATCTGCATCCTTTCAATAGAACTGAAGTGCACTTCACCAACACAGAGCACGGGCATCTTGAATTAGCAGAGAACTATTTTTAACACATGAAGGATAAGATATGAAATTAGTTTCACGGGGAATGAGAACCTTGGAGATTATTTACTTTGCCTTAATTACTCTGACTCACCATTAATTTAGCTTTCCTAGGATACTAAATATTTCACGCTAAGATCTGGAGACTAACGAGACCGGAGCACCGATTTGGAGCACTGGAAGCCTGCGGCAGCAGCTTCTACACTGAGGCACACATGCCCCTGTGAGGCATCAAAGGCCATCCACGGTGCACCGCTCAGTGACGCTTTCATTGGCTATTCTGTTGTTTTCAACCCTGGGACCAGGATGCAGGGAGCCAAACTTGATTCAGCTTCTGTTTAACAACTCAGCCAGTAAAATCACTTGTGCTCACAGCTACTCATGGCCGCTGCCAAATAGGGCAGGCAACAACTACCTCGAGCCAAGGAGAGAGAAGTTTCGGCTGCACGCTTCAAAGAAGTTTTTAATGATCAGTGCAACTGGGCAATGGAGCCGATTCCCAGTAAAGATGACTAAGGAGCTACTATGATGGATATTCTGTAATGGCTTCATTAGAGCATCAGTGGGAAAGGACGCACTCAGCTTCCACCAAAGCATCTGCGATGAGCAGGGTCTGCCATGTACCGCTGGCCACTTGCCCAAGCCCTATACGCTCCCCTGTGGCTCTGAATCAGTTGTCCACTGGCAGACACCCCAAACACGGGCCGTGCTCAGCCGCAGGCAGGAGCCCGAGAAGAGCAATTTGCTTGCTGCCAGATGCAATGGGAGACTCACTGGGGCCAATCTGCCAGTGCCCTCCAGCTCCGCTTGGCATCAGCAGTTAGCAAGGGGCAGTGGGGGGAGAGCCCTCCTTCTGACCAATGACCAAAAGAACTCTTCCTTGTCCTTCATGTCAGAAGAACTGACCCTGTGTTCCATAATTCCATTCCTGCGCGTTTAAGCCATCTCTTTTCTCCACTAAGTATGCTACACCCTAACCTTCTCTTTGCTCATGTAAACGTATTTTCACTCTGATACAGTTGTGCTTTATTCATAAGTTGCCCTTTTTCATCTCCTTCCTGATGAGGACATTGTTTGACTTCAGCAAGCCATCGCCTTACAGCATTCTGAACCCGCGTGAACGTAGCAGCCAAGTTCACACATCTCCAAAAGCCTGCCACTTCTCTATGTGGTAATACAGTTCTGTCATGGAAATATACTTCCACGATAAACATATCTAATTTAATGATGATAATTTCTATTTCTCTAGAATAAGCACAGCTTTAGAACATTCTCACATATACCATACACTGTATCTGATCTATTTTTTTCCATTTGGCCCCTTTCCACGTGTCTCAAGCTCATGAAATTCCCACCTTGCAGAGTCACTTCCCACGGGGAAGCCTGTTCTCTTCGTCACTGTTGATCCACCTTCCTTGTTTTCTGGGTCACACACCTCGATTGGGCCATTCGCACTTTCCATCACTTTTATTATTTGTAATTCTTTTCAATGCCGTATCTCAATTGTAATACTAGATATTGTTTTCCTTCTTTTGCATCATCAGAAAAAAATAAAGCCAGTTGCTATCAGTAATATCTCCTGGGGACACAAGTAGCATCATATATGTGGTGGAAAAAAAGGTACCACATTCCTGTCTCTTCCACTTATCAGCTATGACAGTGGACCAGTTACTTAATCTTTTTGAACTTTGGTTTCCTCCGATGACTGACATTGAAAAGAGTCGCCATGAGGATTAAATAGGATGGCATATGCAACTGTGCCTGAAAATACTCAAAAGATATTAACTGTAATTCTTCTGCTAGGTTTCCACTCAAACACCATTCTCGCTCACACTAATAAAGGTTATCCTGGTAAACGGCATTTCTCTGCCACCGGGTCCCTGAAAGCGTGTCATCCCATGAGTCTCCCCACTCGTTTCCTCCAAAGGATGCTCACGGCACACAAGGTCCGACCATTCCAGAGATCGCTGATTTCTAAGTTAGCCTTTTACTACTAAATTCAGCTGCGAGGAACTCAGAAGCACTACAGTTGAAAGTACAGAGTAAACGCACGAATGCCCACCGTCCCCCGGCACATCCAGTCCTGTCTGGCTGCGATGGGAGGTGAACAGAGCACGTGCCAATGGCAACAAATGGGAGGCCACTCACAGGCCCTCCAACTGCCCACCCTGAGCCATCACCCCTCAAGCTCTAGACTTGCAGCTGGTAGAACACACGACTCTCCTTCCTTGCCTCCCTGCCTTCCTGGTGAAACATTTCACACCACAGAAGCTTTGAGTAACCTCAAATTATGTCACGTCCAATTTGTCTCGCTCGGAGACATGGCGACATCTGAAATTCTGCTGTAACTCTGAAGTCTCCACCCACAGACTCAGAAGCCAAAATAGAAAGAAAAAAAAAAAAAAAGCTCCCAACAGGCAGTTGAGGGATTTCAATGTGTAACTCGCAAAAGGGTGGTTTTGTAGCTTAGATGGCTGATGGCTATTAAGTGTAAAATGGGCATACCTTTTGATCCTGCAATTCGTCTAACAAGAATTTACCCAAATGAGATTATCGCACCAGTGTAAAATGGTATACATACAGGCATGCTTAGAGCAGCAATAATTTTTAGATTGAAAACGTGGAAACAACTTAAATGTCTATCAGGGATCCTGGGGTAAATTCTAACAGACACTTTAGCAGCCTCCTCGGCAAGCTGTTCCCTGCCTTTTCTAGCAGAAATCTGAGTTTCTTACACATGAAGTTTAAATGGGATTAACATGAATTTCTACCCAAATTTGAAGCAATCAGAACAAGGCATTGCCCTGGTCATGTAACCTAAGATGATCCAAGCAGAAGGAAACCAACATTTTTTGGGATGATTTGCTTGTTTGACGACCAAGAGAAGCTCCCTCTCTGGTTAGTGTGGTGCGCCTGGGGCTGCAGCTGTTTTGCCACCATGAGGAGCATGAAAGAGAGTAGGAAAGAGAACATTATAAAGAAAGAAATCCTAAATCCCGAATTAAATCACGCCTGAAGCTTCCACCACTGAATCTGTCAGTATGTTATTATTTAAGCTAGTTTACCTTGGGATTCGTGTTACTTACAACGAAGAGCACACAATACAAGTATTTAGTCATTAAAAAGATAATACATATTTGCTGACATGGAAAGATGCCACCACATGTCATGAGAACAACATGGCAGATTACAGAATAGCACGTCCAGCAAAATCCCATTCATTTAGAATTTTATCTGTATCTTGTGTGTGTGTATGTGTGTATGTGTGTATGTGTGTGTATACAGAGAGACAGACAGGCAGATAGAGACAGAGTCAGAAAGAGACAGACAGATAAACCTGGGAGAACTTAACTAAAATGTCCACAATGGTGAGCTCTAGTGTTTCTGAAGAATTTTACTTACTTTTTTGTACCCCTCATACCCTTTCCAACAACCTGCATTTTGAGGGGCACAGAAAAATTAAGCTTTAAAAACAAGCTGGCTATTTACTGATTCTGTTTATCTTTCCTGTAAAATAAATGGACAGCTTTGCCTCCTATCCCTCTCCAAACTGAAGTGTTCCCCCCCACCCCACCCAAAAAATCGAAGACACTAGCCAGGCACTGAAAATCTTGTTTCATTATGAAATTCCACGATGAAGCAAGGAAAGCACTTTAAGATCTGAATGTGTACAAGCTGCGAAAGAAATACAGCCAGAGGTGCCTAAGTGGCTTTCTAGAAGAGTGGAAATAATACTAATCAAAATGAAACATCTTCTGAAGGAAGCTGAGCACATCACACTCCAGAAAGGCAAAGGGGTGGGGGAGGTGGCGGAGAGACCACAGCTGCTTCCTGGAAAAGCAGGGGCCAGTGAGGCCACCAGAAGGGCACAGGGGTGGCTGGCGCGGGGCGCTAGCACGCCGCTATGTAGTGGGTGAAACTCTCCACCGCTGCTGGCTGTGCACACCCTTTTCTCACAGGGATAAACCCCCCAGCACCTGACCCCACTCCTCAGCAGCGGAGCCTCATTCCAGTCACGTTAAGCTCTCCAAAGGTAACCGCTTCAAGCAAAGCAGAAAAGTAGATGTTCTCTGTGATCTCTTTCAGTTCTAACGTTATAATTTAACCAAACATATTACATAAATTGTTGGGAAGAAGAGGGTTATTTCAAAGATCCAAACACCATTAGGATAGAAACATCTGAGTGTCGCAGACTTGGGCTGGAAGTGGCAACACTGGGTTAGAAAAATTTACCAAAGGCACATGGAAAACAGGAGTCAGAGGTGAAAATCTTGATTTATTTACTGGTGATTTTTACTCTAGCTTTCAGGATTTTTCTGGCTCTAAAGTCTCAAAAACTCTGGCTGTAAAATCAGTTAATTGGAGAGAATCTCTCTTTAAAGTAGTAGGAAACTTGTAGATGCAAGGTCAATCCCAAAATACTAGGACAGCTTGTTTTACAAGTTAACTTCCAGCAGTTACTTGTTTCTTTTACAATAACTGAACGCACTGTCCCTACACTGTACTTCATGAGAATGCCACTGTTCTCAGTCAGTCACCATTTATTTCTGGGAGAGTCACAATACTCCAAGAAAGAAAAGAATCAAAAATAAACACCACCCATAAAATTGTCTATATTACTTATTTGCCTTGGGATCAAGTTAAAGAGGCATCTCCGAAAAGAATCCCTCCCACTCAAAACTGAAAGCACCCACCAGGTTATCCTTTTGTCTCTTCTGTGTCTCATTCTCGTTGATCCCAGTCTGATGGCCTGTTGGCAGCCTTCAATATTAAAGGGCATCAGGATGAGAAAGAAGACAACAATGCGTGGTTCTCAAACCTCAGTTCCAGAAAGAATCCCTTAGGGTCCCTCTTTAGTCCTTCTGCATCAGTATCTCAAAGTGGGCTTAAGAAGGAAGCTGTACTTTTAACAAACATCCTCCACAGAGAACAGGGTATGGACCACCCTTTGGGAACCAGGGATACAGGTTATTACAAGATGACCAAGTCACTTACGGATCGTAAACCTGATAACGGAACTTGGATCCTTCCATTCTCCATATCCATGGTCACTCTCCTCATCCCTGGTCCAGGAGGCCACCATCACTGTCTCTCCCTGGACTTGACCCAAATTTCAAAGTTGGTTGTGTTCCTTCCACTCTCGCCATGTCCAATCCCTTCTCCAGAAATTTGCCAGAAAGATCTTACACACGACAAGCCACACCACATCACTTCCCCTAAAACCCTTCAACAACTGCTTAATGGGAAGGGGTTTCCATTCAGGCTGATGAAAATGTGTTAGGATGGATACAGGTGGTGGTTGCACAACACTGTGAATACACTAAATGCCACAGAATTATTCACTTTAAAATGGTTCATCTTACGTTATATGAATTTCACCTCAATTTGAAAAAAGGAAAAAATAAACTTCAATGGCATCTTGCTGCACTTAGCATAAAATCGTCATTGCACTCAGGGTAACGTCGTCAGCCTGGCCTGGTACGTCTGGCAGAATCAGGCCCTAACCTACATCTCAGCAGCCTCCCTCCAGCCACTGTCACCCTCGCTCTCTGCACCAGCCACACTGGCCATCTTTCAGTGACTCTAAAAGCCAAGCTCTCTCTCACACCGAGGCTTCATCCATGGGACCCTCCCCACCACCTCACCCCAGGATAACCCCAATCAATCTTCAGGTCTTAATGTACAAATTACTCTCCCACATAAGCCTTCCCTGACCTCCCTCACAGTATCCTTTCAGAGAAATCTGGTCTTTTCCAAGAACTTATCATGAGCTCCAATTACAAAATAATTTGGGCTTGCTTAATATTCTTTCCAGCGAACGACAGACTCCCAGGAGGACGGGACTGGGGATGATTTTTGTTCACTGCTGCATTTCCAGCACCTAGTGTCAACTTGGCACCCTTAGTACCTATTCATTTGGGACAATGAGTATGCAGCACGCTTTCCTCCAAAACCACTCAATCTACAAAATGTCGAGCTAGGTCACAAGATGATGTGAGATTTAAAATATATATGTCAACATTATTAGTAACCAGATGAGAAAGATCAGAAACTACTCAGGGCCAACTCAGCACAACACAGGGAACACCCACCAGGCACAGAAAACAACTGCTCTACCGTCTACTGCACCTGCTTTGGGTTTCTACGTAGAATCAAGTTCCTGATGCTCGAGAAAACTCCATTTAAAAACTCTCTCCTTGTGCCACTGCACATCACTCAGTAATAAGAAAAGAAACAGAGACTGTATCTTTGCAGAAAGATGCAACCGAACCAGGGAAAAGACCAGGCTTCAGAAAGATGCCAGGAGAAACCACTGGCTGCTCTCACGTGGGTACCACGCTCTTGGAGAAAAGTGCAGAGTGTGACCAGGGAAGAAAGGACCCTGAACGCAGTCCATTCTGAGGGATTTTCTTTTTAAAAAGGGAAACAGAGGAGACACTCACATTAAGAGCAGGCGTAATTGGGTGTTTTGTTGCTAAACAACTATTCTTTGGTGATTGTAGGTGTGCAAGTGATTTATTCTCTCTGACCTTGCATTTGTGCTAACTGGAACCCCAGTGTGTCCCTGATGCTGAAGTACATCTTAATCACATGCCTTCAAAGCTTATGCCCATTTAAAGTAAGCCTATTTCTTTTCCATTGTCGGCCCGCCCAGAGCTGCCCAGCCCCCAGGCCCCCCGCCCAGCACTCACCTCCGGGGATCACTGTGGAGAGCAGAGGCCACAGGCAGGTTGCAAGGAGCTCCACCTGTGTGCAACTGCGCACCCGCCCCCAGAACGTCCCGCGGGAGGGTAGGAGACCATCGGGACCTGAACACAAGTACTACCCGTCCCACGGGCTATTTCTCGATACAGAAGTTCTTCTTTAGCCAAAGCTTCAGACTTTCCCAGGCCCCAGGCCTAGACCTGCTGATGGTTTGCACAGCTGGTAGTTTAAAGAGCTTCCCTCCATGCGCCGCAACGCCTAATGGGACCGCTCCTTGCACCTGAGGCTGGGGCACCCACAACTGGGCTGTCCGTGAGACCTTTTGGCCATCTTAGTGATAGCTCGAAACCTTTCTCCTTGCTCCAAATCCCAGCTCTCTGTGCTTGGCTGGGGACCCCCCCGGAGAAAGGAGAAAGGACGAAGCTGCCCACTGCGGCCAACTATGGGGCCAACAAGGAAGCAACCAACAAAACTGCTCTCCAACAGGGTGTGGAGCCTGAGCAGAGTCCCTGCAGCAGTCCAGGAGGGCACCGTGCCAGCTGGCCCCCAGCTCTGCTACCTCTGACATGGCTTCTAAATTGGCTTTATACTTGAAGATGCTACCTGAGTCCTATTCCCTTCTCCCCAGAGCATTCTTACTAACGTTCCTCCCAATGTTTTTGTTACAGAGCCACATCCACTTCTACAAAAGACGAGGCGGAAAAGCCTGATAACACATAAAAAGCATCCTTGTGCAGGAGAGTGAAGTGCCAGCAAAACCAAATCCCTACGTAGCAGCAGAGGTATAACCTGCGAACCAAAGTGCGTTCAGGAGTGGGGCACGAGACCAACATGTTAATACGGGCCTAAGGACGTTCCACAACTCATAAGGGAGATAAGGTCAGTAAGAACCACTGGCTGAAAATAAGACAGGGGTGGTTAAGAAAAGAGGAACTCAAGGACAGACTTACAAGGACACTAGGGGAGGTTTCCAAAGTGTCGACTCTATTTGACAAAGGCAAATTAGTGTCTGGGAAACCAGAGACCAGGAGGAGATGAATAGTCAGGAAAAGGATGGAGATTCCTGGTGGGAGGGGTGACATTATAAATGCAAGGTACTTTCTGCCAGGACTGGAGCTGGCCAGAGTTTTGCAGTGGAAGAAGCCAGAACATCAGAAGAGGAAAACCTCACCCGATTTACACCATTTCCCGGCTTTGAGGAACAGGGGACTGGCTAACTAGGAAAACAGAAATCTCTTCAAGCATTTTTCACAGAGGAAATTTATGATAGAGGATTGGTTACTCAGGTGATGAGGGAGCAGAGAGCCTAAGACAGGACAGTGAGGTAAAGCAGAGATTAGGAAGAGCAGGAAGCTGCCACCTCCCCTGGGCTAACAACAACCAACCACAGAAGGAGGTGGTGCGGCTGGAGCCCATGGGCCAAGGTCACAGGTGAGCAGCTGGAACCAGAGACGGTCTGTTAAGCCTGATCTGGGGAGGGATTCCCACTGCTTGGGAGGCTACAGGAAGCGGGAGGAAAGGAAAAATACCCCGGCTTTGTCCTTCTCCCTGCTGTCTCCCACATGCCTCCCATGGGCTGAACACCGCAAGCCAGCTGACTGGGAAACCTGGGGGAGCAGCCTGCAGGGGGGAACCCCTCAGACATGGAGAGGAAGAGGGAAGGCCAGGACGATGGGACAAGGAGCAGGAGTTACAGTGAGCAGTGATAAGCACGCGTCTTTCCCAGCAGACGTACTTTTTAAAGGCTTGCTTACTGCCATGGATCGGTCCCCCAGGAATGAATCAAGCGCCAGCTATGCCTGCCAGAGTGGCCTGCTGGCCTCCCTGTCGCGCGTGCAGGTGCACCCTGATCCTCTCTGCCTGGTCCCCATGCTGGAGGGGGATGGAGGATTCACTCTACAGTGCTACCTTTTCTGCAGTTACAGTTAATCCAGGACTAGTCGAAACAAGTGAATTTTTTTTTCAGAATCCTGGAATGAAAAAGCCTCTTTTAAAAAGTAAAAAAATCATTAAGTATTTAATGGGAGAAAATACATGCACGTACATGTAGGTGCACACGCCCTCAAATGAGTACAAGCAAAACTGGTGGCATTGGAACCCAACTGGGGACAGTGTCGATCGATGTCCTGGTTGTGATACTGGCCCGTAGGTTTGCAAGACGCCATCACCAGGGAGAACGGGTAAAAGGCACACAGGCTCTCCCTGCGTTATTTCTCACAACTGCACATCAATCTATAAGTGTCTCCGAATAAAACGCTTAATTAAAACACTTCATAAGTATGTGCATAATATTCTAAATGAGTAAGGCCTCTTCCTTTCCACTGTTTCACCCATGGTGTCTCCGGCCTCTATTCTCACATGCACCGTATTTCTACTGTCCTGACCGATCTCCTATTAAAAGCAAGGCCCGTAAGCTCTTTGCTGACCCACTCCACAGCTCCTCGTAATTTGGGCTTCTCTTTGTCATTGGCTCAGTGCTACTTCTGCAGAAATATGATGGTGTCAGGTTGCTCTTGTTTGACTATTCAGCCTCCGCATTTCTGACTACAGACAAAGCTGGAATATTAGTATGCGTGCACGGGACGATTAGAAGGCAGCCCGATCTTATTTCAGATCATCTAACAAGCCTTAACCTGCTCATTGCATAATTAAGAATTCCATTCAAAACAGCTCTCTTTATGGACTGAAGCTTCCCTTCTCCCACCACCTGTACCCTCTGATCTCCTGCGGGAGCTAGTAGTCTAAGAACTGGCAGGAGAAACTGCAGGGGAAAAAAGCCTGGCATTTTGACAGAACAAGAGCAAGGCGGCAGCCCACCCTTGGCCACCACTCCTTCATTTATAGCTAAAACACAGGCTATCGGAGAAGCAGGGGAAACAAGAGCGAGAAGTGCATGCTAGGTCTTCCAGAAACTGCTGCTGGATGAAAACCACTTCTTAGCCAAGAGGATGGGGGAAAGACTCACTATTCATCACAAAATGGACACGAGTCACAGACATCTCTCCAGCTCTACCTACCACTCCACAAATCCTGCCCATAAAATATAACTTTCTTCCTTTAATGATCTGGTGGTGAATTATTTATATTCTTCAATTTATCTTTCTGTCTTCTTTTATTTATGCCCAGAATTGTACTACTTAACTTGGAAGCCTGACCAGGATTCCAGGCAAGGCCGAGGAATCTCAGCCCTTTTAGGGGCATGGAGTCAGAGGGACAGAGCCGGCCCCAGTGTGGGTGGCAGACTGACGCCTCAGTCTCGGAATGGCACTGAGCTACATGGGCACACACCTCAGGCCTCTTCTTCATGCTGACTTGTCCAGACAGCTTTCCAGTAAAATCCATCTTGCATCCTTTCCCACCTCCAGCCCCATAGTCATTACCTTTGCTGGGGTTCCCATCCTTGTTTGTCCGGGCAGTGCCACCTCCTAGCTGGTCTCCATACCCCCGATTCTCCCTCAATCGACCCACTTCCCCAGCACCTGCCAGCATGACCTTTCTAAGTTGCAAATCAAAAGTAACAATGTGTCAAATTCCAGTGTTCAGCACAATTTTTTTTGTCATTCATGGACATATACACACTTATTGTCACATTTTTTCTCTGATTTATCATAACATTTTGTGTATATTTCCCTGTGCTATACAGTGTAATCTTGTTTATCACAACATTGTAAAATGATTATAAATCAATAAAAAATGTTAAAAAAAAAAAGGAACAATGCCCTCATCTTACTGATTTACAAAACAGAAACAGACTCACACATAGAAAACAAACTTACAGTTATCAAAGGGGAAAGAGGGGGGAAGGGATAAATTAGGAGTTTGGGATTAGCAGATAAAAACTACTATGTGCAAAATGCATAGACAACAAGGTCCTACTGTATAGCATAGGGAACTATATTCAATATCTTATAATAAACTATAATGGAAAAATATGAAAAAGAATATATATATGATCATATATATTACATAACTGAATCACTTGGCTGCACACCAGAAAGTAACACTACATTGTAAGTCAACTATATTTCCATTAAAAAAAAAATGCCCTCATCTTAATTCTTTAGTAGCTCTCTATCACCTGAGGCCAGAGCTCCCAAATTTGATTATAAAAAAACCAGTGGGATATATACAAATATATACATGTACAACAGGATCACTATGCTGTACAGCAGAAACTAACACAATATCGTAAATCAACCATATACTTCATTAAAAAAAACCGTTATTAAAACAAATAAACAGATAAAGCAGATTCTTCAGTCTCTTATGTTGGATTCCTCCAGAAACAAACCTTGAGACAGAATTTAAACACAAGTTTGTCACCTGGGAGGGGATCCTAGGAAGGACTAGGACAGGGAAGGAAGACAGCCAACAAAGCGCAGGTCACCCAGCCGACTGCCATCCTGGGCAATGAGGCTCTGCTTCCCTCGGGATTCTGGGACACAGTGGAGGTTCAAGGTCTTTGCACCCAATGGACCAGGATGTCAGGTGCTGCCGCCCAGCTCTCTTCTGTCATTGGCTAAGGTCCACTCCTGAGGCCACATGAACTTTGCTGCCCTACAGCTGCCCCGCAGGTGGAAAAGACAGCGCTCAGATGGAGCACAGCAGTGCTTGCGGAAGAATTCTGCAGACACGTGCGGGAGTGGTGAGCATCCAGGCACAGGACTGCGTCTCCCCAGCCCGGCTGGGGGCCTGAAGGTTTTGATTCGGAGGCCACTGGGTGGGACCCAGGAATCAACACTTTGGCAAGCACTTCAGTGAACAGGCAGATTGTGAAACACTGACCGATACTATAAAGTTCAAGATCTTTGGTGGGTCTTACTCGTCTCCAGCCCTGCCTTCCAGACCTCCCAAACCCCCTGTATAGTCATGTGAAAACCACACTGAGTTGGCGCACTTTCTGCAAGTCTTCCCTGCAAGTAGCATATTCTCCCCCATGAGTAGGAACTGTGTCCTAAGACTTTCTAATCCCCAGAGCCCAATACTATACCATTCACATAGTAAATGTTCAATAAATGTTTATTTAAAAGACAATCCTAAAGGGAAACAGTATAGTACTACTTAGGTTCCCTGGACAAAACTATTTTCCCTATCCATCAAAATGGTGTAAAACTAAGCAAATATATATTGAGCACCTAATATATGCAAGACAGTCAAGACCCCTCCAGAAAAGTTCTATAACCTTTGATCAGCATACACCTTAAGAAAGATTTGCAGCTACAATATGGTGAATTAAAGCCTACAAAAGAGACAGTGCTCGTGGTTGAAAGGTGAAGGATGCTTTAAGAGGAACTGGAAGGCTGTCAGACTTCACCCTACCTTGTGACTCTGCCACGGCTGTCCCCAGAGGCACGGTTACCCTCCACCTACTTCACAAAGATGGAGCAGGGTGAACAAGAAAGTCTTATTTCAAGGGCACTGATCTCTCAGGATCTTAACCTCTTCCAATGCCCAGAAGCTCGGTACCTGGGACCAAGATGGTAACTCTAGGCCCTACCCTTAAATGCCCAACAGTTTCTGTGGTTTTCAAGCTACTCAAGTTGCTCTCTTGCAAATAAGACCAAAGCAGAGGTCTGGACATTCACAGTCACTAAAGACCTCATCAGTGGCTTTTCTCCCACTGTTTGTGATGTTAACCACAGCACCTTGGCCACATTCCAGTCTGGATAATTACACTGGGGCTAGCAAACTTCACCCTCCAGCTCCAGCTCGATAAAGGATTCCTTTGGACCAGCTGCCATGACCTTTGTGATGCTGCTGTGGGCTATTAAAGAGCTATTCTGGACTTAGGATGGCTGTATTTGTGAAAAATCAATACCCTGGTATAACTTCCTACACTGAGAAGAAATATATTCCAGAATATCACTGGCTAAGTCAGCTGTTTTGACATATTTTTTCATACAGGGCCAGAAACAATTAGAAAAGTACAGTAATTTCTTCTCCATTTCCCCAACTTTTGTTATCTGTGCAAAAACAGACAGAAGGAGGGTAGGTGCAAATTCCACAAAATACACATTGAGGATCTACCACGTGCCAGGCTCTGCTGTGGGTACCGGGCACTGTTGTAAGGGTCAAAGATTGTGTTCTCAGCATAAATTTGAAAATTTTTCAAAGGGAATAATTCAACCTAATTCTTCCTTTGCTGCTACATTTCTGAAAATCTGAATGTATCAGCTTTACTTAAGGTCTCCTAATCAAATACTATTTCTGTCCACTCTTAGAATTAAAAATACATATACACAGGACCTTAAACTCAATGTGTATGTGAGTGTGTATGCAAGTATATGTGTGTCTAAGAATGAGAAAATAAGCTTTCTTGGCCAGTCTGGAGGGCAGCAACTGGGAGGCTGCTTAGATAAATATTTATTTGTTTGCTTGTTCTTAGCAATCATCCTATTTGTGTGGGTGAGAGTTTATAGGTTACAATAGCAGAAGCTGACACAGGGAAATGGAAAACATAAATATCTCTTGTTTAAAGCTTCTCTTTAAAGTATGAAAAAACCCCACAGATCAGGTCCTGTGCTGTTCTATCACAGGGATAAAAACAACAAAAAGGAAAAAAAAAAGTTGGTGCTGCGTACGTTTTTGCACATACACAGACACACACCTTATTTTGAACATGAAGACAGGAGAGGGAAGTTAATTAAATTTCAAGATTCCAGTGGAATAAATTAAATGTATGAACTACAGAATATTTAACAACAGGCTATGCAAAGAGAAATGGTTCAGAATTTTTTTCTTTTAAAGAATGATAACCTTACAATTCAGATCAATCCTAGAGGATCCAAAACAAGCCCTTGTCCTGGACAAACTATAACCAGACTGGGAAAAATGATTTTAAAAAATCAGTGAAGTTCATTTAAAATTTGCCAAATTATTATTCTGCTTGGAAATCCTTCTAGCTGGAACAAGTTAACAGCAGGCTTCTAAAACTAAGTTAAACACACTGTAAATCAATTCATTCCCCCTCTACAAACCTGCTCAAGTGCATGCTTTTCTGGTGAAAGGGGCTCTTCAGTGGTGCTTAATATTGTCCCTACGTTGTTCCTCCAACCAATCCAACCCAAGGTTTTCTACTTAAGGTGGACGAAAGTTAAATTCTTACCCTTGTCATAAATAATAAATAATAGATACAGATTCTTAAAATAGCGTAAGAAACCTCAAGATGTATCACACACACACATCTCCTAAGTTTAGCAGAAAGGCTTAATGATGGATACATGACACAAGTTTGCCACCCAAAACGCCACTGATTATCACTTTAGAGTGAAGAAACAATCTGCACTGCTGCCGTCATTCACAGAGAGATGACTTCTCGTCCGCCAACAGGCTCCAGGTAACACCTTTGGCCAGACAGCTTTGATAAAAGACTGGAGTGAACATTATGCAGTGGCACAGTCTGTCCCACGTACATTAAAGAGTCCAGATCACTAGGCCAGCACTCTGTCTATCACACTGCAGACAGAAGACCAGAACAAGTGATTAATTAGTCAGAATGTTTAAACTCTCGCAGGTATACAAGCTGACCAGCACAGTCTTCAATTGTATCCTTATTTAACACTGACATAGAGAATAACAGATCACTAAAGATTGTCCAAAGATGTAAATAATTTCCAAAGCAAGGGACTGGGCTTCCCCAGTTTGAGGAAAATGGTGGGAGTCACAGGATTTTCCGAGACTGAAGGCTGAATACACAGTGTGTGGTGCATCTAAAACCATAATGTAGCCTATTGTCAACACTGAAGTTTTACTACCAAACAGCCCTTATTTCCTAAGTATCCTTATTAGGATAAAAATCTTGGTTACACATTCTATGTAAATAAAGAACAAAGAAAGAATGATTTGGGGGAGGAAATACAGGGAAAACTTTCACATGTGACCCAAAGCAAGACATCCTGGAGATGGCTCTGTCATCAGGCTCGAGTTACAACACTCAATATGCCTCAGTGTCCCTTAAAACTAAAGGGTTAGGCCACAGCATCAATCTCTAGTTCCCCCTGACAGTAAAATCCAGTCACCTATTTAGGTATCACAGAGCTACTCACATAAGATTTTTTTGTAAAATCCCAAGTTCATCGGACAGCAGCACAAAATGTGCTCATGGTGTTTAATGACTAGAAAGCGAAGACTGAGAAGGGTCTAAACAATCCTCCCCATCTTGCATTTTTCAGTTTATACTGGGCTTAAGAGGATAATTGAAATTAAATGCTTCATTTCACCCCACAATAACAATATAATTCTTATTATAATAAAATTTTTAGATATTCTTTTTAAAGACATCCTAAAAAAGAAACAGCTTCACCTTCATCAAATGCAACTTAGGCGATCTGTCTCATTTGGAGGGTTGAAATGCTTGAGCTACAGTATGAGTATCAGGATGTGGAAGCAGCTGTCACTGCTTTGTTTTTCATTCACAGTAGGTGGTTGCCAAGCAACAAAATACTATTGTCTGTTTCCATGATCTATTGGCCAATTCTACTGGTGATAATGCTTTCCACAGTTTAAAACAGGGCCACCTTTTGGACAAGAAGAAATGAGAAAAAATTCTACAGATGACAATAACATACATATAAACACACTGAATGTACCCCAAAATTATGTGTGTAAATATACGGCTGTGTGCTGATATACATATATTTTGAATATATATGTGTGTGTATATATATATATATATATACACATACATGCATGCGTATGTGTGTGACTATATACATTCTTCTCCTACCTACCTTCAAATCCATCTAAATTTGATAGCAAAAATTAGAATCTAAATCCCTGAAGGCAAAATCAAAGCAGGACCAAGAGATATGAAAACACAGTAAGAAATATTTTCTCAACAGCAATAATTTCCAATTTGCCAGATGTATCAAATTCTGTCCCCTGACTACAAAGTTCTCTAGTCAGGAGAGCAATTCTGCCTACCTATATAAAAATAATAAATGGAAAGCCTTTACTATCTACTTTGGAATCATCTAACATATTTAATATGCTGTTTTACTTCATATCATGTGCTACCACTGTGTACAAAGAGTATTCAAATGGGGAAATTCTGTTTCTCTTTACATCCAAGATTAACATGTATTCATTTCTCCTAAACATTTTTTATTGAGTTATAGTCATACATATATTCATTTTTAAGATAACTGAATTGCTCGCCTTGGAATAGCCTCATGTGATTCCCACTTTGTTTTGATATTGGTCCCTAGGGAATAACAGTCATGCTATGTTACTCTTGCATATTTCACTAGCTTACAAATAAAATAACGCACAGTGTACTCAATATAAAGTTGTCAACATTAGCTTGCATCAGTTGCTGTTTGTTTTCCATTGACAAGGCTTCTAAAGAATTACAATATTCTTAGATGTACAGACACAACATCAAAACAGCCTGAAGGAATTAAAGCTTGAAAATGCTAGAAGCAATCAGGCTTTGAAATGAAGAGAAATCAGTATCATTTATGCACACATATATACTTCTGCAGAGACCCTAAATAATGCCAGAACAGTCTTTGGATTTTAGGCAACACTCATTCGTCTTCCTTCACAATATTTCCAAAGCACTTTAACTTCACTATTTAGTGCATCCCTCTAGAGGAGCCTTTGAAACTCACTTTTTGAAATTCATTACCACCTGCAAAGCTGTATGTATTGCAAGAAACTGGAATAAGCAAAGCCTATTACGTGGATTGACATCATTACAATAAAATCTCCTATCAAACGCGCAACGTTAGCAAAACAGACACAAAGCGTGTTAATAATGAACTGAA
Source organism: Vicugna pacos (assembly GCF_048564905.1). Classification (NCBI taxonomy): domain Eukaryota; kingdom Metazoa; phylum Chordata; class Mammalia; order Artiodactyla; family Camelidae; genus Vicugna; species Vicugna pacos. Next base: position 19,186,338 of record NC_133000.1, on the reverse strand, counting down.
TACTAGTCAAAATTACCACTTTTTTCAGACAGAGCCATCTTCAGCAAAACACACCCACGTCTCAGGAGCGCCCATCCGGGATTCTCCTTCACGTCTCACCCCACAGATGACCCACTTCCTTTCCCCTCAGCTCCTAAGCTTGCTCACCTGTGTCTCGCCCTCTTTAAGAAACAATTTCCTTCCCACTTTCCCCACCCTCTTCATATCTCTTAGGCATCCATTACTTTCCCCAAACTACTGGACTCAAATCTGCAGCCCAGCACGCCACAAACCTCCCAATAAGCACCGTTTCCTTCATTGTTCTAGATCTGCTTTAAAAATCTCTACCACCGAACATACACAGTATTCATAAAAGTAGGGTTACAAGCCAGTTTATTTTAATGTTACAGCATCAAAATTAGAAAAAGAAAAGGAGAAAAGCAGGAGTGTATCTGGAGGAAGGCGGGTGGGAGTGTGGCTATACACAATGGGACGCGGGGATCCTACCGAGCCGGGCTTCCCCACCTGTCGACCCCACTTCCCCCATGTGCGCGCCGCGGGATGACAACCACAACACTCCAAAACCACCCCCTCCGGAAAGAAGGCGGGGTTTCGCCTTCAGCCAATCAGGACCCGCAAGCCCCGGGTGTCCAACCTATGGGGTGGCCGTGGCCGTGCAGGGGGAGGACGTGGGGTGGTCGGGGAGGGGCCGCGTCCGTGGGAGGCGCGCACGTGTCGAGTCTGGAGAGGCGGGGAGACAGAGAGGCGGCAGGCGGCCAGCTCCCAAGGCTCGGGCTCTGCACCCTGGCAGCCGCCGAGTCCAGCTGCCCAGTGCCTCTTTTGCCTCGGGCTGGTCCGGGAAGGCCCTGCTCCCGCCAAGGAAGACCCGTCCACGGCGTCTGAGTTCCCCAAGTAAGGGGACAGTCACAAATAACAACAATAGTACCTAGCTCCGACAAGGCGGGGAGGAAAGTTTCCGGCCCGCACCGAGCGGAGTCCGCCAAGGCAGAGAGCATGACAGACGCAGGGCGGGAGGGTGACAACCTAGAAAGAAGAGGGCAGCGGGAGGGCTGCACGAGCAGGACACGGTCCCAGGTGCGGTGAGCGGCGGGGCGCGCTATCCAAGGTGCACGGGTGGTGGGAGGCGCGCGGCGGGCGCGGAGCCCAGAGCCAATTCTGGCTGGCGGCGGCGGGGAGAGCTAAGAACAGCTGTCTGGGGCGCCAGGCACCCACAGGCTCTTAAAAGTGACCCGGCTGGAGTGGGATGGGGAGAGGAAGGGCACGGGTGGCTGCGCTGAAGCCCCCACGCTCCCCTGCACCCCTCCCTGCCGGCCTCACCGCTAGCTCTATTCCCCTCCCCCCCGAGCCCACTCCCCTCCGAGCCTCTGTCCCGGTGCCGCGGCAGGGGCGGGACCGCGGAACCCTCGCTCCGAGCCTGGACGCCCCAGGGATGCTGCGGGCCCCGGAGCGGCTTACCTGGGGCCGCGGTACCGAGAGCGGAGGCAGCCCGCCGCGCGGAGCCGGGCGCGGCGCGGCTCCTCCTCGCCTCCGCGTCCTCCTTCTCCGCTTTTCTCGGACTCTGTCCACGGCACGGAGCTAGGAGACCGGGCCGGGCTGCAGCTGCCTTTCCCACTACCGCCTCGGCCGCCGCTGCAGCAGACAGAGGACGCCCAGTGGCGGCTGGAAGCCTGTGTGAGTAGCGGCGCCGGAGAGAGTGGGTTCCGCTGAGCCGCGCTGGAGACTCCGCGGCTCCGGGCGCGCGGCCGTGCGCACGCGCGCGGGCGAGTGTGCGTGTGTGTGAGTGTGTGCGCGCGCGCCCACGGGGTGGGGGAGCCGCGAGGGGAGGGGGAGAGAAGCCGAGAGATGCTCGCAGGGACCGAGGCAAAATTCTTTGCCCCTGGAAATCCGTAAACCGGGAAAAGGAGGGTCGAACGCGCGACTCGCTCGCGGGGAGCCGCCCGAGGGGCGGCGGCGGCGACGGAGGAGGGAGGAAAGGCAGCGCGGCGCGCGCGGGCTCCGGATCCGAACGGGGCTGAGCGGAGCGGAACGCGCAGCCACAGATGCAGCAGAGGCGGCGCCCGCAGCCCACGGTGGCGCTGCCCCCTCTAGGGAGGGGCCGAGCAGCTCGCTGCCGCCACCGCCGCCGCTGTCCGGACTTCTCGGGTGGGCGCGGGGGACAGAGATAGGGACCCCACGGTTGCCACTACAACCTTGGGAGGCGCTCGGCCCGCTGAGGGGCCGAGCCAGAAACCCGGGCGCACGTGGCCGACTACCGGCTGGAGCCGGCGTGTGCAAGGGCTGCGGGCGCGGAGTGGGCGGTTGGAAGCCCGCCGAGCGTGGCCCACCTCGACTGGGTAGAGGATGTGGGGCTGGGGAGCGAGGGTGAGGTCGGTGGGGGGTGCGGTCAATGTGCACAGTCGAGGGGAAAGGGGGGCTTCCACTCGGGACAGAATGTTGCCTTTTTTCCTCCTCAGAGGCCACTTTTCCTCAAAGTTATCCACTTCCCAGGTAAAACTGCCAGCCTCCTCTTTGTTCGGATTCAGCTAACTGCTGGCATCTGAGCAGTGCTTCTTTGAAGTCAGGTTCTTCCAGGAAGGGCCTGCCTGGGGCCGCTCATGGCCTTTTAACCCCCTAGTCTCCCATTCATCCAAGCCACGTTGTGTACCTTAAGAAGTAAAATTTTCAAGCACATCCGCATGCCCTTGGTCCTAAAAAACATCCCATCCTAGAGGTATTCTTTTCCATGCTTATTTTAAATTCTGAGTGCAGTTTTATTCACTCAAGATTTTTTTTTATTTTTTTAATTGAAATGTGGTCAGTCTACAACGGGTCAATTTCTGAATTTCTTGAAGGAAGCGTCATAAAGTCTGTTAGATAATTGAAATACCTTTCCCTGGCACGACTCCTAGGGCAGAGGTTGTGTTACGCATATTTCTGTATGCCCTCCAGTACTGAGCCCAGTAGCCTGTACTTTTTGTGTTCTCTATAAATGTTGAATGAATGACATTGTTTTGTAGATACACATATCCTGAAGGCAAAGACTTGGATCCTGGGAAAGTCATTACCACCCCACCAGGCTTGCTTGATTTTAACTTACGCCATTTCCCAGTGTGTGACTCTTCCCTCTGGCAGCCAGAGCCCCCTGCAAAGAGAGGCAGCAGAGAGTCCTGACCCATTGTGCAGTCTCACCCAGGGTGCAGGCAGAGAGCACCCTGCAGGGAATCCAGTGGGGTACCTGGGTGTGGGAAGGCTAAAGCTTGCTTCATTTCAGTCCTGGGGGAATCCAATCCCTCAACATGAAAGTCACCTTTCATTAACAGTTTATAATGTCTCTTCTAGAGCAGAAGGACAGGAAAAGAGTTTTAAGAGAAATGCATGCTTCTAATAACTTGTCAGGTACAAGCTTTTCTCTTGTAAAGAGCATTACTTCATGGCTACTTGCCAATACATGCAGCATCACCCCAGACTGCTAATTATCTGGTAGCACCAAGCCCACATCCTTCAACCTTGGTATTTCTACAGTCATCCTGTTCTAAGTAGAAGTCCTCAATTTTACATTCCATGATGAATTTCAGTGCCTTTGAACTCAGGCTCTTCAATGAGCTGCTTCTCTCTCCACTCATGATATCCCAGCTTTGAAACATGACTGAAATAAAGTGAAAATTAAAATTGATTTATTTGGGTGCTGCCGTGTGTTCTCTAGCGGGAGTCCCTTTAAATGACTTCTCTTCTGTCACTCAATTTACAATCTTCTTAGCAGCCATTTGGTGTGATATGGAATGCCTGTGCTTTTTTGTTATATTGGAAGCTTAGATATTTAAATTTTTTTTTACTTGAAAGGGAGCTCTAGAACTTGCAGGAGAAGCAGGAAAAACTCTGATACCCAAAATGAACTCCTGACAGCAAACCTTTAAAATGGGTATGACTCAGTTTTCCAAAATAATTTTAAAGCTTTGTTTTGCTTAGAAAGTTGCCTTTAGGGTTTCAACAGCTTCCCAGGTGCTTCCTTTCTTGGTGGGATGGAAGAATGAAACAAACTCATCACGTCTCTGATGAGCAACTGGTGTCTCTGATGAGCAACAAAGGGGACAGACTTGTCTTTGTAAAAATAAATACATTTACAAGAAGCTAATGTTTAAAAGTAAGAATGTAAGCTTATAGCAATCTTAATGTATGTTAATTGAAAAGATAATGGGAAAAAATAACAATATAAGAGATACAGTGTTTCTGACCCACTTAAAAGTTTGGAAGAACAGCTAGGATTAAAATGCTAAAAACCATAGCTGCCTGCTAGCTAAATACTAAATAATAATAAAATGTACTACTGAGAGATTCATTTTCATATGTTATTATCAGCTGAACTGAGAATAACACAATTATAGAGGTCCTAGTTTTCTTCCTAAAAAGGGAATGCTCCTTAACTGCTTTTTTCAGTTTGCAGCAGTGCAATGAACTAGTCAAACATTAAAAATACAGCATTCAGCAAGGGTGGGGTGTGTAGAGAAGCACTTTAAACTGATTTGACGACAACTAACTCATCTATTCTGTCTGTCTAAAGGAAAAACAAAAGCTTTCCACCTCTGAAGACTGGTAAATTTAGGCTGTGAGATGTGCCATGAATTCCGAAATCAGCTCCACATGCTGGGAGCAGATTGCCCCAAATTCTTTCAAGTGCAAAGGCAGGGACCGTTAGCTGAAGTGTTGCTGTTGAGTTTAGTGGGTGTGAGCACGCATAAGGGTGCAGGTAATTTCTCCCATAATTAGGTGACAGATAACTTAGTGCCTTCAAGTTTTAAATGATAAAAACCACCTTGACCTGCACCTGGACCTAAATGCCAGCTCAGTACAGAGTATAGCATGGGAACACGGAGAAGTTTCAAGTTATCCTGTTTGTCTTCATGCTTTTGTAACATTGTTTTATTCCAGATATTACTTAGGGCTACTGAATTCTGACTGGAGAGCAGTCATGTTTAGGAAAGTCTGAAATCAGAGAAAAAAGGCAGTAGTGTATTCCAAGCAAAGGGACAGGCTCTGATAGTTATCAGTGCTGACACTGGGAGGCAGGTGGATATATTAAATACCAGTGGTTCTTAACAGCTTATGGAGTGATGGATTTCCTGCAAGCTGAAGAAAGTGCTGGATCCTCTCAGAAAGTGAACATATGAACATACAAAAACTTTTGAATAAAATGTCAGGAAGTTAAGGGAGCCGCCTCTGGAGTTCGGGTTAAGAATCCCCATCTAACGGAGATCCTCTGCAAGTTGACATTTATGGCTGAAGGGAAATGAGTTGGTAGATACACTAACAGCCTCACTTCTGTTTTTAATCTAATAAGTTATTTGATTGTCAACACCAAGAAGATACATAAGCAAATCAGTAAACCACACAAATATTTACTGAGTACCTACTTCATAAGCAGTACTATGCCTCACGCCACAGTTGTTACCAATGAAGTATAAAATGCAGTCTGTCTTTGCCTTTAAGGAGCCTACACTCTAGCTATTATCATTCCTGGGAACAAAAAAGGGAACATAAGCATAATGTATCATTTGACCAGGTGCAACAAACTTCAGTTTGAATTACCAGTGTGACTTAATGAGCCATTTGTTCAATAAACCGTTCCATTGAAAAATTGATCAGTGGCCAATGTATACATGCATATTTTCATATTCATATTCCCAACAGTAATTTACTTAGATTATCATATGATGTATAAGGTAAAAAGCTAGTCTGTTGCTGGGTTCTGAATTTTAGGTTGAGGATAAGGAGACAATTACTGACAAGAAAAAATAGCCCACGTTGGCAATGGCTGCTGTGACGACCTATCACTGGGGGTCCCTGGGCAGAGTGAAGCTGATTACAATATGCTGGCGTTTATATGTCAGCTGATCAATGAATTAGTAGGGCCACCCATGTGTTTTGAGATGTCTGTATCTACAAAGATCCTTCAGTCTATTCTTGGGTAACTTTAGTTTAATATTTTATTATTACTCTCCTTAAAATGTCTTAATTTTTGCCCTCTGTTCTTTTCACTAGTTAACATTTATTTTTGGTGACCAGAATTTCTAGAAATACATCTCTTTCACTCAATTCACGACAAAATTATAAGGAGTAGAAAAGCAATAATCCAAGGAAACAAGAAGTTTTCAGTTAAAGGCAGTGTTACCATAAACTCCCCTTCCACTTATAGGGTGGCAGAAACACGAAGTCGGTCACATAATCAGAGCTCTGCAAAGCCCAACCATCCACGTATTGACCACTTACATCACCTGCCTCTCCAGCAGCCCCAGGGGCTTCACGTAAGGATACCAAGATGACCAGTCACATCTTTTCACTGTGATATAAAAGTAGCCCTGGGCACCAAGTCATAAGCTCTTGAGTTCACTCCCAGCCTGGCCAGCAATCTGCCGTGAGACCTTGGGCAACTCACTTTCTGAGCTTTAGTCGGCCCTCCTGTGTAAACTACCTCCTTGGTTAAGAAAATCGCGTGAAGCAACATGGGAAAGGGTTTCTCATGTTGTAGGAGCGAAGTAACTGCGCAATCTTGGATCAAAATCAAAAGCGTGTGGCAGAAAATTGGAACATGGGCATGAATGGGCAGCTCTTGTAGAAATGCTGGAAGCCCTTGTTAGAGTGTAACTTAAAGATCATTGAACTGATTTGATGATTTCTGGGAGTCCCTTCCGAAGATATTTTAAGAAAACCACAGACAACCAAAAGTTGGCAGAAACAGACACATGCAGGAAATTGTGGGTTCCATAATTCTAGAGGTGCTGTAATTCTGTAAACTCTGCTGCTGTTGCAAAACCCAAGCTTTTGTGTTCATTTGTTTTTAATTAGTCTCTTTTTCCTGTCACACAGACCCTGCTTCCCCAATGGTGTTTTGAGCTGCTAATTTAGCTATAGGAATATTTATTGTGCAGATTAAGACCAACTGTAAAATTTCTTTTTTTAAACAAAAAATAACTCACTGTTTATTCCCCCTTAATTGTGAAAGCAGTGTGTGTACTCAGTGGGGAAAAACAGGCAATACAGAAATGTATATAGAAGAAAAAAATGCTGCAACATCACCTCTCAGATTCCTACTTTGGTGTATACCCTCCCAGACATTTTCTTTGTATCAGTTTATTCTTTTAAAATGTCATTTATATATAAAGTAGATAAACAACAAAATCCCACTGTATAGCACAGGGAACTATATTCAATATCTTATAATAACCTAGAATGAAAAAGAATATGTATATAGGCATAACTGAATCACTGTGTTGGACACCAGAAACTAACACACTGTAAATCAACTATACTTCAATTAAAAATCTGTTGATAATATGAGAAATAAAATAAAATAAAATGCCATTGAAATCAACATTCAGCCATTTAAATACATACTAGCTTTTAGCAAAAATTGTTAAACCTTTTCACAAAAAGGTGCAAACGTTTTTTTCTTCCATTCATATTCTTTCTTTCCAAGATGGGCTCTCGTCTCAGCAAGTCCTTTAAACGGGATTTTACCTAGTCATCCTTGAAACCTGTCCTTTCTATTTCCACATTTCCACCACTTCTAACAATGAGTACTTTTTAATGACCCTTTGAAAACTTAATCTCACCTTGAGCTGACGTGTTCTGGAGTCACAAGCCCCGCTCCTTGGCCCCTAGCCATTCTGTGGATGCTTCGCATTACTTAACCTCCACCCCCAAGATGAGGTCCAGCTCTGACCTTGGAGCTGGTACTGCATTCCCTGATGGAGCAGAAAAGATTCTTGATTTCAATGAGTAACCAGAATGTTCACTGGAGTGACCATCTACTGATTGTGCAGAAGGTTGGCCTGGAGGTGAAGTATTTGAGTTCATGTTTTATGTCAATTGCTGCAGGCAGAATTTGGTAAATGTGTTTTGTTTTAAGAGTTTATAAACAGTCTTTCAAGATGCAAATGCTGGCTATAATTCCAATAGAATCTGCTACTCTTGTAACTGAGCATGCTCACTATTTTACCCAGGAAGCTTTCATTATTAACTAAACATATAACAATGTTTATAATTTCACTGATTTGTTTGTTGTACAGAGCACAACAAGTTCCCGAAGTAAAACAACCCTAACCCAAGCTACCCCACTCTGCCGATCAAAGAGACCAGGACCTCTGGCATCACTCTTAAAATGAAAGCTAAAGAATTGACAGTAGGAAGGAAGGAAAAAAGGAAAACTAGGTGAGATTAATTACTTACAGGAATTCTCTGAAGAATATACATCCTACATTGTGAATTACACAAGTTTTAAATAAATAAGTTACCACCCTGTATATGCAACTCATATAAGAAAATAATGAGATAATAAAATGCAGCATAAGAGGCGAACTTATAATCTTGGAAACTGTATACATGGCATAGCAATATGTGTTAAAAAGTTTTAGAGAATTGATAGCATGTCTCTAGCATTAATCAAAGGAGAGAGTCATCGTATTCAGCAAATCAGAGAACTTCAGCAACTAGAAAGGTGATTTTTTGTTAGACAGGATCTCTTGTCTTGATTTTTTCCTGTCCTAGGTGCTGCGTGTGTATGTTCTGTAGGTCATCTTGGGCTGAGAAGTGGCCTTGGGCACTTTACTGAGAGATGCCAAGTTTATAGCATTGAATCTGAAAGGTGAGGTGACAGCAGAAACAGAAAATCCGAAGGGAGACAAGATGAGGCCAGTGCTCCAAGACCAAGTCCATGAGAACTGAGTACCCATGGGATGCCCCTCTTATGTGGTACTTGGCTTGGCTGGAACTGAAAGAGAGGGCTGCCCTCAACCTCCATTTCTTTTGACTCCATTCTCAAAAGTCAGCCTTTATTTAAATTAATGTAATCAGGCCATACTTGGCCAGAATAACTAAGAAATATTAAAGTAAATACCAAATATTTTGATGTAATTACTTTATGACAGTTCTGCTAAAATATAGTATATATTGTATATCATTTAACCTAATCTTCACAAATTAGAATCACTAGAATAAATATAATATTTAATAGTAAGATAGCATAGAAAAGTAAACATATTATGGGATGGATTTAAGATCAAATTGAGCTAGATTTAAGTCATGGGTCTGTGACTCTCTTGAGTGCATATGGGTAAGTTTCTTAACCTCTCTAAGCTTCAATTTCCACATCTGAAAATAGGGATAATTTAATACCTATCTCTTAGGACGTTTTGCAAAGATTAAATGAGATAATACTAAGCATTTTGTTCTTCCCTAATGTCAACATGTCCCTGGGAGATGATGAGGATATATATTTTACTTTCTGTGACGGTTAATTTTTTGTGTCAGCTTAACTGGATAAAGGGGTAACCAGATATCTGGCTGAACATTTTTCTGAGTGTGTCTGTGAGAGTGTTTCCAGATAAGATTAGCATTTGGGTAGACTGAGTAAAGCAGATAGCTCTCCCCAGTGCGGATGGGCGTCCATCATCCAATCTGTTGAGGGCCTGAATAGAACAAAATGGCAGAAGAAGGGAGAATTCACTCTCTCTGGCTGACCCCTTTGGTTCCCCTGGTTCTCAGGCCTTTAGACTCCAACTAGAACTACACCACTGGCTTTCCTGATCTCCAGCTTGCGTTCAGCAGTTGGTGGCACTTCTTAGCCTCCATAAACATGTGAGCCAATTCCTTATAATAAATCTCTTTAAATATATACATTGGTTCTATTTCTCTTGAGAATCCTGACTACTACACCCTCCCCCACCACTGAATGGACCTTTGAGTCATGTGTCCAGTTTCTACTTCTTCAAGGTCTCAACCATCTCTTCTTATTTCTTCAGTGTGACTGACTGTAGATTTTTCTCTGCTCAAAGCAGAACTCCATTGCCCAGACTTGGGGACATCTAATTTTCACTAGTCTCTTTTCACTTAGTTCCCAACTTTAAGCTATATTCTGAATACATAAAGTATTGATATCTTAGGAAAACACACAAACAAACCAACCCAGCAGAAAAGGCAGACATCTGCCCTCTCTCCTTCCTGTTCAATTCCCCACCCCTCATATCATACCACATATTCATGTAAATCAGGTTCTTGTGATTTCAGCTAGCATCAATCACTTCCTCAGGGCCAGACCACTCCTCAGTTTTTTGAAACTGTAAAACTGTGGGCCAAGCCTCAGACCATGAAGATTTCATTAAGGGTTACATCCTGTGTGACCCAGCCTGAAACATTCAGTGATTTTAGCATAAAAGTTACAACATGAGTATTTGGAAATAAATGAACTCAAGTTCTTTTCTATGTTTAAGATGATCCATTTTCAAATGCAAAGATCCAGTCTGTGTATATACATTTCTTAATGTGTAGTTACAAGGGATTTAATCAACATATAAGGAAGAGTTTACAGACAAAGAAAGTGACTATTTCCTAATTGAGTTAAGAAAGGTGGTGGAATGGTCCTCTCTGAAGCTCTTTATAAATAAGTCTTAATAAAAGTATTTATTCACAGTACTTCCTAAAGGCAGACACTGATGATCAATCAAGTACTCTTCTGGTCAGATGTCTCTCTGGTACAACAGAACAGAAAAGTCACAGTAGGATGATGCATTTTGATAGTTTTATCCCATGACAATTATAGAAGGAAAAATGAAAAGAAATGGAAATTGGCCTTTAGCAGCTGTTTTAATGAGACAGTCTGCATTTCAGATTTCTGAAACACAGACAGTTTGTGAGAAAAAGAAACAGGATTTTGTTCGTATTGTGGTAAAAGATCTTTTGTTAAAGATCTTGGTCTTATCGTGGAGGAAGAGAGACAGAGGCAGAGAGAATCTAAGCTACCTGCTGTGGGTTGAATGTTTGTGTCTGCCACAAAATTCGTATGTGGAAGACTAATCCCCAGTGGGGTGGTGTCAGTATTAGGAGACGAGGCCTTTGGGAGTGAATTAGGTCCTGCAGGTGGAGCCCCTGTGAATGGGATTAGTGCCCTTATAAGAGACATGAGCGCTTGCTCTGGACCATGTGAGGGTAAGACGAGAATATGGCCGTCTGCAAGCCAGGACGAGAGTCTTCACCAGCCCCTGGATCTGCCAACACCGTGATCATAGACTTCCCTGCATTCAGAACTGTGAGAAGTAAGTGTTGTCTAGAGCCAGCCTGGTGTTCTGACAGATCGGCCTCACCTACAGTACTACTCCAAGAGTTACTGCAGTAGTTGTCTTTTACCCTAACTTTGGCAAAGGGACTACGCAGTAATCTGTTCCTGGACTAGAAGACTATTAGAATTTCCAGGAAACCATTAAAGTTTTGCTAACAACCATGCCTAATTATTCGATTGTGCATGTGTTTTACTCATATAGCCTTGTCATTAATTGTACAGTTAACTAGACTCTTATTTCATGCTTAAAAGAAGAAATGTCAATTATGACCTTGTGTTTGGCTTATATTTCTCTAAAGCCATTTTCAGTCTCTTTTCAGATTTCATGTTACACACGATTACCTATAACTAATGAAAATAAAATAAACGCTTTAAACTTTTTCATGAACCTCACATCAGGAATCTTTTTGGAGCATTCTAACAGTGTTAATGAAAGAAGTCTATGCTATGCCTCCGCAGAACCACAATCCACAATTAAACGTTTACAGTGACATCCTTAAGAAAGCGGTGTTTGCCTGGAACAGCCATTTCATGAAATCTTACGAAAAACTGCATTACTCTGGAAACCAATGGAACTGACTTGCAAATTCTACAACTGGAATAAGATGAGGGATGAGGCACAATGCTTCCAAATTCAATACATGCTTTGAATTTCCTTTTTAATTTGTTTTCCAGGTTTTTTCCTTTTCCCAGCCTGTTACAATAGTGCTTTATTTTAGACTATTAACTTTATGTGATGTGAAGATGGAAAACACATCTTAGAGTCAGAAAACCTGGGTTCAAGCCATGAGTCTCCCACGTACTGTCTTACTTTCAGTAAATTATTTTACCAACTCCTGCTCACCTTTTTCATATGTAAAGTAGAGATAATGGTGTTGCCTATCTCACGAAATTATTGTGAAGATTAAATTACATTGTTCACATAAACATTTTCTAAAACCTAAGGCATTGTATAAATGCTAAAATATCTGGGGGTTTTTACTACAACTGTTAACTACTTTAAAATACTAATATTTTCAAAGCTAACTGTAAGATTACAGTCAACCATGAGTTGAACTACTTGGCATAGTTTCTAGAGCAAAATAAAGAGTCCACTTGCTGTTCATCCCATGCCAACATCAGTGTTTCCCCTATTGAGTACTCAGCATAGTATAAAGCATACAGTAAGGCGTTCAATACATCTTCTTGGACTCAATTGCTCTGTGTTATTTATTCCCTTCTTTTTTATTGAAGTATAGTTGATTTACAATGTTTCAGGTGTACAGCAAAGTGATTCAGTTATATATATTTTTTTTTTCAGATTCTTTTCCAGTATAGCTTATTACAAGATATTTAATATAGTTCCCTGAGCTATACAGTAGGTTCTTGTTGTTTATCCATTTTATATATAGTAGTATGTATCTATTAATCTCCTAATCTATCCCTCCCCCTGCCTTTCCCCTTTGGTAACTGTAAGATTGTTTCTTATGTCTGTGAATCTATCTCTGTTTTGTAAATAAGTTTATTTGTATCATATTTTAGATTCCACATGTAAGTGATAATGTATGATATTTGTCTGTCTCTGTCTGACTTATTATCTTCTTTTTACTCAACTTCCTTTCCTTTCAGTCCTCCTGTAGTGTTCTTGTTTTATACTATGTAGGTTATTTTTTCAGAGGAAGCAAATATCTGAAGGACTATGAAAAATGCCCATAGCACTTTCCATCTAAGAAATTCATAGGCCTTTTATAAACACATTTATGATCATCACACAATACTGTCTACCTTG